>NC_090921.1:271690410-271992447 GCF_040938575.1 Ambystoma mexicanum | reverse complement strand
TTTCGGCACTCATGCCACCTGATCCTCTTGACCCTGTCCACCCCTCTCCACTACCCTGTACACCTGCACCCCTCCTCTTGTGCCCCTTTGCATCCTACCCTCCGCTGTATATCCGTTCTGTGGTTACCTCTGAAAAGCGCTCCATTGCTTCTCGATGCTAGGTTTGCGCTCATTAAATACCATAATAATATCAATACACAGACCCCAGTCTTTATGTTAAGGATGCAGGCTTGTAGTTTGTCTTCTGTTTTCATTATTTCTTGAAGAGGACTGGCTACAGTCCCTCTGTGCCGAGTGCTTCTCCCTTTTCCCTTCTAGCCATCGCTCTTTTGTTTTGCAATAATTACCCTGAGTTGGACTGCTTTGCCCAGACGTAGGTTCCGTACCTGCTGTACCTAGACACCCAAGCTGCTCCTCAATAATGAGGCCCAACGAAGCCAAAACATGTTTGGGATGCTTGTGGTCTCATGCTGAAGTGATGTGGCCAAGCAGTTTGGGCTGGACTGTCCCTTTTGGGGTGGGACCAAGCCTGATTTGCACATGGTCTTTTCCCTTTTGCAATGATTTGGCAGGTGAAGAATGATGGTCTGGAGGGTTCCCCAGAGCAATGCCAGAGGTTCAGATTTATTCTAAACCTTCCAGCCATCACCCTTTTGCTTTGCTACAGTCACCCCGAGTGGGACGTGTATGCCCAGACGTGCGTCCCGTACCTGCTGAGCCTAGAGACCCAAGCTACTCCTCACTGATGAGACACAACGAGACCGAAACATGTTTTGGGGATGCTTGTGGTCTTGTGCAGAAGGGATGTGACCAAGCAGTTGGGCTGGACTGCCCCTTTTGGGGTAGGACCAAGCCTGATAAGCATATGGTTTTTCCCCTTTTATAATGCCTTGGCAGGTGAAGAATGATGGTCTGGAGGGTTGCTCAGAGCAATTCCAGAGGTTCAGATGCATTATAAACCTTCCAGCCAACACCCTTTTATTTTGCTATAGTCACCCCGAGTGTGACAGGTATGCCCAGACGTAGGTCCTGTGCCTGCTGAGCCTAGAGACCCAAGCTACTCCTCATTGATGAGGCCGAAACATTTTACGGGATGCTTGTGGTCTCGTGCAGAAGGGATGTGACTGAGCAGTTTGGGCTGGACTGCCCATTTTATGGTGGCACAGAGCCTGATATGCATATGTTTTTTCCCCTTTTGTAATGGCTTGGCAGGTGACGAATGATGGTCTGGAGGGTTGGCCAGAGCAATGCCAGAAGTTCAGATTCATTCTAAACCTTCCAGGCTTCACCCTTTTATTTTGATATGGTCAACCCGAGTGCGACAGGTATGCCCAGATGTGGGTCCCGTGCCTGCTGAGCCTAGAGACCCAAGCTACTCCTCGCTCATGCCCAACGAAAAAATACCACCAAACCGGGAGCCTTAATCACAGCAAAACCTCCAACATTGAACGGGTGTCTTGCAGAAAAAGCTGAAGAAAGCCACCATGAACAATGTGATGATTGGCAGCAAAGGAGAGACACTGAAGAGGTGTGACTTCTCTCCATCCAAAACCCGGTTGCTTATATCCACATACCAGCCAATGAGAGGATGGGGTGTGGAAAATGGCCTACCCATAATAGAATAGGAATGCACCAATTAAATTCACCTCTTTGGGCACCATAAAATGGGAACAAACCTGAAAAGTCAAAAGGTGTCTTGACCACAGAATTCTCCTTCTACTTCTAGCAGAAAACATGCAGCCAAAGCAGATGAAGCCTCTTGCAAGGCTACAATGGTCATCCACATTGTGACGAAGCATCACCATAACAGATAGGCTGGAAATTGACGTAGACACCTTGATTCAGAAGCAACTGGATGGGTGGGACAAAGGTATCTAGGGCCTACCAGAGGTACAACTATACTAACAAGCATTGACAATGCCAACAGTTTGGGCTTTTGTGTAGGCATGGGAAAGGCACTTACCAGGCACTGCCCTAGTGGTAATAACTGGCCATTGATGGTAGCAGGTGTTTGGTGTGAGAACTCGTTCTTCCAATAGCAGTGTATGGCAAATGCCTAATACTTATACATAAGCCAAAACTGTTAACTTTACCAATGCTTGTTTTTAACAGAACTTTATTGAAGGAAATGCATAGTGCTTATAAATCGAGTGGTTGAAGGCAGACCTGGTTAAGACATTTGTATTACACCAGCAGTGGGTTTACATCTCCAATTAAGGAATTGGACCTCATTACGAGTTTCTCGATATAGGAAAAATGGCGGTATAATTGCCAGTAATTCCGGCACCAGCATTTTTTCGGTACTGAGAAAAGACACGCTTGCCAGTGGGGGCCACGGATCTGCCTCCAAACCTGACTTGCTGGTAATCATGCCCCCAACTGCAGAAAAATGCTGCAATTACCTCCATGGAATCCTACGGGACCTATGGGGATTTACCAGCATTTCTGCCACATGGAATATCCTGGTAATACCGGGATATCAGGCGGCGGAAATAGTAGGGGCATTTTGCCGGTATCCCACCAGAATTACCGGCGGGAATCTGGCCATCTTATAATGAGCCCCATTAACTATTAGCAGACTGCTTTGAAAAAACACTGGCAGGCACTTTGAGTGCAAAGTTTGATGGTGAGGCTTCATTAAAGTGAGCTCAAAGAGTTCATATGAGGAGGTCTTTTGGGTAGTGAGTGGCCGAAACTGGGTGGGTATGGCCATAGGGATTAGCATGGCCATGGGCCATCGATAAGCAGCCAAGTAACCAAACAACACCTACAAGCTGTGTGTTCCTCCCCATTTCCCCCATCTGTACTCTAAGGCAATAGTTACAGCTAATTTGTGATGCAAGCGACACCGACTAGTCCAAACTAAAAATGACAGGATGACTAATTCGGTGTATTTTAGGAATTTCACAGTAGGGCAGGGTTCTCCCTAGGGAAGGGTTCTCCCTGAACGTTCCCCGACTTCAGAACATGCCTGTTAAGGAACATGAAACAGTGACCCAGGATGTTAGTATGAGGTTTACGACTAAAGGATTTCCCTAAGGGACCAGCTACTCTGTTTGCATTTCTTCATCTAATCCAGTCTCTGCAGATGGCTTCATGACTTTACCCTGCCTCAAGGTATGTACAGCTCAGATATTCACGCCCTCTCATCATGGGCCACCCTTCTGGGTTGAAGACGGTATCCTTTGACATACTCCTACCAGCACATATTTTTTCCCCCTGGCTAAGGGTTTTTGAAAGGTTCTGATATTTCCACCTGCCAGCCACGGATCTCTGCCTCTGGGCCAAGGTCTCCACTGTGACTGGCTTCTCTTCAACCTCTGCAGGTCAGCACTCAGCAAGCTGTTGCACTTCCCCTTCTCCTGCCAAGTTCTCAGATGTAGTCCTCAGTAATCCTATACCACCATTAGTCGTGCTGGTCCTGGTCAGAGTTTGAGATGAATCCTTCAGTAGGCTACCATCTTTCTCTCCAAGGTTTTTGCTCTCCTCTGCTGGTTCCTTCCGTCATACCTCTGTCGTCAGGTTGGTAACCCTCGCTGGGGCAAACGGTGGAATTGTATAGTATCCCTGGTTGGCTTGCATAACTAATAATACCTATGATTGGTGCTCCTCTAGCCCCTCCCTCTTTGCATCTTGTGATAGGGTCTTCCTAGATTGCTGGTGAACTACCCCAGGCGAATAGGAATCCCCACTTGCCTTCCCAGTTCATTCGAATGTGTAAAGAGGTTTTATGCACCCACACAAGTAACTTTCACCCACACAGTCTCTAAAGCTAGCCCTTGTGCCCAGTGACCATCTGGTATAGAAAAGCTGACCCTGACGTGTGACTTTGTTACAACATCTACTCTTTACAATACAATGGCATGACCCCATGCTGCCACTCTGGTCTCAATGGCACCGGACTCTCTTCTGGAACCTGTGTACCCATTATTTCAGACGCCATGCTGGTCTTGAAGGGACCTCCTCATAACTGGGCACGTTGTGCTTAGCGCGTGCGTGCAGCAGAGTGAGTTGCGGTGCAGTCTGCAGTATGCGGTCAGCGAAATGGAACGGAATCTACTTCCAGGTACTGTGCTACTAGTCTACTCCAGTCCTGCCATATATTTATCTATCATTTTGGGGGATCGATAGCCACATTTGCAAATAGCAACATCTCATTATTCCACACTCTATGTGAAGTTTCCTTGATTCCTTATGTAATAGTATGCCAGAGCACGGGGCGTTCGCATCAACAATATCACAAGTTAGCAGAGTAACCAGGGCCCATCCGAAACCTTCCCCCCGGCAATAACGGAAGACTCAGCCATGGGACAAATTTTACTGTCTTTTATTCTCCAATATACAGGGATCATACAGGAAACCACACATCTCCAGCAGTCTCAGCTTCTGAGTTTGTGTCACCCAGTTTTGTACATTGTTGACATCACAAACATCAACACCATCCTCAAAAACCTACGGGAACCCCCTATTGGTTAGCTCAGGCTTTCTACCTATGGAACTCATTTACATCTGGATTCTCACTGGTCTTTCCATGTCCGGCGGCTTTGCCTGGGACTCCTCCAAAAGACCATCTATTACTTTGTTGCAGGGTCACACGAAGACCATTGTCCCGTGCAACATTTTACACCACCCCATGATCTGAGCGTCTGGATTGGCTGGAACGGCTCTGCCCAGGCCTGGGACCCTGTTTCGTTCACAGCGCTCAGTGTACCTTTTCAAGGTATTGAGAAAGACTATGCGTTCCCATTGTTGCCACTGGTCTGATCATCTAGCCTGACAGAGTGCCTGCAGGATGCAGTTTTTGGTGGAAAAAGCATGTATCAATCTTGTCTGCTTCGCTGGGAACAGCTCCTCTTCTCACCATGGGTAAATAGCTATTGTTCGGCTCTGCTGGGTCATGTGTGCGAGGACTGCAAAACGGAGCCTTTCTCTCTACAATTATGAGGATTTTATTCTGAATTTCATAGGTGCTCACTGCCTCAGGAATCAGGAATTTTCCACCCGCCCTTGTCCTTGTCTGCGAACATCATCTCTGTGCTTTGTGCTGCAGGCACTGCACTTCTCGCTCATGTATTTAACACCTGTGGTTTCACGTGTACTCACTACAGTCATCCTATGGTTTCTGTATGCATTCTAATATCGTTTTAGCGGTGAGTCGCGATAGAGTCCTTTTGGTTCCTTATGTGTCCCTGTAGCTCTTTATGATTTGTGATTGCAAGCTCGGTCCACGTATGTTTGGCTTTTTCGTGTTTCTGCATTTGGCTAAAGAAAGGAGAAGATCTTGTTTAGTTTAGTTTGGTTACAATACAATACATGGAGCAGTTGAATTGTGTTACATATCAAGTGAACATGCCAAGCAAGTACAGTGGTTACAAAGTAGATTAGAGGTACAGTTGAGGAAGTGCATTTAGGACAGATATAGCATACAGATATAGGCATTAGTAGGGAATAGTATCGTCAGGCAGCACAAAGGTCAGTTTTTAGTTTTTGCTGGGCGAAATGTCAGTCTTTCGACTTTCTTTTGAAAGTCGAGAAAGAAGGTTCACCTCTGAGTACCGTGGGCTGGTAGGTCCAAATCTTGGCAGCTAGTACTGGAAAACTAGATCCGCCAGCTTTATGTAGTTTGCACTTAGGAATGGTAAGGTAGTGTAGGTAATTTGCTCCCATAGGTCTAGTTGAGTGGTTCCTGCTAAATTTGTCGACCAGGTATTTAGGTGCCATATTCGAGAGACATTTGTGCGTTATCGCCAAAGTTTGGAGTATGATTCTGTCTGACACTGGTAGCCATTGTGTGTCACGTTTGATTGCTGAGATGTGGTTAGTGCGTGGGATGTTCAAAGCGGATCTAAGTGTGTTATTCTGGAGCACTTGAAATTTGTTCAGATTGTGTTTATTGTAGCCTAGGTATAAGGTATTACAGTAGTCCAATTAGGATAAAATCAGAGCTCTGGCTAAGGTGATGTAACTGTTGGCTGAGAGAAAGGGTTTACAGGTATTAATCAACTTGGTAGTATATGCAGTTGCTGAGGCCATTGCATTAACTTGCCTTGTGAGGGAGAAGGTGGAATCTAAGTAGATGCCTAGGGTTTTGACCTTGCTAGAGACTTTGGTGATGTTTCCGTCTATGTTAAAAGATTTATTTTGGGAATCTAGCTTGTTTAGGGGAGGTTGTGAGCCAGTAAGGAGCAACACCGTCTTATCATTCAGGCAGAGGCCATGGCTAGCCATCCACGCCAGAATGTGAAGATAGATTTCGTTCAGCGTTTTTGAGTCTTTGTCATAGCATCCTGTAAGAGTGATGAGGACATGGGTGTCATCTGCATAATTAGTATACGTGACACCCAAGTCATCTAAATGGTCAGACAGGAGCTTTGTAAAGATATTGTACAAAGTGGGGAAAATGCAGGAACCCTGGGGTACACCACAGTGGATTGGGACTGGCTCAGCTGAGGCAGATGGTGTGAAGACCCTCACGGACCAATCGGCTAAAAAGGAATGAATCCAGACTGCAGCTTTCGGGGAGAAGGATGCTGCTGTGGTTAGATGTTTGGTGAGGATGTTGTGGCCAACTAAATCAAAAGCTGCTGATAGGTCTAGCAGCAGGAGAATGGATAGGTTGCCTTTGTCGTTTGAATCATCCATCTGGATTTTTAAATCGAGGAGGGCTGTCTCACTGCCATGTCTAGGCCTGAATCCTGATTGACGGAGGCCAAGGGGGTTATTGTCTTCTAAGTGTTTTTGAATTTGGATATATGGTGCTCTAGCAAGGATTTTCAAAAGGAATGGTACTGTAGTTATAGGTCTATAATTGGATGGGTTATTTGGATCAAAGTTAATTTTTTTTAGAAGCGGCATGACCCAAGCTTCTTTGAGGTTGTTTGGGACTGTGCAAGTTTCAAAAGATGCATTGCTAAAGGAGGTGATGAAAGGTGCTAGTTCCTTTGTTCCTTCTTTTATGGTGGTGGCTGGACAGATGTCCCCCTGACATCTAGAAGGTTTTAGACTAGTTATGATTTCTTTGACATCTTTGATAGAGATTGGGGAGAAGTGGAATGGTCGAAACTGTAAGGGAGTCGGGTCGAGCGGCTTACTGAGGTAGGTACTTGAGGCCAAGCTCTGCTTTTTGGCTTCTATTTTAGATTGTAACAAAGCTATTTTGTCCAGGAGGGCTTTGTGAATATCAGCACACCAGGATGCATTTTTGGTGCAGGAATCTAAGGGAGGAATAGGAGTCTCCAGCTCACTGAGTATGATGAAGAGCTCTTTTGATCCAGATTTAGCATTCTGTATTCTGTCATTGTAAGTCTCTCTTTTGATTTGTATTATGGCTGCTTTTCACATAGTCGTAACAGTTGTGAACTTTTCCTTGTTAAGGTCAGTAGGTTTTATTTCCATGTAGTTTTGGTAGTTCTTTTGAGGTTGCATAGGGTTTTTAGATCTGCAGAAAACCATTTCTTTAGATGAGCTATTGGTGTAGATTTACTTGTTTTTAAGGGGGAAATTTTGTTTATAGCCTGTAGTAGGGTTTGGTTGTATAGGTCCACTAGGAGTGAAGTATCCTTGTCTGAACCAATGGAAGGCTTAGTGATGGGATCTAGTATGGGAAGTAGGTCCCCACTGGTGAACAAAACAAATCAGATATTGTGGGCACTTTTGAACTAATTCCTAAAATTACAACATAACATAAACACCCATGACTCTCTTTTGGAATTGATTCTGGTAAAGCAAAATCAGACTTTGGCAAAATTTTAAAATGATGGACAATTCCCGCTGTTGGTGTTTCAAAAAGAGCCAGTTGTCTTTGCAAAGCAGGGGTTATTAATGGATGAGGAATTGGCTTGAGTGGAGGTAACGGCCTCCCCTTATTGAGTTCTTATTTGCACCGCAATACCACCAGAGAAGTTGACCTTGCCCTGTAAACAAAATGGGTTGGTGATTCAGGCTAATAATGGAGGAATAAAAACTCAATCGAGTGATTTACAAAATCTTGCGGGAAAGATGTGCTTGAATAAAGCAAAGAAAGCATGTATGAAAAAGAACCCAAAATCAGCTACATTGAGTACTGGCAGCACACGTGCGTTATTTAAATCTATTTCACTACTTCCATCAGACAATATGTTATTTGGAGATAAGCAACAGGCTGTAAAGATCTCAGTAAAAAATGGTGTTGTGTCTAATGGTGTACCCAAAAATAGAAGTGGGGCAATGGAACGTGTAAAACACAAATTTGGGGGCGGAGGGGGAGAATGTGGCAATTCAAACTGTGGATCAACAACATCAATATATTCAATGTGCGTTGCCTGCCACTCCTGTACGGTCAGTGGCGGAGAATGATCGTATGTTCTCACGAGAAGCTTCAAATATTGATAGGAGAAGAGCCCCCGTATGTGTTTAATACTATTGATTTGCTGAGACAAGATCTTAGAGAACATAAAGCCACCTCAGTATTGAAAGAGGCTCAGAGTGTTGACTGGGTGAGCTTCTCGAGGGGGCCATCCTCTGAGAGCAAGAAGGGTCTGGGCACGATAAGGAGATTGGAAAGGTTGAAATCTCAAAAGATTAATCCAGTGAGACCTTGGTGGCAGATACGAGTAGACAGTCTATTACCAGAAAATAGCAATGTAGTCTTAAATCATTCTTGCATACTTAACTTGCTTGTAGAAATTCCCCCTCTATGGGCAATTTCCTCTAAAGATTTAGATCCGGTGGATTTTATCTCTCGTGAGTGAAGGGACATGGCAATAGTTGATGTCCACTCTAAAATTGTGTTTGATTTGATACTAAGAGAAGCAGCTCTGCTTCGCCAGTATGGATATGAGATTACACAAGATGTTTAGGTAGCGGACAAATGGGGTAATGAGTTACGGGTAAATGTACCAAAAGAAAGGTCCGATCAAAGATAAGTAAAGTGGATGAATGCAAATCCTTCAAGTAGAACTGACACAGAGAATTGGGCGTGGTTATCAATGGTGATTAACGGCCATATGAAGCAGTGAGTTTGAGGGTGTTTTTTCTCCACTAAAACAGTCTCAGAATAGTTGTGGAAATCGGAATGTGTTGCTGAATCCTGAGGTGGGAAAGAATTAAAACAATACTCGATTATGTTTTTGCAAGAAACATGGCTAGTGGATTGTCCAGTTTTTTATGGCCTTTACGCATTAGTGCAATTGGCCACACATGTATGCTTGCCAGACTATCTGGTGGACTGCTAATTGCCATCAAGTCATTGGATGAATTACTTTCGAACATGTAATATTCTCAGAAAAATGCCATTTTGCATTCCAGGTCTCTATTAAACATAGGAAACAGGGAAGGAACATTTTATTGATAAATATTTATTGAGATGTATACGTATGCCCTATAGACATAATAATAGACAATCTGACTGTCTGTATTATGCCCTGGCTGGAAACTGATAATGGCTTCATAATCTTGGGAGGAGATTTGAATGCATCATGTCATAAAAATCCTGATTGCAAAGCTGAGAGCTGTGCAAGCTCAACTGAAATTAAGAACGGCCAGGAATGGCCGACATGTTTGGAACAGTTGGGCTTATATTGTCTCAATGGTGTTTTCCCTGGTGACATACGGTGCCAATTTGCTTGGTTGAGGAATGGGAGGAAATCAATTCTAGACTATAGGTTTTCTAATGATGCCTTGTTCAACTGCTGTGGAGATTTTGAGGTTAAGCAATGTCAGTGGAGTGATCATAATATGTTAACTACTATTTTTGAAATGGGGAGGGATACCTATGCTGAGAGGTTGGAGAAGGTGTGTTCAGTGACACAGTGAGGTAATTGTATTTGCTGGTCAGAATATAAGACAACAGTATTTAATAGTAAAATTAATGAATTTATGAGATCCACTACAATGGAATGAACATATGATACATTCAATATAATGAATTTTGATCATTACATCACTGATCGATTGAAGAGGTTTATGTCCAATTTTAGTCAGACTAGACACCAACATCATTTTGATTGACAAGTGGTAATAGAGAAACGAAAAACCAGGGCACCAATTAGAATGAATGTGGAAAAACATGGGGGAATCTGGTTGCTTGCTCAGGAAGATATTGGAAGGGTAAAACAAGCACACCCTAATTGGTCTTATCATTACAAAGATCATTTATTGCAAAAAGATGATGAATTGATGATGGGCCTGGTATGTGACATCTCCTCTTTTGGGAGAATATAAATAGTTGTGATAGTTGTGATAAGCCTCAGGTGGACTTTATGCTAAATCTGATTAATGAAGGTAAAATGGGTTGAGCATTTTCACAAGGTTGACATACAGTCAAATGATGCGGTAGCACATTTTGATATCCCAAAAGAAGTAATGAGGTGTGAATGGAAAATAGAATATGAGCAATTGATGATTTATGATATTATTTTAAAGGCCAGTGGCTCAAGAGCTCTAAGGCCTAATAAATTATCAAATGTCGTATTTAAAAATAATCCCTCTATGTGGTCATGGATGTTAGAAATGTATTTTAAGCATATAATTATCTCCCAAACACTTCCTAGTCCTTGGCATACTGCACATGTGATAGCAATTTTTAAGAGGGGCAATTGTATGGATCTTAGTTGTTATAGCCCAATATCACTGCTGGATGCGGATAGAAAAATGCTTGCAGCCATAATTTTATAACACATGACTTGATGGTCTCCAAGTAGAGGAAGGCTAAAGAACTGGCAGACAGGCTTCCGGAATAAACATAGTACAGCCTTGAATGGATTCCTTCTAAGGTCTGCACAAAATCTGTTTAAAAGCAAAAAAGTGTCTACATTATATGTGGTTTCCTTTGATTTATCGGAGGCCTTTGACAAGGTATATAGGAATCTATTATGGGGAAAACTAGATAAATGGGGCTTATCCTGGGGCTTGTTGAGTCCTATAATCGCATTTATACTAATTGCAATATAAGGGTGAGAAGGAATATACAGCGTGGTTTAACAAAAAAGATTTTAAACATTAATGGAGTAAGACAGGGATGTATGCTAGCCACGTTTTTATTTGATATGTATGTATCAGACATAGGTGAGATCTTGGAGAAGGAGGCCCTAGCCTCTCCAAAATGAAATAATCCGAAACTAATACGACTATCCTATGCAGATGATTTTGTATTATTCAACTTAACTCCTGTAGGGCTTCATCATTTAATTTGGGCCTTTCAAACCTATGCATCACAAAACTTTTAACAAATGGATATGAGAGAAACTGAACTAATGCAGTGCACCCCAAATAAACTTAATACCAATTATATGTTCTGTTGTGGGAGAGAGAAACTCGTATTATGTTTTGTCGATTTGGGTTTTGCGATTTTTAAGAATGTTTCAAAGATAGCAATGAAGGAGTCACTTATTGAAAAAGCAAAGTTATTATGAAATCAATTGTTAAAAATTGATGGAAAATATGGTTGATTTTCCATTCAGCCAGCATTAAAGTTTTATAAGGGTAAGATGGTCCCGAAACTCAATTATTGCATGGAATTGTATGATTTTGCCTATTTAAACTTGTTGAATGATATCAAAGCAGTGGTATGGAGGAGAGTTTTAAAATTACCTAGCTCCCTCCCTGTTGCTGCAATACGTTATGAATTGGGACTGAGCACATTAATGTGCAATGGAATGTGGCGCTTTTTTAAACTTCTTTTGTAAACCTTTAGATGCATTGCCAGGATTATTGTATGAGGATTTAAATGCCATTACCGAAATACATTCAGTGACAGCCACCACTTTGTCATTGAGTCAATTTTGTTATTCTTGTGATGAACTATATGCTGATATTGGGTCAAACTGAGAGGAACTGATGAACTGTCCAAACTGCACAAAAAAATGATTTATCTTGTGAGACTGGTCACTGACTCTAGAAAAGATGCATAGCTATGTTTCTTTGACTCAAATAGTTGGACATCACAAAAAACTGGGTGTTGTTGCCCCATTTCTAACTATCTATACTGGAAAGGCAGCTTGCAGGATATTGATTAGATTTAGGTGGAATTGCATTAGGACATAACAGATTCCATGTAGGTATAATATGATACCGCAGGAAGATACTGCTTGTAGGTTTTGTATGAGTGATTTGGAAACTAACATGTAAGAGTTTATAGCACAGGGAACGTTGCAATGCCGCACTGATCAGAGTTTGTTTGTAGCATATGGTCTGCTCCCAGTTTGTAGTTTCCCATCGGACAGTGCTCAATTGCCCCAACGTTTTGAAAGGAGAGGGTTGTGGTGGGAAGTAGGAGAAACCGGCGCTTCGTATCTGAATTCTAATTAAACCTGTTTTTTGGGGGGGATCCCAAGAATGAAGGATCACTCATGCGTATGGTTGGTTTCCATTTCAGTTTTTATTATTGTTCAAGGTGCCAACACGTGTTTCGACATCACAAGGGTCTTTATCAAGGCTGTGGTATTTGTGAATCATACCACAATTGACAAAATTGTAATATGTGTCAAGAGAAGTGCGCAAAAATAAAAAACAAAAACATGAACATTTGCGGAGTGCAATCAGTGTGTTTAGTTTTCGGTATAGGTGAGGTGAGGTGACATAACAATAATTCAGGACAGGGTGAGTACCATACGAGGTAAAATGCGAATTGCATTGTGTACATTGTATACATTACACATATGATATATATTGATGAACAACATTTGCAAGTTTGCATGATATAAAGAATATATGGTTACAACAAGAAGAGTGAAGTTTGGAACATTTTGAACAAATGCACTTACTGGTTAATCTTCAAAATTCAGAGAATGAAGAAGAACACTCCAGAACCAACATCATCAAAGACCTACACATTACAGAATACACCCTGGGCATGCCAGAATTTAAAAAGAAAATCTACCTTTACACCAAACCTACAAGGTGGCAATGCGATAGACATTGTCTACAAGGCAGTCACCCGCGGCTTAGAGTAGCTAGAGGACACAACCAGAGGTACCAGACGAAAGGGTCAAATGAATCTCAATGTACAAGAGCTAAAAGCTCTCAAGAAACTGAAAAACAACGCAGACATAATCATCAAGGAAGCGGACAAAGGAGGCAACATTGTAATACTTGACAGGGCAGACTACATTGAGATGGGAACACCAAACTGTTATGAGACACTATCCTCCAACCCAACCGCATCCATTTTACAACTCTCAAAAGACTTGATTACAAAATGGCACCAAAGTGGGTTACTCCCTTATGAAATACCTGGAAATTGACCACCCACGAATGCCAACTATCTACTTTCTACCAAAAGTACATAAAACGTATGTACACATCCCGGAAGGAAGACACACCATGAGTGGGATTGATTAGATAACAGAACCTAAGGGAAAATATGTCAACAATGTAATCAACAGCTATGTATTGAACATACCAACATATCTTAGGGACACGATGCATACCCTCCTGATTCTACAAGAATTAACCTGGAAACCAGGTTATCTTTTGGTCACACTAGATGTGAAAGCATTGTATACTTCGATCAACTGCACACTAGCGCTTGAAGTAATAGACCACTGTTCTGATTAAGGGTCCTCCAGGCAGCACAAGTCATTTGCAATTTGTACTTTATTCAGTTACATAACATAGGCACATAAGATGACATGACAAGGACAGGAGCAGGGAGGAAGCCCACTGGCTCCCACCACCCAGGCTACATGGTTTCAACTGTCTCAGGTGGAAGACTCACACAAGACAACATTCCAATTCATCCAACATTCTGAACATGACATCACTCAGTCATGACACCATTCAAGCTTTGCACACACTCAAGCCCAGTCATAACAGACTCAAGTCCAGTCATAAAAACCACGCATAAACCAAGGCATCGGCATCCTTCTATTCATAACTAGTGATGCCAAAAGAATTCCTAGAGTGTTCCCTCAAAAACAATCTGTTCCTTTTCATTGGAACATATTACAGACAGACAAAAGGTATTGCTGTGGGAGCCCCTTATGCCCCGGCTATTGCCAACCTATCTATGAACCATTATGAGCAGGTTCATGCTTTCAGCAACACAGACTTCAGCCTTTATATGTACAAGCGGTATAGATATATTGATGACATTTTGATGATTTGGTCAGGCATGCTAGACCAATTCAGCGCCTTCAAAGATTACCTTAATAGCAACACCTTTGGAATAGGACTTACTGGAAACCAAGGTCATCCGACCATTGACTTTCTTGATATAAGGATCACAGTGGACGGCTATTGACTTTCTTGATATAAGGATTACAGTGGACAACTCTAGACTACACATAACAACATATAGGAAACCAACTGAAGTCAACTCGGTGCTATTCCAACTCCAGTTGCCACAGGAAATCAGTCATCGACAATATCCTGAAGGGGGAATTCATTCGGGCTAAGAGAAACTGCAGTGACAACCCAGCATACCTAGCTGAATGCCTACTTTTACAGGAAAGATTTCTGAACAGAGGCTACAAACCGGAAAATATTGAAGCAGCTATCAAAAAAGTGAACACGCCCAGAACAAGCCTTCTCAAACCCAAAAAGAAGACAAAGGCCAAGGAGAAACCAATATGGTTCGTCACACAATGCCACCAAGACAGCCACAAGGTACACAAAATTCTCAAAAGACACTGGCACATCCTATCAATTGATACGGATATCCAGAAATGGATCTCCCCAAGACCCCAACTCTCGTACTCGAAAGTACGAACATTGAAAACAATGCTCAGCCCATCTTACATGGCTCCTTAGGCCCAAACCAATATGGATTGGCTTAACAACCAAGCTCAGTTTGGCTTTCACAAGTGTGGAACATGTTCAATGTGCCCTCATGCACTAAATATCAATCTAGTTCAATTCAGTGACACTCTCAACCACAACATCAATCACTTCATCAACTGTGAAGCCAAATATGTTGTGTATGTGATTATTTGTGTTTGTAAACTCAAAGATATTGGAAGTACAATTCGTGAACTTCGAACTAGGGTATGTGAACACCTGAGCCTCTTCAAGTCATCAGATGCAGATACCCACTGGCCACCCATTGGCAAAAAGCTCATCAGATGGACAACAAACGTGACAATAAGTTTGTGGGATTGAAAGTTGTGAAATGTGATTCTCATGGCGGCAATCGTGAACTCATGCTGTGACAGAAAGAAGCTAAACTTATCTGTAAATACAGAAATGTAAATCTAGGCCTTCACACTGAACATGAGCTAAATATCTTTTTGTGATTCATCAAGTCACCACACTATCAGGTACAATTGATCAAGCTTGCTGATAATCCACACCACTTCCTATTCACAACTATCTACAGACTAATGTAAATAAAAGCTAATAAAGGCTAATGTACTACATATGTTCATCCTCTCCTATATAGGGATGACTTGCCAATTTCCAACCATTTACGGCATACACACCGGGCTGCCTTGCAATCGAGAACCGCTGACCCAGCTGCATTAGACGATCAGCTCCACCAAGTATACTGATCGATGGGACAAAGAGCGCAATGTGTCACATAGCAAAATACGCTCCCCTTCCAAGAGATTCCAGGTTACTCGAGGCTGATTAGACAATGGTCCTCATTACAACCCAGGCGTTAGCCATGGCGCTATTAGCGCCATGGTTGACGCCGGTACCTTACTGATTCCGCCATGGTGGATGGCGGAATTACCGCCCCATTCCAAGGTTGGCGGGGCGGTAATTCTCCATTCACCATTGGCCCTTCCCCATTCCCATTTTTGCCCCCATAGGGCTCAATGGAAATGGGGAAGGTGGTAATTACGGAGCTGCAAAGTGCGGTACCGTAATTACCTCCAAGGTCCCTTTGCGGGTCCCGTAATTAATGGCTGGTAAAACCAGCTGTTAAGGGAGGACCCGCAAAGGGACCTCGGAATTGGGCAGTAAGGGATTGCCGGCACCAGTGCCCTTACCGGTACCAGTAATCCCTTACCGCCCAGGTCGTAATGAGGCCCAATGTATTTTAAGCTCCAAAACAAAGAGCTAAGCAGTGACCGTCACCAGCCCAATTATATAAAATATTTATATATCATATCAATTTAGAACACAAGGCTTTCCACACGTATATACATAAACTAGTCGCAATTGAACCAACATACACAGGCTTACTAGGAAGCCCACAATTAAGGGTAGCTCACACAACCCAACCCCCCTAGCTGCACGACTTTGAGCATCCTTCCCAGCCAACTCAGTCTCAACTAAGAATGAACCAATCAGAGCTTGACTTTAGCCTTCCAATCAGCCACTAACTAATATTTATTCAGCAAACAAACATGGTGGTTGGGATTGACACGATCACCAAGACCGCCCAACCTGACTGCAGAGGCCAACCGGCCCCTGTAGGTAAGTACTTCACACCTGCTGCCCCACCAGAATCTATTGATCTACTTAATATTGACTCTCGTCTCTGCCGCCCGCTCGTGTCATGGCACACGTTGCACTCCTGGATTCAACCCTCTCTGGTGATGCCTTCACTAATCCCCCCCCCACATTGCTGTCACATATCTTGTCTACAGCAACACATTCACCGCTCCCGGTTATGCCACCACACCCCTGTCATCACGGCACACGGGGCACACATAGGTCCTAACCTCCTGACCACCCTTTTCATCTGACACAATCCACTCCTCTACAATTTGCTTAGCCCACGACAACTACCCTGTTAATGCGTATGCGTGACACTCGGATCCCTGCCAATCTTACAACAATTGAACAACCGTTAAGCAATGTCATGTCGGGCGCTAGCTCCATGCCACACACCCTAACATTCGCTGCTACTACCACTTGCTAAATTGGACCGCACTGCAACCTCGGCTCCCATAGGTACTCGCCTTGCATCATTTAGCCACACGGGCCACTGACGGTTATACAACTCAACCAAGCGCCATGGCCATCCCACCATAAACATGTGCAGCATCTCCCTACAGTCCACCGACTAGCGGGGATCAGGACCTAACCTAATGATACCGAGCAAGTCCAGTCTGACCAAAATCCAACGATCCATTATCACCAATCACAAATCACCCGGCATTCGAGCGTCAGAGCCAGCACTGATCACTACGGTCAATGTGCACTTCAACAATCACATTATGAAACCACCACACCTGCCCCGTCTGGCACAGACCCACTGCCCAGACATGGCCAATGTACCTCATTTTAACTCCTTAATTCCCCCATTAGGGTGCTATCCAGCAGTACAATTATCAGCAGCTCAACACAGGGCACCAGCCATACTTATCAAGCCTACCAGACGTATTAATTGGGAAGCCAAATTAAGACTGAGGTAATTTGGGGCTCCCACAAAAGCTCCTTTAACACTCAGGTTACATGGAGCAACCTATCTAACTTCTTATCATCTTTGTTATGTCGCCCCTTTCTTTTCCACTCTTCTTGTTGTAATCATATATTCTTTATATCATGCAAACATGCAAATGGTGTCCATGAATATATATCATATGTGTAATGTATACAATGTACACAATGCAATTCACATTTTACCTCGTGCGGTACTCACCCTGTCCTGAATTGTTATGTAACCGCACCTCACCTATACAAAAAACTAACCACACTGGTTGCACTCCACATCTTTTCATGTTTTTGTTTTTTATTTTTGCACACTAATCTTGACACATATTACAATTTTGTCAATTGCGGTATGATTCAGAAATACCACAGCCTTGATAAAGACCTGTGTGAGCTCGAAACACGTGTCAGCACCTTGAACAATAATACAAACTGAAATGAAAACCAACCATAAGCATGAGCGATCCTTCATTCTAGGGATCCCCCCAAAAAACTAACAGGTTTAATTATTCAGATACGAAGCGCCGGTTTCTCCTGCTTCGCACCACAGTCTTCTGATTTGGAAACTATACATCTTGTTTTAGAATGCCATGTATGAACACCGTTCCGATTCGACACTTTGAACCCTTTTTTTTTTAACTCTGTGTCCTTTAGTGTTTTTTTTGTGGGGGGGCGGGCGGGGAATGTCTAAGAGGCTCAGTAACATCTGATGTGGCGGCAGTGGTTGGATTTCTTTGTGCACGATCACTTGAATGACATTAGTAGAGCAGCTATCAGGATGGGATTGGGTTAATTCACGTTTAATCTTATGTTAATTTATGTTTTACTTGTGAATTCATTGTATATGTAGGTATTTATTTTTTATTTTTTTATTGTGATCAATTCACTTTCAAAATGTGTTTTGTTGTTGTTAAAGGTTCATTTTGAACCAAGAACAAGAATACATTTCTTTTTACAAAACAATATCTAGTCAATAATGGCATGTAATGTGAGTACCTGTGGGAAAGAATGGCATGTAATGTGAGTACCTGTGGGAAATAATGGCATGTGTAGTTAGGGATGCAACTTCAACATTCAACACTTGGAGTGTAAAGTATTCATGGGCGTATGATGACACTAGATGGCAAATGGTGTGAGTGCTTTGTCATTCATGCTAATATCCTGCAGATTGTGTAAGTAACTAGAAGGTAGGTGAAAGCAAAACCTGGCCAATGGCTTGACTGGCTGGATACACATTATGCCAATATTTGGCTAACGGTGTCTGTATTGACCTTACATTGCCAGAACCAGCGCCCATCCTGGCAATCCCTGGCATGTGATTGATGTCCCTGTGCATATAATCCCCTCTAGCAAAAGATATGTGTGTCCCTAGGGCTCCGTTCTCTTATCAGGCTCTCGTCTGCTTGCCCCATTTAATACCCCTTCCCCCCTCCTCATCCACCATATCCTCATTCTGTTCTCACCCTTGACACACACACTCATCTTCTCCTCGCTCCCTCACTAGGTCTCTACTCTCGCCATTCGCCTTCCAGCCCGTTACCCTGGTGGTCATCTCTCTCTGTCTCTCTCTCTCTCTCTTGCCCTCTCTCTCTCTTGCACTCTCCCACTCTTGCACTCTCTCTCTCTCTCCTCCTCCTCCTTCTCTCTCTCTCTTGCCCTCTCTCTCTCTCTTGCCCTCTCTCTCTCTCTCTCTCTTGCACTCTCTCTCTCTCTCTCTTTCCCTCTCTCTCTTGCACTCTCTCTCGCCCTCTCTCTCTTGCACTCTCTCTCCCTCACTCTCTCTCTCCTCCTCTTCTCTCTCTCTCTCTCTCTTGCCCTCTCTCTTTCTCTCTCTTGCACTCTCTCTCTCTCTCTCTCTCTCTCTCTTTCCCTCTCTCTCTCTTGCACTTTCTCTCGCCCTCTCTCTCTTGCACTCTCTCTCCCTTACTCTCTCTCTCCTCCTCTCTCTCTCTCTGTATGCCCTCCCTGTGCTCTGCTTCCCGGCCTCTTTCTCTTCACATTCTTTGCTCACACCCCCACGTCTCACACACACAGCCTCTCCTCTCATACCCCCAGCTCTGCATAACTTATCTCCCCTCTCGAACCCTTCCTTCACCCGCTGTCTCACTTGCACCTTTTCACGCCCACTCTCTCATCAACCTAAATCTCTCCCCATTCACACTCCTTTTTCTCACACTACTTCAACTCACCCAAACACACTGCTCTTGTGAAGACACTTCCCTCATCCAAGTTCCTCTCTCTCCGCCTGCACCTCTCACGCCCTCCTGTACCACACCTTCCTGTCCCAACACACAGTATTCTCGCTCTCTCTTGGCAAGCACCGCTGTCCTTTCTCGCTTCCTCCTTACTTCATCACTGCTCGGTTTTACATTCTGTTCCCCAGCACATCTGGGGGGGGGCAGATTACAGAAACTTTGCACCAGTGCATATGCACATTTTCATAGTATTAGCACTACAGCAAAGTGTGCCCTAAATCTAAAAGCAATGGGCCATATTAGAAAACATTTGCACCATGACAACTGCTGTTTGGCCCTGTAATCTCGTGAATTTTGGGATTTGTGCACATGATGCAGTAATGGTCTAAACCCCCTGGAGGCGGAGCACGTCTGGCCAATGGTGGGGCATGATCCGTCATGGGGTAGATCTAAACCACACCGGAAGCACTGTCGTTTTTCCATTTTCGAGTCATGAGCTGCATGGCTGTGATTAGCGCTTGTCGATGGACTCTTCTTTTACTGTCACCGCGGGGGATATGTGTACTTTGCTTAAAGAGGATATTTGGACGTCCAGTGCTGACATAGTTCTTGCTAGCATTGGTATTTCGGCCAGTGAGTGTGGCACTTGTAGCAGTTTCTTATTTAGTCGAATTGTTTCGCATCTTGCAATCACCTGCGACTTGATGGCTTTGTCTCGTGTACCGGTGAAATTCGCAGTGTTTCACCTTTGAGCGGAGGCGTGTTACGTATTTGACCATGCTCTCCCCTGGGAGTTGTCTTGTGGTGTGGAACACGTGCCTATCGTAATCTGCATTCTTGTGAATGGCGACATTTTCCCTCAGTATAGTCTTGAGCTCCTCGTATTTGTATTCTACGTCCTCCTGGAGTTTGAAAATGATGTCCCTCGTCTCAGGACCAGCAGTAATCGTGAGGAGGACTATGATACGCTTGTCTTCCTGTGGGCCCAGTGTTTCAAGGTATGCGTCAAATTCCTTCATCCATTGTGACCAACGTGGGCGGGGAGAAGTAGTGGGAAGTCGTCCCTCCCATGTGCTCTCTGTGGGTTAAGGGCAGCTGGGGCCTGGCCTGCATTGTGGGCCCTCATGCAGCTTGACACTGGATTCCCTCCTGGATTGCTGTGGTTCCTGTGATGCCTTTATCTCTTGAAGGGTTGTGCTCGTTCCTTGTTGTGCGGCGGGCTTTCCTTAGTATAGTTGACCCTCTGGGGCTGGCTGCAGCCGGGCCTCTCAATGCACAAGGCCTTTCCTCTATTCCTCTCTGGCAGTCTTCCAATGCCGGAACGGGATTCTCCTCCCTTTCAGGGCCGGCCCCTGCAGCAATGCGAGCGAGGTACTCCCTCTTATGTGCTCAAGCAGGCCAGGGGAAACTATAGCGGGGGTTTGGGGCGGGGGGCTGCAGTAACAGCGTCGGGCTAGCGGTGGTCATGGGTTAATGCCTCGTCACCATTGTGGTGTCCCTCAATTTGGGGACGCATCGCAGCAGCACCCAATAAACACTCCCACACAGGACTGCTGTATAGCGTTAACTGCATTATTCGCACCTCCTGCGCGCATACATTAATTGCGGTCATGTGACCACTTGGCGTCCCGCATGCCAGTCACCTGACTCGTGCTGGGACTAGTGCCGGGTGCTACAGGAAGGATAGGCGACCCTTTTGAATAATGTTGTACCAGTTAGTCCCACTTCAACCTCTGTATGCTTGATTCGTACTTCAGAACACCGGAAATGGCAGTACCAATGATCCACAGCAGAGAGCAATTTTGTTTTAGAAAATATAGAAGTGAAGGAGCGGTGCTGACGCTTACCCCTTCACTCGCAGTGAAAGGGCGTGTGTTAGGAAATGACGACCATGGAACTGACGTCAATTTACCCCCCATTTTCTATGCGCCCAGGTGCTCTCGGGCCCGGTGCGCTATATAAACAAACAAAATACAAATACTATGTAGTGTTGATGAGCATTGCCATGCCTCACCGTAAACGAATCTGAAAGGGCGGCGGATTTCCGCCCATCGTTCCAGCAAGCTCAGGCATTTCCCAGTCAGGTCATGGAGCTGTGTCTTACTTCACCCTTTGACTTTGTTAAAAGGGCAATGTTGCACATGTTCTGAAAAAGGACTTGCAACAACTAAATGAGGTTCACACACAAATATAGAAAGGGAGAGAAAAACGAGAGAGTTGCTACGATTGCTTAACAACAATGGCGTTGGTACACATTGCAGCAAATGCATTTGGCCGCAGTCCTTAATCGAGTATTTAAAATCACCTCTTTTATAATCCCTCATGAGCGATCAACTTTGTGTATGAAGTAGTATACAGGGTCCCACTAGTGGCAGAAGTGCCCCTCACACCTGCCCGTTGCTATGACGAAGCATGACTATGCAAACGTTCCGCACATTGGAAGGCAGTGACTGATGGCTCCATGAGCGCTGGGTGAGATGGCCACTTTAGCAGTTTACGGATGTGATGTTGTTATGTTGTGTTACTGGGATTGATGCAGCGCTCCGCTGGCAGTTGCATGGTTTCCATGCGCCCTGCAGACCTGAAAGAGAGAGGGGGTGGGTTAGTTTAGATGGAAGGTGGAAAGATGCAAAATAGATGTGCTGTTGTGTTGTAGTACCTCGAGCGCTGCTTGCGTGTCCGTTTCTAGGCGCTCTGTGTCGAGACCATGAAGACATGTGTGTCGGAAGGAGAGGCTTGTGCGCCCAAGGTGCTACGATGCACCTACTGGGACTTTGATATGCACATTGGTTGTAGAGGTGTATTCTTCTGGCGTTTTTTGGGAGGGAGGTTCCTTTGCCATATTTGGGTGAATTGGTATGTATATTGTGAGCTGGAATTGTGAATTTGAGATTTAGTGCGGCCTTGCAATGATAATATATGATATGACATTTATAACGCGCTTGTACACAAGTGTTGCAAGGTGCGACAAGGGAGGGGAAACAAAGGGAGGACAAGACAACAATCTTACTAGGACTAGTGAAATTGAAATTGTGCAAGTGCAGGGGAGAGGGAAGGGGAAAAGTGCCAGCGGAGGAGGAGAAAGTGCGGGACACAAGATCAAAAACAAGTAGTGCGGCCAGCAGGTGGCAGTGCAAGTGTTAAGTGCAGACAAGTGTCTGATAAGTGCAGGTAAAGGGACTGTAGGATTGCAGATACAGAACCAAGTGCAAGGGTTGCCAGGAGGCAGTGCAGGTGTGTAACTGGGCGGTTAGGGACCTGGGCCCGAAGTTCAGAGGGTAGCTGGCCAGTGCAGTATCAGCCAGGAGATCAGCAGGAAAGAGGAAGAGGGAAGGCAGAAGCAAATGGGAATAGCCACAGACAGTCATGAAAACAAATACCACATACAAAATCATAACACCGCATTGCAAGGCATGAAAGTCATCACAACACATTAGAAGTCATAGCAACATACAACAAAGGCCTAACTAGGAAAAACAACCTGTAGCCAGATCACAGAAACTTTGCACCAGGGCAAGTGAAACGTTGTAGATTCTTAGCACTAGGGCAAAAAACATTAGGCCATATACGAAAACATTTGTTCTGTAACAAGTGCCAATTTTCATGGTATAAGAACCAGAGGAAAAATGCCCAGTGTGCAAAAAACATACATTTTTGCACTAGGGCATTCCGTATTAGACAACCACCACACCCTGAAACCCCTTATGTTTCTTCAGGGACCCTCACTACACTAGATTGTTTGTATTAATGCGGGAGAAATATCAACACCCCGGCAATTGATATTGATATTGTATTTCTATCGTGTTCATACACAAGTGTTTCAGAGCGCAACAAGGCAAGGGAGGGGAACAGGGGAGAACAAAACAGCGATCTTACTAGGCCTAATGACATTGAGAATGCGTAAGTGCATGGGCGAGGGGGAGGGGAAAAGTGCATGGAAGGGGAGAGAAGTGGTAAGTGTGAAGCAAAGGAGAAACAGATACTTAATAATAAATAAATAATAAAAGCAACAAAACAGTGGTAGTGCAGCCAGCAGTTTGCAAGTGCTAGGTGTAAGGCAGCAGACAGGGTAGGTCTGATAAGTGCAGGAAGAAAAAAGGGGGGGGGCTGTATGGGTACAGATACAGACCCCAGTGCAAGGGATGGCCCGGAGGCAGTGCGGGGGGAGGGGAATGTGGCAGGGTGAGCAGGAACCTAGGCCCGGAGGACAGAGGACAATAAAAAGAAACATCAGCCACCAGTGACCTTGAACAATTTAAAATAGCGTTACCCCCTTCTGAACCTCCATTCCCCCCTCCCCAGCACCAAACTCTGCCTCCAGCACTGTTTAGTGCCAGGTATAGGGGCCAGGTATGCAGTGTAGGAATTTTTTAGGCAGGCACCACGGTGTGCATGGGAATGGCATTGAAGTGAGATGTGGTGCTGATACCTGGTGCAGGCACTCTAAGTGTTCATAGCTGGATTCGACAGACCGTTTGTGTGTGCACCTCTGCTCCTGTGGTGTGCACCTCTGCTCATGTGTGGGTTGGGGGAGAGGTGCCATTAACTGGAAGGTACACAGTGGGGGAACTACCTGGGTTAGACGGCCTAAAAAGCAAGAAACACATAGACTGACCGGTTTGAAACCACGGGTGATGATATACGCAGGGCTGACACAATGCACCTAGGGTGTGTGGGCGATGCCAACATTAAGGGTGGGGGCAGAGTGTGCGAAAGGCAGAATGACGTTCTGCATTACTCCTCTTCCCCTTCAACCCGTGCTGACACAACCAATTTCTCCTAAATGCTGTGGAAATCTTCGTCCACAAAACCCACAAACAGTGTAAAACGAAGGCACTTCCTGTGCTTAAAGGTCCACTTCCTGTTTCGCTTACTCCACACCCCTCTGTCCTGGAGACTGTGGACGCACCCAGGCCAATGAAACAATCTGCCCTGACTTGGCATAATGAAAGCTACTGATAAAGGGTCAAGACCCTCTAATGATTAGAGTCTAATCTAATGGTATTGTTAGCTGTGATAGATAAGTAATGCTTCCTTTCCAAAAGAGCGATGTGCCGGGGCAGTGGTCGAAGTGGGCTGGAACGGGTGGGAGCAATGCTCCTCTGCTTAAAAAAAATAAGTTACTGTTTCTATTCTTTTATTTTAAAAAGAAACCATTCCGGAATAGTTTTGTTTTAAAATAAAACTGTAGGAAGAAGTTAAAACTTGCACTTCAGTGCACTGCACTGAACATTCCATTAAACAGCAGGCGTGTTTGTTTACAGGTCTGAATTGCATGGGGGGAGGGGGCGTGGTAATGGGGTTTGTGGGGAGCGTTGGCAGGCCAGCAGGGAATATACTTCCACTGCGTCTTTTTGTACCCTTCGACCACTGGACAGGAGGGAGTGTCTTCAGCTACTCTCAGCAGAGCAATGGCAGGCTTTGTTGGTATCTCCATTGGCTCACCTGTGGGGTTGAGCAGCCACAACACTAGTGCTATACGAAGGATGTGTTTGGTGGTACCGGCATAGCAACATGAGATCAATAATGCTGATTTTCCAGACAGAGTTAGTTCATTTTGAAATGTATGAACTCTTTCCCTTACCAGCTCTAAAGTGCATTCAGGAAAAAGTATCCATGATTACCATTAGAAATCTCCAACCCCAACAGGGGAAGAGCTCTGGCCGAAAGAGGGTCTACACCAAACATGAGGCAACAGCCTAAGGAAACCAGGGGCCTGCTTCTGAGGTGCGTGCAAACGTATGAAAGTGTTCTTCGATGAAGGAGGAACACTTTCCTTACTATGATGACGAAAGCATGTGGTGCAGGGACATGAAAGCATCAGCCTTTGCATGTGCCTGATTTGCAGATTGACAACAGCCCTTGCAACCATCAGGAATGCAGGGCAGTCACATGCAGGGCACTCGCCTTCCAGCAGCACTGTTTTAGCAAAATACGCCACCTCTACTGCACACGTTTTCTCTTTATATGAATAGCATTTCTTAAGCTGCAGAGCCACTTTTCTATGTTCATGAACGTTTAGGAAAACTTTCTTTAATTAGAAAAGTGGGAACCTTTTAAGAAATGGTTGCAATGCCACTGGAGCACGTTTCCCCTACAAAGAGACATTTTAGCAGCTTTTTCTGCTGGAAAGTGCAACATCTCCCCTCCAATACTTCCACCCACTTCAGAATGGTGGTGCTGGAACTGGAGGGGGGGGATGTCGTACTTCCATACTCTTTTTATCATGAGTTCAAAATTGGGCCCTAAATGTTAACCAATGCCGTAACACTTTCCCATGGAGCAGAGGTTTTCTCAATCCTGTAGCTGACTCCTGACCTGGCTGCATCTCATGGGGGACTGGAACCCCACCTCTGATGGTATGTATCAATTCACTCTCTACCTTGATTATGAGGCACTAAGCAGCCTGCTATTGCAAAGTGCTCTAAAAGAACAACAGGAACCCTGTAACTACATTTGGTGATGTTTGTAGTCAAAGAGATTCAGCTGCCTGCCCCCTACCTTGTTAAATTGTGGTCATCATGGTTGCAGTGCTTGAGTCCCTTGAGGCGGGAGCCTTGTGTTTTCCAGTACTCCTTGCTAATATTGGTGCGTGGCTGGCAGAAAACTGCACAGAGGAACCACAAAGAGCGGGATGCCAACGCCTTTGCTACCTGTGAGACTTTGAGCCCACCAGTGGCAGCGATGCCATGTTCTGGAAGTGCAGCACTGGATGGCGTCCTAGAGATGCGCAGGTGTGATGAATGTTGAAGATGGAAATGGAGTTGCTGCATCGCACCATTGCTTGACCTCGGTGATGGAAGGCATGTCAGTTCTGGTGGAGTAGGTCACACCAGCCCGCATGGTCAAAGCTTCAGGGGTCCCTCGTCAGTTCCTGATGGCTCAGGGGTTAGTACTTAGTGCTGTGGGGCCCAAGGATCGACGGAGGTCTTGGGAGCTGGTGCCGTGTGCACAGGCTCTTTTCAGTGCTCAGGAGCAGTCTTGGGTTGTAACCAGGGGTGCTTTCACCAGGCTGAGCCACCCACTCCGGAGTGCTCAGAATTCTTTGAATGGGAAGTAGGGCACGTCAAGCTACCGATCACCTGGCAGCCACTGTGGGCTTTGTGTTCAGTGGGGCTGATCACTCGATATTAATAAAAATAGAGTTTTCTACAAACTACCTAACACAGTCAAGCTGTTGGGCACTGAAACACACACACTATGTCATGCCCAAATTACATCCGGTTAGACTTATTGGTGCTGTGCGTTTGTAAGGGCTGCTTGTTTTATTTACTTTTATTCTTTTTATTTTCAGTGGTATACAGCATCCAAAAGGATGTCCTGAATTGGATCTTCTGGGCTCTCAAAGAGCGTTCGGCTCTACCTGGCTGGTTGGTGAATGGTGGCAGTCATCAGTGGCTGAATTTTCCCTTTCGGTCATGCCGTCAATTCTTCGGTTGGCAAGCAGGGAGCAGCAGCTACCCTGGGTCAAGCAGGGCTGGCCTCAGGCTATCTCAGCTGAGAAGGACGAGGGCGATTTTCCAAGCCCCCCCCCTGGAAGGTTATTCCCAGAACCTGACGGATTTCCAGTGGAAGATCTTAAAAGCAGTGGGATTGGATCGCCAGGATTTATGGGTAGATTGGTGGTTGGAATGTGGTCACAGCCCCAATAGCGCGTGTGCATTCCTTGGAATTGCACAGTCCTGGGCATTCACTGCCTAGTGCATCCCATTGAACTTAGCAGGTAACCACACCAGGGTTTCCTGGCGTGCACAGGTATTGAATTGTGCTCGGAATTCAGGCAAAGGCAACTCCTTAAACTGCCAAGGAGGGCTTAACCTAAACCACGGTTTATTTAACCTGCTGGAGCTGCCTTGCTTTCCAGTGAAGTGGATAGCCTCAGGTTATACCACTAGAGCTATTACTATCTCACCAACCAGTCAGTGCTCCCCCAGGCAGTGAGGTGAGGCTATTTCCTTATGGAAAAAAGGCGGTCCTTTAGGCATCCACATCCCAGAGGCCCATTGGGCTTCTCGGGTGCACATCGGAATTGTCACCCTATTGAGTCTATGGAGATTAGACCGCCACAAGGTCGAAGGCCAGACTTGGATAAACCAGGAGTTTTTTTTAATGCTCTACAGTTATACAAATAACGTTTAATATATTTAAATATATAACAAAGACAAAGTAGATAGGACACAAAAAACCTAGCAATATCAGCAGCCTCTTTGTCAATAATAATACTTCTTTCACAATACAATTATTAAAATAGCAAATCATGATTTCCAATTCATGATTTCCAATTCATGATTCACACTTCTTAAAACCTTTACAGTACAAGAGGAAAAGAAAATGAGTAGAATAAAATGCCATCAATTTTAAAATACCAATTTAAATTAGTGCACTTTTTCAAACCTTTACAATAGAGGATAAGAAGGAAGGAAGCAGATGGAGTAGAATTTCATCAATATTATAGTTGCTCTCAAATTAATTGATTGCAAAAGTAAATCAAGAGTATCACACCCCGTGAGGATCCTCATTTGTCTAAAGTGTTGGATGATTCCAACTGTAAAGAATTTAGAAATACAGTTACAACACTGTAATTTGCTGTAACACTGTAATTTCTATGTAACATTGTAAGCTTCGTATATTCTTCTCACTGTGCCCGGTTACCCTTGGGTCTGGCGCGTAATACAAATAAATAAACAAACAAACAAACAAACAGTTGAGGTTGCCTGACCTGCTAAGCAATAATTCCAGACCAATTCCTCCTCGCCTAAGCTGAACACATTTTTTCTTTTAAATAAATCGTTTGCTTTCCTTCCACGGCATTGCACAGTTTAACCAAGTGTTTCCAAGATTCCGTTGTGCCTTTTTCTTTACAAAATCTACAATCTGATAACTCTTTTTGTAACAAACTATAGCTAACCCCAGCACCTCCCTGGTTAATACCAGGTTCCACTTGAATCTTAAAAAAAAACGTTGAACCTTCCTGCCCAGATAAATTGCGAGATATGCTGCTAGCATACCTGCCTTTTCTCTTCAGAACCAAGATGTTTCAGAGAGACATACCCATGCATATCCTCCACAGTTATCACCCAGTCGGTTTCACTGAGAATCCTCTTCACTCGCCTGGGATTCTCCCACAAGTCAAGACTTGACAAACCAACTTCCCAGAGCATGCCGATACAAACCTTGGAAAATCTGTCCCCTTTCGCATCCATAATCAATTTTAAATCAGAAAATAGAGAGTCCTTTAGTGGGTGTAAAATATTATAGAAGAAAGGATACACATTTTAATTGGCTTCTACATTTTAAGGAGTGCACTATATTAGTTTCTATATGTGATAGTGTTTATTTTTTGTGCAATTGTCATGTTTTGTGTTTCATGCTCCCTTAATTTCGAGCATGAAGTACCTTTTGATGATTTAGTACATGTTAAGTGGCGTGTCTTTGGCCACCATGGCAGCGTAAAGATTAACCATCTATTTTACAGAATGTATCTCTTTTGATCATTGGATACTCTTTTTAACACTATTTTTTTTATACTGTATTGAGTGAACTTTCTTATTAAATATTATTATTTTTTTTAGTATTGACTATTGAATTCTTAGCCGCTCGTCTGAGTTTTCCCCATACACGTGTTTTCTCTGCTTTTGGATAAATGATAGCGATCAGTCTTCGTGCATTGTTTGTTTATCGCTGTTTCCAGGGTTGACCGGTTCGCTTTCCCTTTCCCTGGAGTTCCCCCTTGCTACTTGAGAGCCGGTTTTATGCCCAGGGCGAGTAATGATACTATTGAAAAACGTCTTAACGCAAACATAAGTATGGTCTTATATGGGAATACTAACATTGGAATGCATGGGCACAGCCAGCATACAAATGTTTTTTATACTGGCATATATTGCAGGGACCGGCATGAAAATGCATTGGGAAAAGCCCTGTGCACTTTTGGTGACTTGCATGTATTGTACTTTTTTTCATGATTTACCCTACACCCTACAAAATCGATTGTTGGCCTTTTATCCACATTATTGGCCTTTTACCCACATTTTCCCAGAAAGTGTACTGTGTAATGCACAATTTTAAGCCATTATTCAAAAAATGTACTCTGGGGAGGGAGAAGAATCCCCCCGGGAACCTCCCAACCCATTTTCGTTAGTTCGGGCTCCCTCGCTATGCTCAGTCGCAATCACATACCTGTGGAAAATATTTACACCCTCAAAAAAAAAACTCACCGGCCACCACCGGTGGCTGATATATTTCTGGACCAGGCACCGCACCCTTCTCTCTATGTTACGTTAAAGATGTAAGCTATGATTGAAAAACATATTTACTTCCTTCACTTGCAGTAATGCATGCCTCTGCAGCCTCGCAATCATCATGGACATTGCGCACGCATGGTGGTCCGGACCGGCCCGGAGCGTGGCGTGCCCTGTGCTTTAAGGAGCTTGGGGGGTGGGGTACATCATGGCTCGCAGGGGAGCTGCCACATTTTGTGCTACACCATTGGGCATCACTGGGTCTGACAAAGGGGTATTGTGCAGCGCGCGCCTTGAACTCTGCCAGTGAGTCCCCGGGTGAGAAGCAACAAATGGGTGTTTTCAGTTTTAAATAACTGCATAGTGCTGTGAATTTATGTGTGCAGCAATGATATTACATAAAAAGGTGTTTTTTTTAAAGTGTTGGGGCACCCAGTATTACGCTTAGATAATAAAAACTATGGGGGGTCTTGGGTACACTGAAAGAACCTTTCCCAGGTATTATTCTCCAGCTAAAATAACATTTTCAGGTGCACTCCCCTCTGTGGACGTAGACCAGTCTGGGTCTCTTCTGTTGTAGCATTAGCTGAATCATATACACATTTATAACTAGGGATTTTTGTTGATACTAAATCCTGGTCAATGATTTAATTCTCAGGCCTTGCTCGTGCGGCATTTTCCTCCTGGTTAAGCAGCAGTGCACGGCTCCCCAGGTCAGTGCTTTTGTTGGCTTGTTTAACACAGCAAGGCCACAGAAAACACGTACCTCTTTGTGCATTGATCTATAGATGTTTCATAAACTAGCTGTAGCCTACGTTACAGATTTCGGTTACCCAGTTAGAAATACTGTATTATGTACATTTGGAAAATGGCATTCCCCAAATGAGTAATCGTGGACAAATCATGCCTCCCTCGGGGCCTTGGTTCTTATATCTGGTTGAATTGAGAGCACCTGAGAGCACCTGGAAACATGGGTGCTAGTTGCAGCAAAAAATCTGAAGGTCACTTGCCATCACTTCCTGTAATGTCACTTAGACGCGGTGTCACATTACATCACTTCCTGTGATGTTGTGGGATGCCACTTCCGCTTGGCATTTTGGTGAAATGACGTCCCTGTTGGAAAGTGGTTATCGTTTTCTTTTTTGTGCAATGAATCACTTTCGTTTTCTAGCAATTAACTTTAAGACAACGAGACAAGGCACATATTAAACAGCAGTTAACAGATGAGCAGACCGATCTTTGTACAATCAAATAACAAAAAGTCATACACCATCGATATTGGTTTCAGTTTGTGAATAGGAGGGTAAATACCCATAAATGCCAGGGATTCTATGATCTACTCACAGCACAGGACTTTCGTTTGTACCCCGCAGGGTAGTGATAAACCCTAGCTCGATTCAAGGGACTGTCTGTGCATCACGAAGTGTGCAATGCGGCCCACAGTGCTGCAGCGAGTCTGTGAATGGCGTGTTATTGGTGTGGATAGCTTTGGCTATATTTGAATCAGTCCCTTTGGAGAGTGGGACCGGGGGTGATCTGGAAGCAGTCGGCTTGAAGGCCTTTAAATGGCCAGTTTTGAGGACAGCAGCGTGTGCAGGACGGAGCGTTCACCTGCTGCTCATTAGAGGAAGTGCTTGTTGTGGAAAGAGAATGATAATGTGCGAATCCATTTCTTACTGGCACATAGAAAATAGTTCAGAACATCATGTGTAGGGTTCAAGTTCACAGGATGTGACTATTGAGTATCTAAGACGGGTGAGGAGATGCACACGTGTAGGGGATCAAACTCAAGGGCAGTGATGATCAAACACATGCGTGTAGCTGAACCTATAGTGGTCACGCTTGCAGAATGTGATTAATGCAAAATGGCATGGAGTTGAACAGGTGCAGGGGGGTCAAACACACAGGAGGCAATTGGGAGGAATTCGACCGTCCGCACAGTGGGTGAGCTCTCACCTGGGCTAGGACATTTTAAATGAAATTGAATAATGGTAGAACAACCTCCGGAAAATGTGTGTGGCTAATCTGCACACATTTTCCTATGATCACTGTGTGACATACGCATAGACCCATGGACACAGCCTAGAGGCGCAGTCTCCTCTGTCATATTTAGTTGGGATGAGACCGGATTAGTACATTATGCATCTCCAGAAGGGGGAGAGCCAAACCTCACCCCTGCCATGGCCAGCCTAATTAACTAACAAAGGCCCAATGGATCCACCATGTCCTTTTGTTGGGCCATGTAGCTTGTGGCAGTAGTTTGCATACTATCAGAGTTTAATTCAAACAGGACCACATGGGGTCTGGCTGTAGAGGCAAATAAAGGAGACAGGAAACCCCAACACCCTTTCAAATGCAACTATGTCAACCTGATGCCAGCTCCCAACCTTAGTATTGATTGACAATGAAATGCCATATCTGGGACTGCATGTTCACAGTGGTCATCCGTGCAGGGGGACCCCATTTAGAAGGTACGAGTATGTGGTTTGACAGAGCCAGAAAGGCTTGTTTCGCCACAGCTTCAAGTGAGACCGGCTGCTTTAATCAGGAATCACAGAGATCTCCATTAACCAAAGGGACCCTTTGATCCACACCCAACAGTAGGATGGGTGGGACTTAGTATTACATGTTTTCACCCCTTTACCTTTTCAGTTGCAAAGCACTCTGTTATGACCTCACGCATTACAGGAGAATGTTGGTGGGAACCCAGGAGTAGTTTAGTAAGGTCGGCTTACCCTACACCAATCACTGTGGCCCATATGGCTTTAAGAGGGCTGAGCCCCTCTTTTGGGCGATCATCTGGATGCTTCACCAGAAGCAGAAGGAGAAACTCATCATTGGTCCCTGGCTTAAGGTACAGTCTGCCTTACATCTTCTGCCAGGGAAGGAAGACCAGGACCTCAGAGAGGGAAGCAAGATCCCTCCCCTAAACATCTTCAAGGGAACAGAGGAAGATACCGAATCCAGATGACACTCCAGCAGCACCAGAACCGATCCCCAGCCAGCACACAGCGTGACCTGCTAGGCTCTGCAGCAAGCTCCCTAGTTGGGAAGAGCCAGAGAGTCTCTGAACCCAAAACCAAGGCCACTGCAGCTCCCTGCAACACTCTCCTTAGCTTTGGGACATCCGTCTTAAAGGACGCAACAAACCCAGCGAAGAAGGTAGAAGTGCATCGACAAGCATCTACCGACGTCCACCTTAAAGGACATTTTCAAGCCAGTCGAGCCCCTCAAGCTGCAACCGACTGCATCACTGAATGTTGTTGCACTGCAGTCACTAAATCCGTCTGAAACGCTTTAACCAGTGCTTCAGATCCACCAACCAGAACTGAGACAACGATTCCTGACCCTGAGCTGCCGTGTAGCCCAACCTGCAGACGTCCGTCCTGCCTCGCTCGCCGAACTGCCTGCCGCTTAATACCCGTAGTTGTCTCCCATCTTGAACTCTGTCGAGCATCAAGAACTTCTGCAAGCACAAGGTACATTGTGGTTCTGTCCCCCTGGCCCTTCTCTGAAGGCCCCTAGTGACATTCTACGACCCACCCATTGCTCCCCTTGTGTTGAAACCAAGTATCCTTGGACCATTGAGAATATTTACTTTACTGACTACCCTCCTGTCAGTATCAAGAGTGCATCCCTTTCCTTCGTGAAACTGTCTGTCCCCTGCGTTCCTTTACAGGGTGGGTTTTATTTTGTAGTGTGCTAGAACTGTCTGTTGAATAATAATAAAGTAGATATTTGACTGGGCAGTCCCTTTGATCATTGGGTAATAATTGTATTTTCGCTGTGCTGCAACTAACCAACAATCCACAACCTTTCGGAGATAAGCCTGCCATTCCGCCCACGTTACCAAAATTGGACAAGAAGGTTTATAATTTCTTGTGTTTTCAATCTGTTCGGATCTCTTCTGGAGTACTAGAGGTGTGGGGCTGATTGATGGATTAGAAACCAATATACATCCCTGGAGCACTAGTGCCCCGAAAGCTGATTCATTTCAACACTACCCTGCAATATATTGGAATATTTTGAACTGGAAGGACATAGTCCAACAGATCCTTTTGTATATCTACAAGTGTGAGTGAAATGATTTAGTCCTTCCAAACAAGGGTCATTTTGACTGCCTGGAACAAAGAGTAAAGTTCTCTTCATACAAGAATAAATGAAACTGTGTTAAATGTGATGCACACAATCAAGTACTTATCACGTACATTACAATACACCAGCTAGGATTTAGAAGAAAACTGGATTTTCAGAAATACTCATCCCCAAATAAGCAACATGCCCAGGAACACAATACGTGTTCCTGGGATTGGAATTTCAAGTCATATCTGAATGGCTTAATATGTGCATGCCCCAATACATTTGGGAAGTGGTAGTCATGTCCTGTTATTTTTGTTTGCATTCTGGGACTTGTAGTCCTGGATTTATAATAGGGAATCCAAGACTATAAGTAACTGAATTCAAGCAAAAAAAAGAACTGGACTACCATCAGGAAAGAATAGAGAATCGTGATATGTTTGGTTTATGCCCCCTGTTATAACTAAAATACCACAACAAGCAAAAAGAAAACAACTATAAGTGTACCAATGGACGTGTATGTTGGGGGTTGCTGTTACAGCCACCAAAACTCCCAGTAAAATTAAGTATCACCCTTAGTTGTAACTAGAAATCGGTATTACCCAAATTGACCTTTTACAATTGACCTTTTGCACAATTGACCTAATTATAGTGGTCCTAATTGACCTTCTGCACAATTGACCTTATATTATTTTAGTTATTTTATATATGTATTGGGTTGGTTCTGGTTTATAAATAATATAAGGGGGATTGGGTAGGAGGTTGTGGGGGGTTTTGGATGGGGTGGGGGTTTGTGGGGGTTTCCCCGCATATATGTCCTAATTGACCTTCTAAATTAGGTCAATTCTCCTGAGGTCAATTCTCCCGAGGTCAATTGTGAAAAGGTCAATTAGTACACAACCTAGAAATCACAGATATACTCCCAATAAAGGAAACTAGGGAGTGAAAAGGCTCCCTACAAAAAAATAAGAAGTTCCTGAAGTAGCTCAAGACTCCATTTTGCCTCTCCGTTCTCCCTCTATCTCTTACCTCCCTGCTGACCATCCTGTCTGCTGCGCAGACTGGTTGCATGGCTACCCTCAGAGTCTCACTGGGTACCAGGCTCCTCCATGACAAGTCTCCCTGGCACTGTCTCCGGGCCTACCACGCACTTATGGGCTGTAGCTGTAACCCTACACTCTCCTGCCTCCTTGCACTTACCCAGAGACGCGTTTCCCTGGTTGCTCTTCCTCAGAGCAGTGCTGCCCTGATTGCACTTCCCCCTTCCCTTTGCCTAGCACTTCCTCCTTCTTCCTCCCCGTGCACTTTGCTTTGTTGCACTTGCACAATCTAAATGACACAAGGCCCAGTAAGATCGTTTGTGTTGTCGTCCCTCTGTCTTCCCTCCCTTGTCTTGGCGCACTTAGAAACACTTGTGTACCGGCGTGTTATAAATGACTTATCATATCGTATATAAACCTCCACCCCACACTCCCACCTTTTTTTACCCATAAAGCTCTGTGGATCTGTTTAGATCAGTGCAGTCAGCAGAGCAGTATTACAGAATCGAGGTCTCATTTCATTACTGCATAATATAAAGAGGAACTTTAAGGTACACGTGGATCTTGTAATTTGCATTATTAGTGCAAACACGTATGGCTTACAAAACGATAATGGTTTCAGAGTTCAAATATATTTGTACTGACCTAAAAAATGTCTCCACTAAGAATGTGAATTCCTTTATTCTCCCCTAAAAATTGTTTTACTCCCAACTTAGCACAAGCATTGGCAAAGGAAAGACTTTTGGCTTTTGTAATGGCATGGAATAAGGTATGTAACAGGCAGTGCCATAATGGTAGGACCAGGTAATAAAACGGCAACAGGTGTGTGCACTTGTGCATAGGATGGCAGTGGCCAGCAAATGTATATATATATGAGTCAAAACTGTTGATTTGCCAGGGGTTGTTGATTTTATTTTCCCTAAGTGGGAGAGTGTATACTCAAATGGGAGTGTCCAGCTTAGTGTATGTTCAGATGTGAGTGGCATGTTTGCTAAGCGTAGGGAAATAAGCTGCAACCCAAAGATTTGCTCCAGCAAGACTGTACCTGAACCTGAATACATCAAATCAAGGTACTGCTGTATGTGCCTCCCTGAGGGGTTCCATAAAACTAGAATACACCTTTGTGCGGAAGCCAGCACTGCCAGATGATATTAGTGGGACCTACATAAGCTCATAAATATGAAACATTTGTGCTTCAATAATTTGATAGTACAGACAAGAGGACATGCGTTGAATGTATCTTTGACATATCTGACAATTGTGCATGTAATTTGCATGCAACTGCATGTTATTCAGTGTGCATCTCTTCTGAAAGTAAAGTATAGCAGAGCCTGCAACTGTAGACAGTTGCCTAGGGGTTGATAGACTATTTATAATAGCACCCCCACCCCCTTGTGCCTCAACCCATAGAATACAGCTGAGTCCCATGAAAAATTAGGTACAGCTGTTACATAGTCATTGGGGGTCATTACAACCTGGGTGCAAAGGGAGTGCCGGTAAACCCTTTGCGCCCTACTACGACGTCCCTTTGCGGGTCCCGTAAAGGCCGCCTGGTCTTAGCGGGAGGCGCAAAGGGACCAGGGAGCAAATAACGGTACCGCAAATTGCGGTACCGTTATTTGCACCCTCCCTATTCCCATTGAGCCCTATGGGGGCTCAAATGGGAATGGGGAATGGCTCTGGTGAATGGGGAATTACCGGTCCCGCCGACCTCGGACTGGACCGGTAATTACTCTATTCACCAGACCGGAGTCAGTCCAATTTTGGAGGCAGCCATGGCTCTAATAGCGCCATGGCTACCTCCAAACTCGGAATGAGGGCCATTGACTTAAACATGCCTTTGGCATGTCGCCACTAAAACACAATGCGTTGCTTTATTTTTATAATGTTTCAAACTAGTCATCTTTGCTAATTGAATAGTCGCAGCATTCTAAGTACTATTCCAGTGCAATGTAAGACCTTCTTATTTTCATGTGTGCACAGACTACGGTCTTCCGAAGAGCTCTCGTTTACCACATTGCTTCGAAGTCATACCTGTGGCAATAGCCTCTATACAAATATCAAATAACATAGCATACTGTTTGAGTAACTGTCAGTGTCTGTATGGAAACCAAATCTATACTGATTATTATAGTTCATGATTGGAAGCCTATATTATGTATCTCCTGGGAGTTTCTGATTGGAGAATAAAACTGTCTCGGGCACCAATGAAAAAGTGGCCCAGAGATGCAAATTGCAATGCATTCCTTTTGTGGCACTGTTTGAATAGTACCCAGGGGGCAGGTTTTTGATAAAATGTGATGCAAATTGCCATTTTAAAGAATATGTATTCAGTAACACTGGTCAAAACTACTAGCCACATGGTGACATAACTTATCCAACTAGCCCACATTGGCCAAAAAACTGGCCCACACTAGCATTTTGCTGTTTTGATTCGGGCATTGCACTATTGCCCTATAGGCCAGTCCGAGCCTGCATATGCTAGAAGGACTGTCACTGCAGGCTCTCCCCAACTCCCAGGGCGCCAGGCCGGCCCTGGGCGTGACTTGCCGCTCACTTCCCTGCAGGTTTCGCTCTGCGTTATGAAGTCACCGAGAACAGAGGCTCCAGGTTTCAGGCGGGGTCATGTGACCGACGGCGTGACGTGAGCTGGGGACAATACGGCCGTCGCGGGACATCCTGCTCTCATCGCATGTCACCAGGGCACAGCCAGGGGAAGTCACCCTGCAGCCCGCAGAGTTGGCAGCCCGCCGGCAGTGCTGGCTATGCGCAGGTTGGGTGGTCCGCCAGGGACCAAGGTACCAGACTGTCCCCATATACCACGTCGGCAGACTGCTGACGAAAACTCCCCCCACGGCGGGATAGTTGCAGACAGCACCAACCACTCGTCTACAGGGCGAGGTTTGCCTTTTTAACTGGCAGGTCTAAGCATATAGCATCTCAGCAACCGTTGCCTAACCTGCAGAGCTATCTTTGCAGAATTCTGTTTTTTAAATGTATTTTATTTATTATGTTAGTTGCAGAAACTACTTTGAACATATTTGTTGTATATGAAGAACACAATCTTAGACATATTCATAAAAATAAGATCGCCAAATTATACATCTATTTATTTGTTGGCTATTTTGGCGCTTGTGCATCCGTTTTATTATGAATTTTAAGAAAGATAACAAATGCGATTCATAACAATGAAATTCATAAGAACGCATTCAAGCATCCCATAAAATTGCCTGAATTACATTCCTAATTTCCAAAAGGAAAAAAACATTAAGAACCCAATGCCCGTGGGCACAGGGATTAAGCAACTTCTTCAACCAATTCAGTACTTTTCTTTCAGACAGTTCATAGGGACAAATACACATATTCTAAAATAACCACCAAAGCACCAAATGCAAGTCCTAAAAGCACATTGAAACAACCTATACAATTATCTAAATTACATTCCTAATTCCTAACCAGAGTTTATCATACGAGTCTTACACTTCTCCCTGAAAGAAAAAGTCGAGAATTAGGCACTTTCAACCACTTCCAACTGCTCTAACTCTAGTGACTTTAAAAATCCCATAACAGCAAGAACAGAGGGAGTTGCCCTACCCGCTAGGCATTGTTCCCACTCCATCTCGTTCTCATCCAAGTGTAGTGAGCTAGAAAATCTTTTCAGGAATGTATGCACTTCCCATGAACCGCCAGACAGGCAGTGAATAGATGCCCCAAGGTCTCTAATTGACCCTTCACAGCAGAATCTACAATCAGCTTGGGGTAATGGCAAGAGACCATACCTCACCTGGACTACCTTCGTCGGTATCAAGTTAAGAAAGTCCTCCTGGCGATTCTGTTGGGATAAATTGCCAGATAGGGAGCTAGAACCCCAGGACGTTTATAGTCCCTGGCCAGATGTTTCAACGAATCATATCCGTGCATTTCATCTATAGTGTTTACCTAATTACTTTGATAAAGAACTCTCTTCACACGAGCTGGATTCTCAATTTAGTCCTCCCTTGATAAACCCAATCTCTCGAGTAGGGCGGAGCAATACATTGAACATTCTGCAATAACAGCATTGCTCTTTGCCTGAAGTGTATTATTTAAATTATTAAAGAGGGAATTTTTAACTGGAACATACATTTTATAAAATAGAGATAAAAATGTCCACTGTGCCCTACATTTCATTGAAAATAAACTGAGCTTGCATCTAACTGCAGCAATGGGCACCGGACTGGGAACCCTGAGAGCTCGCCACCAGATCATCCCTTCCAAATAATGGCAATAGATCCAGGACCCAGACAGCATGGATCTCGATCCCTTATAAAAGCTTAGGCAATACTTTACCCTCATAAACTTTCATGAGAGGGATCACCGAAAACTTTCCAAACTTGGAATCAACCCTACTCAATTGAGTAGAAGGGCTCTTGTGTGTAATTTGAACCAGTCCTTCATTTGGAGTTTATTTACTTTTGCTGAGATAGTCTAAATAGGTAAAACATTCTATCCGCTCCAAGCAGTCCCTGCTCGCTCTCCAAGTAAAACCAATCTTTTTTGTACAATGGAGAAGCTTCGTTTTAGACGGATTCACAGCAAGGGAATGTGCTTGTGCATACGTTGAAAATACATCTTCTTAAAGATAGGGACAATATAGCAGTCAGCCATGATTTGAGAAAAAGAGTCATCATTTCCCCACATGATTAAACAATGCTGTCAGGGTAGAGGCCCATGCCGAGGGATACCCCCTTAAATAATACATTTGATAGTTGGTTTTGGCAAACAGCACTAGTAATCCTGATTTTCATGATGACTTCCTCAACGTGTTCCTTCTCCATCCTACATTTTCACTCTCCCTGTTTGGGAGAAACAGCAACTAGTTCACAATTATCCGAAGTCACTGGCAGCGCAGAGACCTTCGGATAATAGGCTACTCAATTTACTTCCGGGAATGCCATTATCTGGCGAAAGGCTTATGGAGCTTCATAATCATTTATTACGCTCCAAAAAACCAGAGACTTTTTATTACGTAATACCTGAAACAGGGATTCTGCATCCTGTTTTAATCGAATGGCATGATTACTCTTTAACCAGTTCCTATGGTCCATTTGACCTGTTTTATTCAAATATTCAATTCTACTTGTATCAGCCCAATCTGTTTTTTCAGGGTTTTTATGTGGTGTCTTATATCTCTCTTTTTCCCGGCTTCCTCGGCATCATATGCATGGACATGATTCCTTGGCAAACCCCCATTCACCCTTTTTATGGAACATCACTCTCTTCTAAAAGATCTATAAGAAAATAGCTGTACTTTGACACACTCAAGGTTTCACACAGCCAATCTTTCGACACAATCGAGAGATAATTTGTCAGCGTCTCATTTACCCGTGACATACTACCCACATTCCAAGACACATTATTCCCTCCCTGATTCTCCCTTAGGCATGATGACATACATTCCCAATGCCCACCAGACCTTTTACCCTTATTAAAGGTGACAGACAGGGTACAATTTAGGATTCCCTATTGCTCAGTGCCCACGAAACAGCTTCGGCCACCCCTCTTCCACCGCCTTGATCCCCCTATCGATCAAGGTTGAAGAGGTCCATTGATGAGGCACCTTTTCTACTTTCAAGTGAACAGCAATTGCTAATTTTGCTAATACTTCTCTAAGCCTGTGACCAGCAGGAGAGGAGCCAGAAGCCCTTCCACGTCCAGTGATTTAGAAGAGCACGGCATTCAATAAAGATTTCTTGTTTCAATTTTGGTTGCAGAATCTCCTCAGGGGCACAACTGCACTCCTGCCCGCGTTGTTCAAGGAGAAAACGGGCAACTGACCTCTCTGTCCCATGTACTCTGCACCTATGGCCCTGAGCCTACCTCTGATACAGGTGTCTTGAGGCCTTGTGAATCTGGTTCTAACCGCATTACCCAGCATGTGTGTAAGGGGTGCTCTTTATTGCCTTCACCTGCCCCCTTAAACCACCCTGTGGGATCATAGGAAGATGCTGATCGCTTTGCTACCATTCATTGCCAAATTTCTCATGATTGCACCCAACTAAAATGTATTGGAATTCAAAGGGACTATAATGAATAGTGTGGAATTCTGGAGAGAAAGACAAGACTAATTTGAGTTTTGTTTAAAAGCCGGGAAATCCTGCCATGGACAGAAGCTGGAACTTGGGCGGGAGAGCTGCTCAATGACTTGCCCTCTTTGTGGTCTCTGGGGTAAGATTGAAAGGGAACACACATTGCTTCTTTGCTCATAGTCGAAGACGAGGAATAAAATGATGATGCACGCTCAGTGATTCAACAGAGCATTTAGGAAGGACAAACTGTGTGAAACTCACAGGAGCCTAAATGCAAGTGGGGCACACCTCAAGATCCACCAACAAATGAATCAAGACTGGGTCTCCCTGTAATCCTCTCTATCCCCTCTCTCAAGGTTCTTTACAAGTGGACCCTTAATTTGTTGACTTTCTAATTGCAGCCATATTATTGTACCAAATTGCAACACTCCCTTGTGGCACAGCACTATTTTGCTTCACATCTGGATTTACACTACACAACGCCAGCATGTACCATGGATGGCTCGTCCATAATGGATGACGGGAGGCCAATCCGCCCATAACGTCACTTATCATGGAGGAGCTTAGTCATCCCAATGGAAACATTGGGCGCTACCACAGCTGCTTGCTGCACCTGAGGGTTTGCAGCTGAGGGTGCTTTCCTGTGCTGGTTTGAACTCAGAACTGATTTTGGCGGGTAGGGGTACAGGCGCTGCAGCATATTTTTAGCTGGCATCAATCAGATCTCCCCAGTAACAAATGCAGTTGATAAATGAAAGGATGATTTGTTGTTACACGACTAGACTGGCATTTTGATGCAGCCAGTATAGCCATTATTCTTTTTTTTTACTATGGCCTGAGATTTTCTACTTGACATCTAGGATAAAGCAAGCATGTTAAATGTTAATATGTGGGTAGACTAGAATGTTTGGGCATCAAGTCAGGTCATTTCTGGCACAACATTTTTTACTCGGCATCAATAATAAATCGAGCATGATAAGTGCTATTACATGGCTAGGCTGGAATTTTAGTGCAGACAGTCTAGCAATTCTTTTACTGAGGCACAGCATTTTATACTATGCATCGGCATCCATGATAAAGCAGATATAAGTGTTATTACGTGACTAGACTGGCATTTTGGTGCAGCCTGTCTAGCTATTTGTTGCTGTGGCATGTCATTTTGTTTACTGGGCATCAAGGGTAAAGCAAACATCATATGTGTATTTACGTGCGTAGACTGACCTACATTGTGCAGATAGTTTGAACAGGTTTTTTTTTTATTTTGGCATGACACTCTCAAAGACAAAGCCAACAGGAGTATGTTCTTACATGGGAAAACTGCCATATATTGGCACAGGCAGCGTGAACATGTTTTCTTATAGTATCATTACTAGCATTATGCGTAAAGAAAATGTATGGGCACAGCCAGCTTGAAAATGGTCCTATACTGGCGTATATTGTGGGCGAAGGTATCATGAAAATACGTAGGGAAATGCAACTTTGCACTGCTTTTGACTTGCAGCTATTGCATTGTTGGATTGTAGTTACCCTACACAGCCAATTGCAAACTGGCTTAGTACTCAATTGTTCGGTTCTATGTTAAAATGCCAAACTTAAAATAATGAGGCCGAAAAGAGTTTTTCTAATCGAATTTTCAAAATGCCTTTTTATTTTTTTATTTTAAATGTGGGGAGACACTGAAGGCACGCCCTCCTAGACACTCATACCCGAAAAAATACCACCCGCTAGGGAAAAAGGCCCAATACAACACTTGCAAGGATAACAAGATTTATTTCCCCAAAAATAGGTGCACTAACAAATAAATCTGCTGCCGTGGAATGTTCTGCCAAAATCTGCACGAGCAGAACAATATGAGGGTCCAAATCATCATCAGTGACGTCATTACATACAGTGGATACCCGCGTGGCTGGTTGGTGAGAGCCTATACATGGACGGGCTGCTCCTTAGGGGACGCCTTATCGGAGGCCATTGATCCCAGCCCCATCCGTCCTCTTGTCATTGGTGTGAGGCTGAGTACTTATCAATGATTTTGCAAAACTAAACAATGCATCAATATCTCAGTAATAAGGCACCTGGTACAAGCAGACAGGGGCCCAGGGGGAGCACTAAGGTCATACTAACTCAGACTTTACTCACTGCCAGGCAGGCAGACACATCTCCAAGGTCTTCCAACCTTGTTTTGGACTATGTCATCCCTCCCTGCACCGCGCAGCACAAATCACGTGACCCAGAAGTAAAGGCAGAGGAGCCTTGCTTTTTGATCTTTTCTGATCAATCGAGGGTGGGGGGGTCTAACAGGTTTGCGATCAGTGGTCTAGGACTGGCTGGCACTTTGGAATTCAGGGGTTTTAGTGCTCGGGCATTTGGGTGCTATAGTTTAGGATTGGGACTGGTGGGGGCCGGAGGCCCGTGCCCTCTTTCTCGTGGGATTGAATCATGCAGAAACATGCAACCCTCCTTTCGTGTCCTTGCAGGGCACATTTTTCCCAGGGCAGAGAGGTAACATTTTAGAACAATGAAGGGTTTATGGATCTGTGTGGCTTTGGTCTTTTGGTCTTTCTATATGTTCATGGCTCATACTTGGGGGCTGGCTGGCTGCCGCATGGCATTTTAGGGCTTGTGTCCCAATATGGCTGCTATTATCCAAGATGGTGTTCTATTCTCACAATTATTCTTGCGTGTGTATGTAACATGCAATGTTATGGTCATGTAATACCACCCCTGCCCCCCTGGTCTCCTACAGTCCCTGTATAGGCCTTTGCCTTAGTCTAAAGCACTTGGGAGTGTGGAAAGAGTGTGTCCCCTTCCCAACATTCCACCCTTTCATTAATTCTACATTAACAAACTCCCAAGCTACCCATTCCACTTCTTCCTTCACTATCCTTTTCCATCCTCTTGGCCTCTAAGTATGGTGACGTTCCCTACCTGGGCACCCATGCTCGCCATGCAAACCTGGGCCAGATTGGACATACTTTTCAGGTGTAGAAGTCATATATATACATCCCCCATCTCCCGCCAAATCAACCCAATGTTCTCCATAATTCTCAGGGTGAGGTGGGGGTGTGGTGATCGTGCTAGAGGGATGCAAACATTGCTATATTACCACCATGCGGGGTTCGTTTGGTAATCTGTCTGAACAGCAATGTCTTTTGTACCCTGAGGTGCACTAGAACCCTCAATCGAAACCATCATCATGGCACTGTGAGATACTGCTTAGGCACAACATCATAGTCCCAACTGGCAGGTGCAAAAAAGATCCAATACGAACACGAGAACGGGCACCAGCTTCTTCACGATAGCCCCCATCCAGGATGGTGCCCAGGCAAAAATGTCCTTGAACCAGTCACTGTTTTTTATGCCTGCTTCACTTTGCATGTGTGAGCAGAGGGTGTGCAGTGCTCCTATTATTTGCATCAGGGAGCCGTTGTCATCGTCGTTGGGAGGTGCGAATATGTAGCATGATTCACCAATTTTGCGGCAAACCCCTCCCTCAATTAATGTGAGTTGGTCGAGCACATATCGATTTTGCATTGTCATCATTCTTATGGCATGTATTTTGATCTTTATCTCGCTCAGTCCTTGTTCTGTGTCATTCGCCAGCTGTGTTCCTTCCCACTGCACTACTTGGAGCCATTTGGCAATTTGTTACCACAGTCTAGACCCCAGGCAGTAGGAGTGATGCAAAGAAACGTTCTTTTCTGGAAAATAATATGTATTTGTTTGGTATCTCTTTGAGCAAATCAGAGGAATCTTGGGACAGGTAATTCGATCTCCTTTTTCTGTGCAGCATCTGGTTTCTTTCTTTTTCTAGCAAGATACAAAAGCTGGGGTGCTGTGCAGGTCTTCTGGTGGGCTCTTGTGTTGTGGCACTTGGTGTCGGGGTGAGCAGGTTTTTCGATCCCATTATGAGATGATCTTCAGGGATCACAAGAAGTGCTGAGTGTAACGTGACCAGCGAGCAGTAGTTCCCTCCATGATGGTGGGAGGTGCACAAATGGCTGCTGTCCTCACACCCAATAGGAGTCCAATACCACAGCAGTCCCTTTTCTGAGGTCTGGAATGAACAGTGTCTTATTGCATTTTTGATTGGCCTCCACAAAGAGAGCTCCTTTATTGTAAAAGCACAGTTCATACATTTCATCTTTTTGCACTTTCACTGGCTTTTCTGATGCATCGATCCATGCAAGCTTTGCGATATGTTCGTTCCAGAATGATGCACATGCAGTATTCACTAGGGCCAACACTTTGTCTCCGAGCCCCAGTTGTCCACCTACTATACAGCTTGTTGATGTTTCCTGCCACCTGTTTCCCATGTATTTCACACCTTGCACCTTTGTAGGTATGGCCTGCGCACACACTGGATTCTCTTGGGATTTTGAGTGCACTTTAGCTGGTCCAGTTCCATAAATTCTAGTTGCACACTCTGTACCTGAAAAGTACTTCACATCCTACACAGTGCCAGATGAAGTAGACATTGAGCTTCTAAAAATTGGTAACTCTTCTGTTAGTAATTCCTTTGGTACCGCAGATGTGTGTGGTATTAACAAACAAACACAACAACTTCCATTCCTCCCTACTGAGCTCATGTCTGCGTACTAGCTATTGGAATGTTCAGGGTGGTAGATATCATGTATAGGCCTAGGCCTCTGTAGGCATCATGTATAGGCCTAGGCCTCTTTGCTTCCATTTTGGGCCATATTACTGCAGAGAAACATGAATTCATAATGCTCGGATTTAAGGTGACGTTAAAAAAATATTTTAGGAAAAAATAAAGACAGTGCTATATTAGCAAGCCTTATCATTTTGTACTCAGTATTACAAACAGTGACATTCGTTCTTGAGTTACTAGCAGTGGTATTGTTAGCAATGTTGGTGTGTGTCGAAGTAATATTAGCCATACTAGCAATACTAATGTTACCGTCCCCGCTTTTATATGTTCCCTCCATTTAAAAATGAAGCTCCAGTAAATGCATAATCCAAACAAACACTGTAAACAACCCAGCAATGTAATGCATTGCATGTATATAAGAATAGGAAAAATGTAGCCTATCATTGTACATACTACCCTTTTTAATATACACAGAGTTGTTTGATTCAGCATGATTCATTGCGAGGAGCTCCTGCAAAGTAACTTTATTATAAAAGAGAGGATGAGAGAGAGTAAAAGACAGAGACAGAGAGAGAGAGAGAGAGAGAGAGAGAGAGAGGGAGAGAGAGAGAGAGAGAGAGAAAGTGAAGAGTATGGGGAAGTGCGAGAATGCACTCCCTGTGCAAATGTAATGCGTAGCAGCTTTTCAGTACTATTTACATGAGATTGGGGTGAGGTAGTTTTTACTCAGTTGTATGAGGTTTGTGCTAATTTAGCATTGATTTCCTACTCTGATGGGGGTGCTTTGCGTACATCTGAAAAGTGCACCCAATAGCACAGTTCTTTAACTTTCACTACAAGTGGAGTGGCACAAATGACCTTTTATGGTCCGTATATCTCGGTACTGACCAGCAGCGGACAGAAATAGAGGCTGCCCTGGTGTGTCTGATGCTCACCTAACAGGGGAGAGTGGCATATGCATACGGCGCCCTGTCACCTCCTCATGGGGTGATAAATGATGGTCTTTGCTGAACTGCGTGTGCAAGCTGAATAAGGCCAGTGCTAAATAATGCACCCAATTCTTCTTTAAAGTCGTGCAAAGTTTTGACAGTCTGTTCATGCGTTCCATGATGCCATTGGCCGGGGGTTGGTAAATGGTGCACATCCGATGCGTAATCCTCAATAATGACAACATTTCATTTTAAAAGTTCCTTAAAAAAGTGTGTGCCGTTATCAGACTTTAATACATCACACACGCCCCATCGAGGAAAAATCTCTTGCGCCAAAATGTATGTGGCACACTTTGCATCTGGATGTTGACACAGTCCCGCTTCCACCCATTGGCAGAAGAGACACACCACTGCAATGAGATATCCACATAAACAATGTGTAACTCGCAGAACGGGCCAATAGGACGGGGCAGGTTACCTCTAATCGTCCTCAATGTCATGCCTGTACTGTAGCTTTGGCACGTTGTGCAGTGTATAACCATATCTGTCAAGTTCTCCTGTAGGTTGGGGAAAAACCAGTCCTCCTGTATATCTGCTGCAATGTGTTGTTTGGAAACATGAGAGGGATGGTGCAACTGGTCAAAAGCGACCGGCAATAGTTTGTGTGGCATTACTGCTTTCCCAAAAATGTCTTGTCCCCATATCAAATCAGTCGGAGACTGTTTACACCCTCTTTTAACCCAAAGTGATTTCTCTTCCTGTGGTGCACTCCCTTGTAACTCAATTAGTTTCACAAGTGGTAGGGCAGTGTAAGATAAGGGCAATTGCTCTGTGCTTGATGCTAAAATGGGATTTTCAGACATTTGAGGTACTGGGAGGTATGCTGCGGTTTTCACCGCTGTGTCCGTGGCAGCATTACTGAGTGAAACTTTGTCTGTATTGTTTGAATGGGCAGTGCTTTTTACGACCACCACTACCATTGGCTGTGTTAGTGTGTAAATCATTTGGTCCAATAACGCAGCATGTTGCACGGGAGACCCGTCAGCCTTCCTGAACCCCCTCCTGTTCCATTGTTACAGGCCCCCAAGCACTGTGGTGGTGACATATGTTGAGTCAGAACAGATGGTCACATGGCACCCCTAGGATGCTTGTAATGCTTCAATAAGTGATATGAGCGCTGCTGCCTGTGCTGAGAAGTGCATTGGTAATCCTTTCTGCACCAGTGTTTCATATTACCCATTCACCAAACAGACCGAGATCAGCGGACCAAAGTATAGTACCTCCTGCAGGCAATACTGTAATTTTGCCATGTCCACTTTGTATCCCTTGCATGCTAACAGCTGTAAGAGTGTTATTCAAACTTGCCTGCACTGGTGCTCACAGATGCTTCACACCAGTAAATCTTCAACATCTTGAATTATTATGCTGGGTACCTGAATGTTTACTAAATCAGCGTGTAGGATCCTCTAGAACATACTGGGGCTCTTGCAGTACCCTTGAGGTAACCTAGTGTGTTCAAAGCCCATTTAGAGAAGAAGGCATTCTTGAAATCCACCACTGTAAAGTGGGATACCTCTCTAGGAATGTTACAAAGTATTGTCACATGGTTGGCAGCCACTGTATATTCTGCCTGTACAATGTCATTAAAGGGTGCAAATCCTGGATCATCCTCCAACTCCCCCAGTTGCCTGTTTTATTGGATAGATCGCTGTGTTGCATGGGGAAGTGGATGGCACAATGATTCCCTGATTTAGTAGGGTGACGATAATTTCTCGTATGCCCTCCTGAGCCTCTCTTGATAAAGGGTACTGCTTCACCCTGGTAGCACAGCACCTGTATGTAATGTTATCTGTACTGGGGTCATTCCTTGCAAGAGCCCTACATCGTGTGCATTAGTCTCGGGAGGATAGCTCAAGGGCAATGCATTCGTCTTCAAAACAAGACGAGGCAGAGCAACACAGGTTCGATCCCCAGGCCCGCACTTAGAAACCTCTGGGTATTAAGCGTGTTATAAATAATCCATTACAAATGTACAGTTGTCCATAATCTTTCAGGGACCTGTCTTAGTCTGTGTCAGTGAAAGTTGGTGGTGCTACAAGAGCCAACAAGGGGCATTGCACTTTCACAAGGGATAGAAGATCTCACCATCTTCTGGTTGGTCCTCGAACAAATCTATATCAGTAACTTCCCTAAGGGTCACTGTGGGATCGATACACAACACTGTGCTCCATTCGCACCCTTCTGAATCGGTGCCTATTACAATTGTCCTTTTCACTGGCACCACCCAGCCCGTGCAAATCTAGCATCAGTATTGTTCCTCCTACCAAATCAGGTGTTACAACAGACTGAAAAATGAAATCGGATGGCACTCGCCAGCATGCCTTGCCAATTTGGGGCACCGCCTCAAGGAGCACAGTTATACAATAAACAAACATGTCTGGATCCACAGGAACACCATGAGTCATGGCCTCCCCACCCTGTGCATGGATAATGATCATTGCGCTTATGACAAACATGCCATGGGTGGCATACACCACCCCACTGTCTGTGAAGGAAATGGTCATGTTCAGCTAACTCAGCAGTTCGTGCCCAAGCACATTTATGGGGGAGCTTTCAGAATACAATAACGTTGCGTGCATCTCTTTCCCCCCTATTTTGATGTCTACTTGTATAGAGAACCGTCATGACGGCCCCTGAGAAGCCCTGCATGTCAAGAGTTTCCCCTGATAGTGGGAAACCTCCCTCACTGATGCATGATTTAGTGGCACCTGTATCAACCATGAAGATGAAGTGCTTGTTACTTATCTCAGCGCCCACCAAGTGTTCCTCGTCAGGGTGGACTGTCATGAATAGTACTGTGCATGCAAGAATTCTCAGTGGCCTGTTGTAGACAGGGTATGTGTTTGTACCTGGGCATGTGAAAAGGTTGGTCCCCATCACGCTCACCCCTCCGTAGGGCACGGCAGTCCTGTTGGGCAAAGTGTTATCTGTTGGCATGTTACCCCCATATGTGGCATTCTGTTGCGGCGTGGGTGGCTGTTGCATCTGTGTGTTATGTCCTTGTGCGCCTGGCAATCAAGGTTGTAGTTGAGTGTAAGCTGATGTATCTCATAGGGTATGGATGTGGGCCACAGGAACAGCATCTGTCGTTGGTGTTGGGACAGGGATTGTTGGTTGTTAATTGGTATAAGAACCATACCCCCACCCCTTGTCTACTTCTGCACTCCCTTAAAAAATGTCCCCACTTTCCACAGCTCCAACATTGCGAGGGTCCCATTCCTTGCAGTGGTGTATTTTTATCGTTTGAATTTCCACCCACCCCTTCGCTTCAATGCCCACTATTTTGTCAAGAGCCTTTTGCACTTACTTTGGTAAGCCCCTTTTAATAATAAAGTAAAAAAGAGGACCTGATCTGTCCCACTGGTCCCCCATCTCTGTCCACTCCGGGGTATCTGGCCTTAACCCACACACCTTCAGCCTGGTCTCCGACAATCGCGACCAGTAAGATTTTCATGTCCCCTAAGGAAATCCCTGCCGTCTGTTTTTCAAAGACATCGATCCATTTTCCAGACCCGGAAGTAAGGGGCGAGAGTGCCTTAATCAAACTGTTCTTATCCATTTGTGCCCAAGGCACATAGTGTGTCCTCTCCAAACCTCTATGCAACAATGGCATTTAAATGTTCATACTCTTCCCCTCTTTATGTCCTGCACTTCCTTTCTTCCTCGTTAATGCCACTCAGCCATATCTATTCCTTAATCATGGCCCCCCATAAACACTCCAGTCGTTGTATAACCTCTGTTGCCTATTGCTCGTCCCCTTCATCATCCTCAACTTCATCCACTGTGTCCCGTTCGTCATCCTGCAGTTGCCTATCTGTGTCTCTCTGGGATCTTTGTGACCCGTACCCGGCTCTTCCCGCTCACGCATCACCACCTCCCCATTTCTCAATGTGCACCTCTTTTATTGCCATACTATTTAACCAAAACAGAATATCACCTGCTCTCCACTTGTCCAACTCATTCCCTTTCCTTCGTCCTCCCTCTCAATCGAGCCAATTCTACCTGTATGGCTTCCAGTGCTTTTTTAGCTCATTCTGGACCTTACTGTCCTGGGGTGGAGTAGCACTGGTCATCGGTATGTAGGGTAGTGGGGCAGTCGCTGGGATTGGCATGTATGTAGGGTTTTTGTGCCCCGTGGCTGGGCAAGTGATGAGTGGGCTAAGACCGGAGGTGTGGTACCAGTCCACTGTACTGTCACGGCCATCATGTATGGGGCAGCCTCGCTGACACCTTCAGTCCTGCCCCCATTAGGGTGCTCTACATCCTCTATCATCTTCCATAAGTTCAATATCGCTTTCCGCTTTTGCAGTTGTTTACCCTTATATTTAGCAGCTAAAAACGTACTCCTGTGGTCTAATATTGTGGGTGCCCTGTTCTGGCCAGCAGTGGGGCATCCGCCCTTGTGTCTCTGTGACCCACTGCTTGTGGTATTTCTCTATCTTGTCCTTATATATTGGTAATGCACTATACATGTACTCCAAAGCGTTCCCTCCTCATCTTAGAATCTGCACGCTCAAAACCCCAACTTATGCAATTTACGCACTGCGCACACTTTTTGTCACCACGGTTACTATCAGTCTGCCGTCCCCGCCCCATCATCGCCCCCTAGCCGCTCCGCCTCCACCCCCTTGCTCTCTCTCTTTCTCTTTCTTTCTCTCTCTCTCTCTCTCTCTCTCTCTCTCTCTCTCTCTCTCTCTCTCTCTCTCTCTCTCTCTCTCTCTCTCTCCCTCTTTCCCTCTCCTTCCACACTCTAAAAAAAAATAAATTGCCAATACTGGCCCACCTCTGGCCTCCTCCTCTTATACAAAGATCATAATGTACTAAAACAACAAACTGAAATAACAAGCTAATAAAACAAATACTACTTCCACCGAGCCCTCTAATTTTTCCTTTATTTCCTTGTCACAAAATGAATGGGGACATCCGCTTTGCTCACTCGAAAAGGCTTCAGTGTTTTCTCTCCACTCCTGTTTTTCCTCTATAAACTCCTTTTGCCTTTCCAAAATAATAATAATAAATCTCACCACGTGGCCTTAACACACTCTTCTCACACAAACCACACTCCCTCACACCATACTCCTCATTGTTATCCCTTGGAAGGAGTGTACTCACAACTGCGTGTTCACCCAAGCTTCTCCATCACAGGGTTCCAATAACGACCTGCACTCTTCCGGGAGCTGCGCCCTGCTCCAAAGAGCAGTCAGGAATTCTCTGAAAACGGCTCCTGCACACCGTTGCAGTTTACGTGCTTCGGACTGGCCACTGTAAGTGGGAGCGGCCCCTTCAGAGAAGCGGCCTGGAAGACTGTCATCGCGGGGTGTCGCTGGGTTAAACTAGTGGTCACAGCCCTCCCCCACATTCCCTCACCTTAATTGATTCCCTTGTCACACCCCCTATTTATTTTTATTCTATCAAAAAAGCTCAGCTTTTTCGACCTGGTTATTTTTTTATTCGATTTTTGAGAGAATAACAATTTTTCTAAGAAAGTGTGCTGTGTTATGCTACAGTTTAACCCATTATTAAAACAATGAACTCCAATTGGTTAGGTCTGGCATATTTGGGGTAAATATTTTCACCCTCTGATTAAAAGATTCATCAGCTGCCACTGGCCAGTACAATACTGCACTAATTGAACTCCGTCGTAAGGGCCACTGGTTTCGGGGACCACTTCATTGTATTTCTGAATACTACAAGCAAGAGGTTTGTGTGCAGAGCATAGAGAAATGCACTGCAGAAAACAGGTGTTGTCACCTGGAACCAATACACTGCAACCTGAAATCTCTCCTTGGGAGCACCGATTGGTATTGCTCTACTAATTCAGACAGGTAACCATGACCTGATCTTCAAAGCGAGAAATGTAAACAAAACACATTTTGTTCTATCATCCAATGGAAGCCAGATGAAATTGACACTTATTTCTTCAGTGCAATGCTCCAGTCTACAAGCTGCACATAGTACTTTGAAACCACGTCTTGCTCTCGGAGCCTTCTGCAGCCTATCAGAGATTTTGGAATAATTGACTTGTTCAATGCCCTTACTTTCTTAGCATGCAGACATACGATTGCATCACTGGGGTCCATAGTCTGACCCGGGTGCAAGAGACAGGATGACTGCCCAATCAGAGGGCATTTCTCATGTGTGGTTCTGTCCTAGGAGCTCACTTCGATAGTGTAGTGACCTCATCACAAATGGGATTTGTTTTGGAAGGCAGTGATCTGCAGTGTGACACTGGAAAGAAATGTTTCGAACCCAGAAGAGTGATGGGAGGTGTGGAAAGGTTGCTGCAGATGTTAGGAGGGAGGTAGCACAGTGCTTGCCCGCAGCCGCGAGGAACCTGGGGGAGAGAGCCCTGCCCGGCAGTCTGCAACATGTGTCTCTCCAGATGTTTTCACTACAACTTCCATCAACTCCACCCAGCATAGTCAATAGGAAGGGATCCTGGAAGATGTACTCCAAAATATCTGGTCTAGTGACTACATGGGGATCTCCTACTCACAGAGGAGCCGGGACGTCTTGGGGTACACATTGAAGAGTGATAATAGGAGTTTGTTGAACGGAACCTGGGTCGAACTGGGCCATAAAATTGTCTCGGACACCAATGAAAAAGTGGCCCATGGTTGCAAATGTCTATTTGTTCCTTCTGTGACACTGTTTGAATAGTACCCAAGGGGGTGTTTTGGGATAAAATATGATGCAAATTGTGCATTTTAAAGAATATTTATTCAGAAACACTGGTCAAAACTACTAGCAGCATAGTGTAGTAACTATCAAACTGGCCCACATTGTCTCAGAAAGTGTCTGACATTGACCAAAACAATTGGCCCACACCAGTATTTTTTGTTTTTGGTTCGGCCATGGGCCTATTGCCCTTTAGGCCAGTCTTTGCCTGAAAGGAACAGCACTATGACTTACTAGTCAGATGGCAAGCTGGGATGCCCTTATGGCAACTGCAGTAAGGTTTATTTTGGATGGTTTAATGAAGAACACAGGCAACATGGAATTGGTGTTAGACTCCAGGACAGTGCTGTAAGCTTTATACCGTGTTCGGTGACCTGTGTGGAAACTAAATTAATCCTTCAACCCAGGCAGGGTATGTAAGTGTCAAGTTTGATCAAATTCTCTGAAAGCTGGAAGGTAAAGAAATTCGGGCATAGCCAGGTAAAGCAATTTAGAAGAAGAGCAGGCAGCATACTGAAGTCCAAAGGCAGTAGTGCACGCGGCTGAGTGGAGTTTATAGGTGGAGGAGCAGGCAGCTGAGGGATGCCTATAGGAAGACTAGCAGGCAGTGGATCATAAACTAGAATATGGACGAGTTCAGAGACAGAATAGCAGGCGGCAGAGGAGAGGACAGCAGGGGTAGAGCAAGTACACTTCATAGGTGGCAGAGTAGGCAGCTCATGGATGCCTAAAGACAGAAGAGCAGGCAATGTGGCAGAGACTAAAGACCACAGCAGAGGAGAATCAACAAGTAGAATAGCAGGCAACAGAGCAGAGTACAGATGGGGCAGTGCTGACAGCAAAGACATGTCCACGTACAAAAGAGCAGCCAGCAAAGTGGAATTTATAGAAGGATGAGCAAGCAGCGAAGGGATGCCCACACACAGAAGAGCAGGCAGCGGAGTGGAACTCAGAGATGGTCGAGCAGGCACAGAGGGATGTCCACACACAGAATAGCAGGCAGTGGAGTGGAGCTCAGAGATGGTAGAGCCGTCAGCAGAGGGATGTCCACATGCAGAATAGCAGGCAGCGGAGTGGAGCTCAGCGATGTTAGAGGGGGCAGCGAAGGGATGTCCAGACACAGAATAGCAGGCAGGGGAGTGGAGCTCAGAGATGGTAGAGCCAGCAGCAAAGGGATGGCCACATACAGAATAGCAGGCAGCGGAGTGGAGCTCAGAGATGGTAGAGCTGGCAGCAGAGGGATGCCCACATACAGAATAGTAGGCAGCAGAGTGGAGCTCAGAGATGGTCGAGCGGGCAGCAGAGGTATGTCCACATGAAGAATAGCAGGCAGTGGAGTGGAGCTCAGAGATAGTCGAGGGGGCAGCAGAGGGATGTCCACATACAGAACAGTAAGCAGCGGAGTGGAGCTCAGAGGTGGTCGAGCTGGCAGCAGAGGGATGCCCACATACAGAATAGCAGGCAGCGGAGTGGAGCTCAGAGATGGTCGAGCGGGCAGCAGCGGTATGTCCACATAAAGAATAGCAGGCAGCGGAGAGGAGCTCAGAGATAGTCGAGAGGGCAGCAGAGGGATGTCCACACACAGAATAGCAGGCAGTGGAGTGCAGCTCTGGAGATGGTAGAGACGGCAGCAGAGGGATGGCCACTTACAGAATAGCAGGCAGTGGAGGGCAGCTCAGAGATGGTAGAGCCGGCAGCAGAGGGATGGCCACATACAGAATAGCAGGGAGTGGAGCTCAGAGATGGTAGAGCCGGCAGCAGAGGGATGTCCACACACAGAATAGCATGCAGCGGAGTGGAGCTCAGCAATGGTAGAGAGGGCAGCAGAGGGATGTCCACATACAGAATAGTAGGCAGCGGAGAGGAGCTCAGAGATGGTCGAGGGGGCAGCAGAGGTATGTCCGCATGAAGAATAGCAGGCAGCGGAGTGGAGCTCAGAGATAGTCGAGGTGGCAGCAGAGGGATGTCCACATACAGAACAGTAAGCAGCGGAGTGGAGCTCAGAGGTGGTCGAGCGGGCAGCAGTGGGATGTCCACATACAGAATAGCAGGCAGCGGAGTGGAGCTTAGAGATGGTAGAGGGGGCAGCATAGGGATGTCCACATACAGAATAGTAGGCAGCGGAGTGGAGCTCAGAGATGGCAGAGCCGGCAGCAGAGGGATGTCCACATACAGAATAGCAGGCAGCGGAGTGGAGCTCAGAGATGGTCGAGCGGGCAGCAGAGGGATGTCCACACACAGAATAGCAGGCAGTGGAGTGCAGCTCTGGAGATGGTACAGACGGCAGCAGAGGGATGCCCACATACAGAATAGCAGGCAGCGGAGTGGAGCTCAGAGATGGTAGAGCCGGCAGCAGAGGGATGTCCACATACAGAATAGCAGGCAGCGGAGTGGAGCTCAGAGATGGTCGAGCGGGCAGCAGCGGTATGTCCACATGAAGAATAGCAGGCAGCGGAGTGGAGCTCAGAGATAGTTGAGGGGGCAGCAGAGGGATGTCCACACACAGAATAGCAGGCAGTGGAGTGCAGCTCTGGAGATGGTAGAGACGGCAGCAGAGGGATGGCCACATACAGAATAGCAGGCAGCGGAGGGCAGCTCAGAGATGGTAGAGCCGGCAGCAGAGGGATGTCCACACACAGAATAGCAGGCAGCGGAGTGGAGCTCAGCAATGGTAGAGAGGGCAGCAGAGGGATGTCCACATACAGAATAGTAGGCAGCGGAGTGGAGCGCAGAGATGGTCGAGCGGGCAGCAGAGGTATGTCCACATGAAGAATAGCAGGCAGCGGAGTGGAGCTCAGAGATAGTCGAGGGGGCAGCAGGGGGATGTCCACATACAGAACAGTAAGCAGCGGAGTGGAGCTCAGAGGTGGTCGAGCGGGCAGCAGTGGGATGTCCACATACAGAATATCAGGCAGCGGAGTGGAGCTTAGAGATGGTAGAGGGGGCAGCATAGGGATGTCCACATACAGAATAGTAGGCAGCGGAGTGGAGCTCAGAGATGGCAGAGCCGACAGCAGAGGGATGTCCACATACAGAATAGCAGGCAGCGGAGTGGAGCTCAGAGATGGTCGAGCGGGCAGCAGCGGTATGACCACATGAAGAATAGCAGGAAGCGGAGTGGAGCTCAGAGATAGTCGAGGGGGCAGCAGAGGGATGTCCACACACAGAATAGCAGGCAGTGGAGTGCAGCTCTGGAGATGGTAGAGACGGCAGCAGAGGGATGGCCACATACAGAATAGCAGGCAGCGGAGTGGAGCTCAGAGATGGTAGAGCCAGCAGCAGAGGGATGGCCACATACAGAATAGCAGGCAGCGGAGTGGAGCTCAGAGATGGTAGAGCCGGCAGCAGAGGGATGTCCACATACAGAATAGCAGGCAGCGGAGTGGAGCTCAGAGATGGTCGAGCGGGCAGCAGCGGTATGTCCACATGAAGAATAGCAGGCAGCGGAGTGGAGCTCAGAGATAGTCGAGGGGGCAGCAGAGGGATGTCCACACACAGAATAGCAGGCAGTGGAGTGCAGCTCTGGAGATGGTAGAGACGGCAGCAGAGGGATGGCCACATACAGAATAGCAGGCAGCGGAGGGCAGCTCAGAGATGGTAGAGCCGGCAGCAGAGGGATGGCCACATACAGAATAGCAGGCAGTGGAGTGGAGCTCAGAGATGGTAGAGCCTGCAGCAGAGGGATGTCCACACACAGAATAGCAGGCAGCAGAGTGGAGCTCAGCAATGGTAGAGGGGGCAGCAGAGGGATGTCCAGATACAGAATAGTAGGCAGCAGAGTGGAGCTCAGAGATGGTCGAGCGGGCAGCAGAGGTATGTCCACATGAAGAATAGCAGGCAGCGGAGTGGAGCTCAGAGATAGTCGAGGGGACAGCAGAGGGATGTCCACATACAGAACAGTAAGCAGCGGAGTGGAGCTCAGAGATGGTAGAGCCGGCAGCAGAGGGATGGACCAGTGGAGTGGAGCTCAGAGATGGTAGAGCCGGCAGCAGAGGGATGTCCACACATAGAATAGCAGGCAGCGGATGTGGAGCTCAGCAATGGTAGAGGGGGCAGCAGAGGGATGTCCACATACAGAATAGTAGGCAGCGGAGTTGAGCTCAGAGATGGTCGAGCGGGCAGCAGAGGTATGTCCACATGAAGAATAGCAGGCAGCGGAGTGGAGCTCAGAGATAGTCGAGGGGGCAGCAGAGGGATGTCCACATACAGAACAGTAAGCAGCGGAGTGGAGCTTAGAGGTGGTCGAGCGGGCAGCAGTGGGTTGTCCACATACAGAATAGCAGGCAGCGGAGTGGAGCTTACAGATGGTAGAGGGGGCAGCAGAGGGATGTCCACATACAGAATAGTGAGGCAGCGGAGTGGAGCTCAGAGATGTTCGAGCGGGCAGCAGAGGTATGTCCACATGAAGAATAGTAGGCAGCGGAGTGGAGCTCAGAGATAGTCAAGGGGGAAGCAGAGGGATGTCCACATACAGAACAGTAAGCAGCGGAGGGGAGCTCAGACGTGGTCGAGCGGGCAGCAGTGGGATGTCCACATACAGTATAGCAGGCAGCGGAGTGGAGCTCAGAGATGGCCAAGCGGGCAGTGAAGGGATGTCCACACACAGAATAGCAGGCAGCGGAGTGAAGCTCAGAGATGGTAGAGCGGGCAGCAAAGGAATGTCCACACACAGAATAGAAGGCAGCGGAGTGGAGCTCAGAGATGGTCGAGCGGGCAGCAGAGGTATGTCCACATGAAGAATAGCAGGCAGCGGAGTGGAGCTCAGAGATGGTCGAGGGGGCAGCAGAGGGATATCCACATACAGAATAGTAAGCAGCGGAGTGGAGCTTAGAGGCGGTCGAGCGGGCAGCAGAAGGATGTCCACATACAGAATAGCAGGCAGCGGAGTGGAACTCAGAGATGGTAGAGCGGGCAGTGAAGGGATGTCCACACACAGAATAGCAGGCAGCGGAGTGGAGCTCAGAGACGGCCGAGCGGGCAGCAGAGGGATGTTCACGTACAGAATAGCAGGCAGCGGAGAGGAGCAGGCAGGAGAGTGGTAGATGGTAGAGCAGGCAGGAGAGTGATGGACACATGCAGAAGAGAAGACAGCGGGACAGAAACCACAGTATAGTAGAAGTCGGACGCAGAAGAGCAGGCAGCAGTGTGGAGCACAGCAGTGTTGGAGCAGACAGGTGAACAGAGTATATAGGCCAAAGAAGAAGCAGAATAGTGGAGTCCAGAGGTGATGAATTGCAGTCTGCTTGGTTCATCTGGTCTAATTTGCCAGGTTTGGGCTTTCACCCCTCCCATACCCCCTCTCGTCCCCCCTACCAAGCAGTTATGGTGACTGGTCAGTGCTGGTTGGCAATGGGGACTTGGACTGACAAAGGGTATGCTCCCTGATAGGACTTCCATGAGTCACCTTCAATGTCTGCTGTGGCTGGTAATAAACGGGGACCTTCTCTCACACACCTGCAGCATATAGTATTAATGATATTTATTGTATCTATTTATTTATTGGGCATTTATAACGTGCCTATACACAATGTGTTCACATACACTTCTCCTCTGATGCTGGCCTTACATTGACAGTCCACTATGTTATGAATAAGGCTTCTAAGGCGCGTCACACCACCCTATCACACCACCCACAACAGAGGCCAACCAGGTTACCCTGACGCTGGTCAATTTATCAACCTTGGGCTCTTCCCTCCTGAATAAAATGCACCCTCCCCTCCCCAGCTATTCTGCCCTTATGGAATTATTCCGACGCTGGGACTCCGGGTATGCAGGCATCCACACTACAGGCTTTGCCTCTGCCTTCCCCTCTATTCCACCAACTACCCCACCCCCCTCTTCTTGCAGAGCCATGCGCAGCGAGGCCACCAAGATGGCAGAGATGCTCTATACAAGAGCACTTTGCCTCATGTTCCATCGGTCATGTCATGGGCAGGAAGGGTAGCTCAGGGGCAACGCGTTTGTCTTGGAAGCAAGACAATGCAGCACAACACAGGTTGACTCCCGATCCCGAGCTTAGAAACGACTCGTTGGTATTAAGCGCGTTATTCATTTTAACAATTATTAGGTGCCAGGCATCCATAATGCACTAGACACTACATGTGTGCCATCCAGGAGTAACACGCTACGTATGCCCTCCATCAGTAAAGCACCAGCCATTGTTCTTGTAAACAGGGACTTGGATTTAAAAAATAAATGATCTCTTTCTGAAGTCACCCTGACTGACTTCAGAAAGAAATAATGTCCATTACGTTTTTCGTAGCTAAAATAATTTCTTTTTGAAGTCAGTCAGGGTGACTTCAGAAAGAGATCATTTATTTTTTAAATCCAAAAAGACTTTTAAGTCCGAGCTCGATAACGCCCTCCCCCACCCCACGCTCACTGTATGGAGGGCTCTGGCTCCTCTGCTCTACTGCGCATGCTTGCATGCATGCTGGAGCTTGGGAGACAGAGAACTGTCTTCAGAGGAGGAACAACGGTTTCAGATAGGTAAGTAAATACATTTAAGTGTAAGTGTGTGTGTGTATATTATGTAATGTATGTGTGTGAATATATTATGTAATGTGTGGGAATGTGTGAATGCATGATGTATGGGTGGCTGGGTGTGCGAGTGTGAGTGAATGGTGAATGATTGCATGTGTGAATACTAGTAATCTTCATTACTCCTAGTCCTACTCTTCCTTGTACAAGTACTTGTCTATGAAGCACCTTGTCACAGAAATAAGCACTAGGACGAGGAAGAGGGACGTGGAGGTAATGCTGGGCAGAAGAGCTGATTTTGGCGGTTCGAGGAGGAGAGTGGGGGGGAGGAGTTGTGTGGGAAGGGTGAAGCAGGAGAGTGGTGCTCTAATACATAATAGTCATCAGTTTAAAAGCAGACGTGATGTGTGTTATTAGTGGCTAGACTGGCATTTGGGTGCAGGCAATCTAGCCATTTTCTACTGTGTTATGGCACATTTGTCTGGGCATATATAATTAAGTAAACATCAAAAGTGCTATTACGTGGCTAGACTAGCATTTTGGTTCAGCTAGTCTAGACATGTCTTACTGTGGCTTGACATTTTGCACTGGACATCTCTGATAAAGCAATTTTGATAACCTGGCTAGACTGGCATTTGGGTACAGCTAGTCTAGACCTTTCCTTGCTGTAGCATTGTAGCATGAGAAGTGTTATTACATGGTAAGATTGGAATTTTGAGGCATTCAGTCTAGGTAGGTCTCACAGTGGTATGGCATTTTTTACTGTGAATCATCAACCCTACAGCAAACATGATAAGTGTTATTACATATCTGGCCTACATTGTCTAGCCAGTTTTTACATGTTTTCTTACCGTGGCAATGCATTTTCAGAAACAAAGCAGTAAGATAGCTCAATGGGTTTAGCACTCGCTACTGCAATCTGTGTGTGATCTGTAGGTCGCATGTTAAAATCTCGGCAAGCCCAACTCAGCCTTTCCTTCTTCCAAGGTTTCTAAATGAGTACCAACTTCGGTTGGGATGATAAGTGTATGCAAATATTTGCTATGTTTAGCGCTTTGAAGTAAGCGCTATTTAAATAACAAATCATTATGAATTAAAGCATTAATTCTCCTTTGCACTGTTGGTAACTTGCATCTATTGGATTGTTGGATACTGTTTTATCGTAGCAGCTGGCACTGTAGGGGCTCTACTTATCATATAATGACAATACCTGACATGCAGCTATAATTGGCATAATATGGAAGTAACTAGCTAAAAGGTGCTCAAGTGGCATATTTATGGCAGTGCCTCAGCATATGTCGATTCTATTGGGTCTCACCCAATTAAACATGACCCCACCCATGGCATATGAAGGCAGCGCTCTTGTTAAAATGTGGTTGGTATCTAAAATATTCCTGTCTGCTTTAGTACCTATTTGTTATTTTAAAAATATTACCTTTATGTACTTGTTTTGAAAGACTGCAATCCACCTCTCGTGATGTCACCAGGGTTAAAGAGGAACTGATTCCATCCGGGTCAAACGTCAAGTGACATCACTTCCTGTGATGCCATCAGGTATGTGATGTCACTTACGCTACTTCTGGCATCTTGGTGAATCAACGTCCTTGTGAAGTGCCCTTTCTGGCATGAAACAGATGTTGGCAGATTAGTGTGCTTAAAACTGGCCAAGCTCAAGCTATTTGTTTGTAGATTGTCTACTCTGTTTAAAGTTGCCAACCTTAAAATGTAGGTTTGGACACAGTAAAATCAAACCTCTAAAATCTTGATGAATCTGAATTTAAAATACTTAGCATTGCTCGTAAGTTCCATCTCTCCTCCAAACATTACCCTAGCAAGAGAGGTGTAGGGGGGTCAGCATGTATTGCTGGGCTTGCAGCACTCCATTTTTGAGTCATTTTGCATAACTCTAGTGCATGATCAACTACTCTATGAACAACTTCCCCTTCCCCCATCAGTCGGGCGCTAGGCATGACGAGTGAATGGCCACTGGCTGGTGCTCTGCCCTCCCTGCTGCTGTGTCCCTGTCCAAGCATGGGAGGGTGCGTGGTCAGGTCCTGTGGGCACTTTTGGGCATTCCCTTTCCTATGGACGGAATGACCTTGGCGCAGGGCCTGGGTGAGCTCCTGTTACTGCCTCGTCCCTATGCTTCCCGCACTCTGAAGAGTGTGGAGCGGGTGAAGAGTGTGGAGTGGGTGAAGAGTGTGGAGGGAAAGGAAGGCATGGATCGGACGAAGTGCATGGATCAGAAGGAATGCATGGATCTGATTACTGCCTCGTCCCTATGCTTCCGGCACTCTGCCTGAAGGCCCAGTCGCGGGGGTTTCAGAGATTCCTCTGTGGGGAAGTCTGCACATATTTCCAAAACTGCTCATAGTTTTCATCTTTTGTTGTTTTACTCAGGAAACTGGAACTTTTTAGTGCTGAGTTTTCCACATGACGTAATTATCTAAGCATTTTTTTCCCGCTCTCTGTCAGTATTGTGTGCTTGGCAGTTTCCATTCCTGTTGGTTATCCACCATCCAACTTCACAGCCCACTGCCCATCTCCAAACCACCGCCTCCAACCGCTCCACTTTGCTAATGCAATGCATGAGCGCCCTATTCCAATAGAAACAGCCCGCTCCTGCGTCGGAGTGGGGAGGCTGATGCGGGCGAATTTAATAACAAAAGGGCGCCTGCTGCGCCTTCTGCCACTATGCCAGCTCAGGGGAGCCTTTGAAAGGCTCCCTACGGGCTGGCGTTGCAGGGGGCTAATGGCGGGAGGGGGGGACGCCCTGGGCGGTTGCCCCGCCCAGCCCTGTCCTAAGGCCGGCCTTGGTTTTGGGACTCTTTCAGGAGTCCTACATGGGGTTTGTCTTGCCTCCTCTAGGCGGTGTCACCATCTTGGTGTCATGTGAAAAGAGTTATTTTCTTCAGAGGAAGATTTTCTCCGTATTTTTGACCCTCTGATTTAACAAACCTTTAAACCCAGACCACGTAATCGCGTCGGTATTGGACGTCATTTATTGTCCACTTCTCTGTGTGTGCGTATAGAAGCTTTCTATGACATGGGAAGGGTCAGCCCTGACTGGAGGTCTCCTCGTGCAACTCGTGAGAGCGAACCCTCTGAGCTGGGGGGTGGGGGGGCTCTAATGATAAGGATTGCGTTGTGCATCCCCTCTGCAGCACCCCATACGCTTGCCGCCCGCAGACGGCACGCATACACATCGTGTTGTGCACACAGGCAGCGGCCTTGACTCACTGCTGGAAAGCAGATGTGGGGTGAGCAGGAGGCGGCCGAGGAGACGGTATTATTCCTGGAAATGAAAAGCATAAACACGGAGCTGGGACTCAAAAACAGCTCGCAGCTGCAAGGGGGCGGGAGAGGCAGTGTAGATGAGGGGAAGCGGCAGCACAGGAAGAAAGGAGCCAGGGAGGGCGGCATCGGGGTGCAGAGAGAAGGGTGGGAAGTGCAGAGTAAAGGCGAACCCGTGAGAGCCGTACCCCGGAGAGTGGGCACGCTACCAGCAGGCCAGAGGAGGGATAGCGGACAGGGGGAGGGGGGGGGGATGGAGGGAAGGAGATGGAGGTGGGCGGGGCTGGACTGGGAACCAAAAGAGCCCTGGAAATAATGTTCAAAGTGGCCCCAAGTTACACATTTTAAGCAAGCCCCACCCTTCTTCTCATGGGAAAAATTGGAAATACCACACACAGAGTTCCAGGGTGCAGAGACCTACCAGGAAATCAATCTCCAGAGTTCCCTATAGGTGGGAGCAGCACAGGGTAAAGCGAATGACTAGGACAGCGCAGAAAGGGGAAAACAATTCTAGAGGAGTGGAGAGAGAAGTTTAGGGAAGTGCTAGGAACCCTTGTGAGGACAGCCGGGGAGGCACCACACCCAGGCGGTCCCTCTGCCCTGTAAATCCACACATAGCATACAAAGATACACAAAGGTAGACACAGAAATAACTACACTCTAGGCAGCAAAAGACACTACAACTGTCAGTGTACATGTGTGCGCTTCCCGGACACACCCGGACATGCACTGGTCCGCACTGCGTCCCCAGTAAAGACACGAACTCTAGGTGTTCTTTACACACCTTTATTCTTCTATCCTCCCAACTCTTTTGCTCTTGACCCGCCCCGGCCCCGCCCAATACTACAACTCCCCAACTCCATGATGCTACAACCCCTTTCCCCCCAATTTAAATATTAAGTTCGTCGATTACCCCATTTCTTTCTTTAATAAGTCTTCTGGGCCTCATCCTTGGTCGTTGAGGTCGATTATACTTTACCTTTGACTGTCCAGATCTGGGCATGGGTTCCGGGTCAGCTTGGTCAGTCCAATCCGAGTCTTCTCCCTCACCTCCATAGAACTCACCAGAAGAGTATGGGATCTCTCTCTCTCTCTCCCGACTGGTGCTCTTCTGTATCCAGCCAGCAGTCAGAATTTTCTTGAAATGTGAGGAGTTTTGGGTCACCTGACATTGATACCCTTCTAACGTGATCATGGAACCTTTCTTCCAAGTGATGACAAATGGATCCTCATGGAAAGGGGAAGTGTACTTGATATGATAGGTTATTTATAACACGCTTAATACCCATAGGTTTCTAAGCGTGGCCCCGGGGATCGAACCTGTGTTGCTCCGTGCCGTCTTGCTTACAAGGCAAGCATGTTGCCTTGAGCTATCCTCCCTAGCTTGCTGACTTTAGGTTGTTTCAATACCACCACATCTCCTAGGGCCAATGATGGCTCCTTCACACCCCGCCTGACATCAGCGTACCGTTTCATTTTCTCTTTCACAACCCCATTGTGCACCCTCATTGTGTCATCATCCGCATATCTCTCCGATTCCCTGGGGTTATGGGGTAGCCACTTGTGTGTACACTTCTGCCAAACATTACTTCTGCAGGGCATTTTCCTGTGGAGCTATGGGGGTGCTCATGTAGTCCCGAAGCAACTGATGTAGGGTGATCCTGTTAAGTGAGAAACCTGAAGAGCCCTATTCAAGTTGGCCATGAAACGTTCAATTGTCCCGTTCGCCTGTGGCCATGCGGTGGTTAGGTGGTTACCTTCTTCTGACTGAACCCCATCTACTCTGCAAATGACTTCAAGTCGTGCTTGTAAACGGAGGCCCATGGTCTGATTTTACTTTCCTAGAAATGCTGCATGCCGTGAATATCCTGCCCAAAAAAGTATAACATAATGTGCTGCCGTGGAGGCCAGCATCTGTGCTTCCGGGAACCGTGAATATTCATCCATCACCGCTGACAAACCGCTAACACATATTTCCCCAACTCAATGGGTCCAAAGAAGTTGACTGTTACATCCTCCCACACCCCTTCCAGCAACTCTGTCATCATGAGTGGTTCTAGATGTCTCACCGGGGCGATCAGGCAACACTCCTTGAAGAGTTCCTCAACCATCCTGTCTAGTCTCAGAAACCATACCTTCTGCTGCAGCATCCTCTTAGTGGACACAATCGCTCATGCCCCTCATGCGCCAGCTCTACCACCTGCCTTCTCAGAGCTGTAGGCACCACCAGCTTGTTTCCTTTGAGTAGAAGGGTTTCAACCGAGATGGCCAGTACATCCTTTACCAGCAGGAGATTGTCTACATCCCGCTTCACCTCCTCTGACTCGAGGCTCTTTTGTCCTCCTCCACCTTCCCGATTTGAGCCACTCAATAACGATTATTATGGCCACATCCTGTTCCGCTTCATGAGTGAGTTTCATGAGATCCACCCCTCGTGGGATCACTTGCAGCACCATGTATTTAATGTATCTATCAGCCACCGAGGGTTCAGGTGAATCAGCTTCCCAAGGGTGACGAGACAGAAAATCAGTCAGGTTGTCCTCCTTGCATGATCAGTGGACGATGTTGAATGCATAGTCCTGCTGTCTCAGGCCCCACAGAGCTATGCAGAGTGGCATTTTCACTTCGGGTTGTCGTAGAGGAACAATAATGCCTGGTGATCACTGATGATTGTGAGAGGTTTCCCATATTGTCAAACTCTCTTTTTCAGCCTGCGAGTATACTCGTTCCATCTTCGACAAGCTTCTACTGGCATAAGAGATGATGTGTCTGTGCTGTGGATTGTTCTCTGCCTTTTGCGCCAAGATGGTGCAGTGGCCACCTGGGCTTGCACCCACCGTCAATTCTGTCCCTCTCGTGACATCAAAATAGTCCATATTTCTGCCTCTGCAATAGGATCATGAATGGGAGTGAAAGCGGTCTGGCATGCGTGGACCAACAAAATCACACATGATGTTTTGTGAGTGCCCTTAGCGGCTCACTAATGGTGGCAAAATCTGTGATGTATCTTGTGAAATAGCTTGCCAGCCCCAAGAATGGCAAAGCTCTGACACATTTGTCGGGGGAGACATCTTGTTGAGTGCTGTCACCTTCTCAGGATCTGGTGTCATTCCATTTTTGGAGAAGATGTGCCCAAAGGACCGTAAAGTGCCTTTCCTGAACTCACACTTTTCCCTTTTGAGGGTGAGCTTTGCTGCCTCCAGCACCATACACACCCTCCAGAGCGTGTCATTGTGTTTCTCCACGCTCGTGCCAAATACAAGAATGTCATCACTATAGTTGATGCAAGTAGGAATATGTTTTATCACATTATTTATCTCGGCCTGAAATACCTCTGCTGCCGAAGAGACACCAAAACTCACGCGCTAGTACTTGAACAGGCCAAGGTGCGTCACAAATTTTGTGATGAAGTAGCTCTCTGTGCTTAGAACGAGCTGATGATAGCCCTTGTTGCAGTCCAGCTTGGAGAAGACATTGGCGCCATTCAGTAAATGCATCATGTCCGTGATACAGAGGGCCAAATGATGTTCTTTCTTGATGGCTTGGTTTGGTCGTTTCATGTCAAGAAGAACTCAGCACTGGACCCTGGCTGAAGGTACGGTCTGCCTTACATCTTCCTCCAGTGAAGGAAGGCCAGGACCTCCAAGAGGGAAGCTAAATCCCTCCCCTAAACATCTCCCGGGGAATAGAGGGAGGTACCGAATCCAGAGGACCCGCCAGCAGCTCCAGCTAGGATCATCCGCAAGCTTCCTATGTGGGAAGTACCAGAGAGTCTCTGAACCAAATCAAGGACCAGGCAGCTGCCTGCAACACACTCCTCAGCTTTGGGATGTCTGCCTTAAAGGATGCCACAAGCCCGGTAAAGAAGCTAGATGTGCCTCGACAAGCATCTACTGACGTCCGCCTTAGAGGACATTTTTCAGCCAGTTGAACCACTGAAGCTGCAACCGACTGGACAGATGACTGTTAGGCAGCAGTCGCTAAAGCTTCCCGAGACACCTCGACCAGTGATTCAGAAATGGCAACCAGTACTGAAACAACGATTCCTAACCCTAAGCTGCCTTGTAGGCCAGCCTGCAGCCATCCGTCCATCCCTGCTCGCCGAACTGTTTGCTGCCTGATACCCTCAGCTGTTTCCTGTCTTGAACTCGGTCACAGAATCTGGATAACTCCCTGAAACAAACTCGACCCTATCGAGCACCGAGAACTCCTACAGCACAAAGAACATTATAGGTCTGTTCACCTAGCCCTTCTCCGGAGGCCCCTAGTGATACTTTATGACCCATGGCTCCCTTTGTGCTGAAACCAAGTATCCTTGAAGGGGCGTGGCTTGGAAGCCATGTGAGAGGACGCGCTCTTGGGAGAGCTCCCGGAGATCCTACATTCATCCTGTGCAATAGTGCATTGGCACTAACTCCCGCAGGCCAGAAACGAGAGTACCTGTCCATGAATGTGAGCTGCACAACTATGGAAGAGCTGAAACCTCCACAAGCCCGGCAACGGTAGATAAATGCCATCGAAGTTCCTGGAGTCGCGGACCGGACGGAGTGAAAATGGCGGCCACACCGGACAATGGAGGGGACACAAACGCGTTGAAAGGAACACCCTCGCGGTGATCGGCGGCGACGTGGGCGGTGCAGGCCGTGGAGATACAGATAAGCCTTTGGGAGAGCGTCAGCGCGTCTCTGTGGGCACCGATGACCTAACGCGGGCCTGGGAAACGGTCGGCGACGGTCGGCGGTCGGCACTAGGACCCGCCTGAGCTGACTGGTGCAACGGACTACGTGCTTTGGCCCTGACCTTTGGGGGACACTCGGATAGTGGCTGATCCTACGACGGGGTCGCGTGTACGGGCCCACGGCTTACAGCGGCTGTGGAATGGCGAATAAGGCCGTCAGACAGAGAGCAAAACAGCCCACATTGGACGAGTTTACCAAGACACCGACGGGCCCAGAGAGTGCTCGGACCAAGGAGAAGCCACCCATGGCCGCGGCTAGCCCAAATCAGGACGTGCTGGCTGCTCTCGCTGAACTGAAAGCGGACTTGAAAAGCGCTTGGGAGGCCAAGCTTGAAATGGTGGTGGCGGACCTGAAAACAGCGCTCGACCTCAAAGTCGGAGAAGTTCGGGAGGAGGTGAACCTACTTCGACAGGATGTGAAGGCCCTATCGGAGCGCACAGAGAGTCTGGAAAAGGAGGGCAGCGCCAACACGGCAGATTGTGCCTCACACAAGGCCGACCTGCATATTTTGGAACAGAAAGTACGCAACTTGGAGAACAGGGCCGAAGAAGCGGAAGGGCGCGCCCGAAGGAACAATATCCGTGTTGTGGGCATCCCGGAAGGATTGGAGGGTCATAACCCCACGGACTTCATTGAAAATATGTTGCTCCAAGAGATCACCGGGGGTGCGCTGTCGCAGGGTTTTGCGGTGGAGCGTGCACATAGAGCATTGGCTAGGAGGCCTCCACCGGGCGGTCCGCCCAGGCCAATGATAGCCAAAATCCTTAACTACCGTGACCGGGAAAGGATTTTAGAGCATTTTCGTAAAGGAGGAACCATCAAAAGGGGGGAGGCCACTATAACGGCCTACCCAGACTACACCATGATGGTGCAGAGGAGTCGGATGAACTTCGGGGCGGTCAAGAGAAGATTGAGAGAGGCAGGGAAGAAATATATGCTCCTCTACCCGGCCAAATTAAAGGTGATCCACAATAATAGATCCCTGTTTTTTGAGTCACCGGAGGAAGCCATGGGTTGGCTGGACATGCAGGGCAGCCCCCAGGAGTCGGAGGTCCGGGCGGATGAAGGTGGCAATGAGAGATAAGTGCTCTACGACGAGAGAGGGTGTTGCCGGAGACTATGGGACTTGACTATAGTTATTGCTATGGCCTGGGGAGGTCGGGCCTGGAACTGGATGTTAAATGCACTGTTTGCACTGTAATTGTTGTCGTACATGGGAGCCTTTCGGGGCTGGTCCATTCACCCCCGTTTAGTATTTCTTAGTTAAGTGGCCGCTAGGGCGACTTTACCCTACTGGGCTCTGTGTGTAACAGCCGGAACTAGATGTGGGGGGGCCTGAGTTCCCGGGATGGAGCTGGGCAACAGTTGGGGAGGGAGTTGGGGGGGAGGGGATGGGCAGGGGGAATGGGGGGTGTGGGGGCAGTTGGGGTGTACATAGTGTTGGGAGGTTTGAATGGGATCGCGAGCCCTGAGGGAAGATTTTGGATGAGACTTCTGGATAGCATGAACGAGCAGGGATGGTCGGGGGGGAGAGTGCAAGATATCAGTACATCATGGGGGAGCTAAAATTGTTAACATGGAACGTCAGGGGCCTCAATAGCTATCTTAAACGGAACAAAGTTATGTTGTACTTGAGGCGACAAAAGATAGACGTCGCATTACTGCAAGAGACGCATTTGACCCGAGACAAATTAGAGCTGGTGAAGAAAAAGTGGGGTGGAACGGTGGTAGGATCCGCGTACTCAGCTTATGCTAGAGGCGTGCTGATCTGGGTGGCGCCGCATGTCCCGTTTCAACCGCAGCAGGAACGTGTGGATACTGAGGGGCGTCTGGCTATGGTGAGAGGGGTAGTCGAGAACAGAGAGATGTGTGTAGTGAACACGTATGCCCCGAACCAGGGCACGGCAGAGTACTTCCGGACCATGAGTACCAACTTGAGTTGGTGTGTGGGGAGTGCGGTGTTCTGGGGAGGGGATTTTAACTGTGTGTTGGACCCGGGGATGGACAGATCCGACGATAAGGTGATTAGGCCCGCCCCGGCAGCCCGGGGGCTGCGGACGCTGCTGCGGGACTTTGAGCTCGATGACGTGTGGAGGACCAAGCACCCCAATGAGAGACAGTACTCGCATTACTCGGCCCCGCAGCGGTTGCACACTAGGCTAGACTATATTTTTGCCACGTCGGACGTCTTGGGGGATGTGTCTAGTGCGGAATATAGAGCGAGGGTCCTCTCGGACCACTCGCCTATGGTGGTGGGATGGCAATATGGCCGCCCCAGAGCGCGGATCCCGACGTGGCGCCTGCGCGCAGAGGCGCTTAAAGACCAGGCTTTTAGGGAAGACATGCGGGAGGAAATAGTTAGCTATTTCGATACCAACACTGGCAGCGTTGACTCGGCGGGAACTCTGTGGGAGGCCTTTAAGGTTGTGGTACGAGGGGTGGCGATTGCTAAATCGAAAGGTTTGCAGAATGGGGCCCTGGTCGATTTACAGAAGGCGGAGAGAGAGCTGGAAAAGGTGCTGAAGAGCGAGCATATAGATAACGAACTGGTGCTTAAACTGCAGCAGCAGTGTACAGAACATTGGGGGAGGCTCTGTAATCTAAATTACAAAAAGTATATTGAAAGGCAACATGCGGGAGGAGATAAAACGGGTCGTCTTTTGGCATGGTTATATAAAAGAGAAACCCCGAGGCCCCCGATTAGGACAATAATTAGAGAGGATGGGGAGCAGATAGATACCCAGGAGGGTGTCAATGAGGAATTCGTAAATTACTATAAAGCATTGTATGGGGATCCGGGTGGCGGCGACCGGGAGGAAATGTTGGAGACCCTGCAAGATATCGGGCTGCCCAGGATGAGCACGGAGGAGAGAGAGGAACTAGATGCCCCAATAACACTAGGGGAGTTGGAGGCGGTCGTCCGGCAGCTACCCACTAGCAAGACCCCAGGAACGGACGGCCTGCCCAGTGAATTTTATAAAACTTTTGGAGCGGAAGTACTCCCCCCGATGCTTGATATGCTTAATGAGGCGTTCGAGAAGGGGAGGTTGCCGGAATCGCTCAGGGAAGCGATTATTATACCGCTCCCTAAGCCTAATAAACCCGGGCATAGTTGTGGGTCGTACAGACCAATATCTATGCTGAATCAGGACAGCAAAATACTAACGGCTGTCCTGGCCAACAGACTGCGGAGGGTGATAGGCAAACTGGTACACCCGGACCAAACGGGATATGTCCCGGGGAGAAACATTGCCCAAAACCATAGACGACTCCACCGGGTGATTGAAATGGGATCTAACAGTGATGGGGAAATGGCGATAGTGTCGTTGGACGCTGTTAAAGCCTTCGACTCGGTTAATTGGAAGTGGCTGCTGGCGGCCTTGAGAGAATACGGACTGGGACCAGGATATATTAGATGGGCGGAGCTGCTGTACAGCGCTCCGCTGGCTAGAGTTCGGACGGGCATGATTATATCCGAGAGATGGCAGCTTAGTAGAGGCACTAGACAGGGGTGTCCTTGGTCCCCGATGTTGTATATCTTGGCCCTGGAGCCTCTGGCACTGTACTTGCGGCAGCAGTATGATATCGTGGGCATTGAGGTGGGGGGAGAAAACCATCTGATATCCCTGTATGCGGATGACTTGTTATTGTACTTGAGTCATCCGGAGGAGAATTTACAATATATCCTGGACGTGATGGGGAGATATGCGAGGTTGTCGGGCATAGCGGTCAACCCCCAGAAATCGTACATTTTCCCGTTGGGCTGCTATAGGGGTGTTCCCACGGAGCGGCTGCCGGTGCTCCAGGTGCCCTGGTCAGTCAATACATTCCGTTACCTGGGAATAGATATCTACCACACGGTGGAGGAAGAATACAAGCGCAACACAGAGATGGCTGTTGAGAAGATACGCGCATGTATGAGCTTTTGGCAGAAGTTGCCCCTAGCGATGATGGGGCGTGGGGCGATGATCAAGATGGTAGTTCTGCCTAGGCTGCTACATTACTTTAGCAACATCCCATACATGATCCCTAAGGGTTTTTTCACTAAAATAAATGGGGTTTGCAGAGAGTTTCTGTGGCATGGTACTCGTAACAGAGTAGCGCTCTGGAAGTTACAGAACTTTCATGAAAAGGGGGGAGTCAAACTCCCAAACTTTGAGGCGTATTACATAGCGAGCCAACTACAGTTTGTGTCTAAATGGCTGTCCGACGAAGAGACCCCAGAACTCAGACTATTCGGGCAAGATTGTGCCCCATTTTTCTTAAAGGAGGTCATTTGGTTGCCCGAGGCTGTCACGAGAAGGTACCCGGCGATGGTGAAGCTGGGGTGGAAGGTGTGGAGACGGGCATGTACAATGATGGGTGACCCACTTCCGTGTTCTCCGCAAATTCCACTGGTTGCCCTGGCGGGGGTGGATGGACAGCTGAGGGAGATTATTAGGACCTACTGGGAATCGGTGGGGTTGGTGACATTGGGCGATGTGTGGCAGGAGGGTGCTATTAAGGGGTTTGTGGAACTTAGCGAGGAGATTGGATTGCACGAAGGCCAATATGTTACATACCACAGATTGGGGAAGAAAATTCGGGAACTGTGGCCTGAGAATATCATGGCAGACGAATCGGAGGTTACGATGGCGGGGATATATGATACAACGGAAGGGGGACATGAAATTTCTAGGCTGTATGAGATGGTGATGTCGAAAGTTGGGAAGGAACTGACATGCCTACGATTGGAATGGGAGAGTGAGGTGGGGATCGAAATGGGAGATGGGATGTGGGAACGGGCTTTGGGGTACCACAGGAAAGTGTCTCGAAATGCCAGACTGCAGCAAATACAACTGTACGTCACGCACAGAGCGTACATGACCCCTCTGAGGATATCCAAATTTCGGAATGCAGGCAGACAGGCGTGCCCCAAATGCGACGAAGAAAATGCGGACATGACGCATATGTTTTGGGCGTGCCCAGTGATTGAGGGGTTCTGGAGGGAGGCGGCGCGCAAGCTGAGAGAGAGAGGGGTCACGTTTGCCATAGACACCGCCTGGGCATGCCTTCTGGGTGGGTTTCCCAGACCTCGGCAGCAGAAACATGTAAGCAAACTGAAAGACTTAGCGTATGTGCTGGCCAAACGACGAATAGCCATGGGCTGGAAAAAATGTAGCAAGCCACGGGTAGAGGTGTGGTGGAATGACCTACAGAAATGGGCGGAGGCTGAGACAGCGGTGTGGCAAGAGGCGAGTTGTATGTCTTGGGAGGAGGAACTGGGCTCTTTGATGGCATGGAAGACATTGATATCCTGCATATTCGGGACAGGGGTTTTGGGAGATCCAGATGATGACGATGCTCGCTCATGTGCAACAGAAGCGGAACAAGACATGGAAAATGGCTCGCAAGGGGGGAGGGATCAGGGGAGTAGTGCGCACTAATGGTTAAATGTTTATTGGAATATTGTTTATTGCACTGCTGTTTGGTTTGTATCGTTGTTTGTGTTGAAAAATCAATAAAAATCTATTATAAAAAAAAAAAAAAGTATCCTTGAAATGTTGCAATTATTTACTTTACCAACTACCCTGTTGTCAGTATCCAGAGTGCATCCCTTTTCCTCCTTTGAAATTGTCTGTCGTCTGCATTCCTTTACAGGGTGGTTTAATTTCCTAGTTTGCTAGAACTGTCTGTTGTGGTAATAGTAAAGTAGTTATGTGTATGCAACCTTGACTAGACAGTCCCTTTTATCATTGGATAATAATTGTATTTTCGTTGTGTTGCAACTAACCAACGATCCATGACCTTTCAGAGATAAGCCCGCTGTTCCGTCCATGTCACTAAATTTGGACAAGGAGGTTTATAATTTCCTTATGTTTCCAATCTATTCGGATCCCTTCTGGTGTACTAGAGATGTGGGGCTGGTTGATGGTTTAAAAACCAATCTTCACTCCTAGACCACTGATGCCTTGGAAGTTGATTTATCACAACCGTGTTCCTTGACATCTGGCAGATGGCCTTAACGGGATTTTCACCTCCACAAGATGAATACAGCTGCCCTAGGGCAGGGAATGTGCCTTCATGTGGGAATTCATACCGGCACTTGAACATTTCTGAGGAAAACCCCATTCCTTCCATCAAACCCATTCCTCCACAGGACCTACCTCTGGTTCATCCTTTATTACTTATTGTGATGGCTGGGTTCGCTTCGCTTTATTTGTCCGAACGTAACACAATAGGAGCTTACCAACCCAGTTGTTCCTCTTGCGCGGCAGGCAAAACATGGTAGGCGACATAATAGGAGCTTACCATTCCAACTGTGCTGCTTGCTCAACAGGCAAACCATGGTAGGTGGCACAATAAGAGTTTACCAACCCAGTTGTTCCTCTTGCGCGGCAGGCAAAACATGGTAGGCGACACAATAGGAGCTTACCATTCCAACTGTGCTGCTTGCTCAACAGGCAAACCATGGTAGGTGGCACAATAAGAGTTTACCAACCCAGTTGTTCCTCTTGCGCGGCAGGCAAAACATGGTAGGCGACACAATAGGAGCTTACCATTCCAACTGTGCTGCTTGCTCAACAGGCAAACCATGGTAGGTGGCACAATAAGAGTTTACCAACCCAACTGTTCCTCTTGCTCAGCAGGCAACCATGGTAGGTGGCACAATAGGAGCTTACCCACCCAACTGTTCCTCTTGCTCAGTGGTGGCACAATAGGACCTTACCAACCCAACTGTTCCTCTTGCTCAGCAGGCAACCATGGTAGGTGGCACAATAGGACCTTACCAACCCAAGTGTTCCTCTTGCTCAGCAGGCAACCATGGTAGGTGGCACAATAGGACCTTACCAACCCAAGTATTCCTCTTGCTCAGCAGGCAACCATGGTAGGTGGCACAATAGGACCTTACCAACCCAACTGTTCCTCTTGCTCAGCAGGCAACCATGGTAGGTGGCACAATAGGACCTTACCAACCCAAGTGTTCCTCTTGATCAGCAGGCAACCATGGTAGGTGGCACAATAGGAGCTTACCAACCCAACTGTCCTGCCTGATAAACAACCAAACCATGGTAGTTGGCACAACAGGAGTTTGTCAACCCAACTATTGTGCTTGCTCAACAGGCAAACATTGGTAGGTGGCACAATAGGTGCTTAGAGATCCTGGATAATAACATTAGTTGTCCTCTTGGCGTCGCTCAATTTGCCTCACTCTGGTAAGAAGCCTAATAAGATTCTGCCGGCTCCAGAGATATTGGTGTCACCAGGTGCCTCAACTGGCACCGGCCCTTCCCCTATCTGGTAACGGCCAGTGCTGGAAATTGATAAAAATGTACTGTGGGAATAACCTCCTCCTTGGGTGTGGTGGAGCGGTGGTGCAGAGGGACACAGCCCCAGACCCGTTCACACAAGACAGTGGCCATCATCATAAGGTTGGCAGAGTGGGTCTACTGGCACCGGTAAAGGTGCCGGTAAACCCATTCCGCCCTACCACGAGGTCTCCTTGAGGTGCCCGCAATGGGCACCTGGAAAAACCAGGCGTCCATACCGGGTCCCGCGAGGACACCGGGGAGCTAATAACGGGCCTGTCATTAACGGGCCCGTTGTTAGCTCCATCCCCATTCCCATTGAGCCCTATGGGGGCTCGAATGGGAATGGGGATGGACCGGGTCTGGATTCCTTGGACGGGGAATTACCGGGTCTGCCAAGGTTGCGATGGCCGGGTAAATCCTCATTCGAGGGACCCGGGCCCGGATAGCGGTAAGGAGGCAAAAAGCAGCATGGTTACCTCCAACCTCCTGATGAGGGCCAGTGTCTCTTCATGGAACCCAAGCCTGGTGATTTGCGTAAATGCAAAGAGCATAAGACTACCCACAATTTAAAATATTAAACATGTCTGTGATAGCGATTCAGCAAGAAATCCTTTTGAGCGAGCAAAGCAAGTTGGACTCTGTGCTTTTCATGGGTCAGACTACTCATCCTAACCAAATAAATCTGTACACTGCAAGACATATACACAAATGTATACATATATACCAATTTGGACAGCTTTGGAACAGGACTTGAGTCTTTCGCTATCTCTGCATTCAGTTGCACACGCAAACCTTCTGAAGCGCGGACTGCTCATGAGTGACAGCTTGGCTCCAGAACAGATCTGGGTGTTTCCGGGTGGAACGGAGATACACTATGCCATAGCTCTGCTTTGTTTTGTTCCGGCTCATTTCCTTCCATGGTTATGTCAATACATCTCATCGAGGTGGGTGGTAAAGCAAGGCCCAGATCTGCATGCCACCTCCAGCAAGAGCAGCTCCTAAAGAAGGCCAGCACGAGGCGAGGACATCATCACCCGGAGCCGACCTAACTTAGGGCGACCAACGTCACGGTTTTTGGGTGCTCTGTCCCCCTTTCTCAAGATTAATTTTCCATTGGAAAATTCGGCGGACCCGGTTTCTGGTAGTTGGACTTCATAGCTGGCAGGCAGGAATGCACAATCTCACACAGAAGTGCTGCATTTCACGAATTAAGACAGTGGTAGTTTGTTATAAATTAATTATATGTGTTGATACCACCAGTAACACTTAAACCTCCTTCTCCTCCAACCTACTTCAGTGTAGTGCCTTGACTGCGACTTTCAAGACTTAGTCCTACTTTTATGTTCGATGCCCTGTCCCACTTTTTTTTACTTTTTAAATCTGGTCACCCTACCAAACTAGCTACACATGAACGGGGCGTCGAGGCATCAGACGGCGTGGTGCCCCCTCCCCTCCTCTGGCTTAGAGACCTGTGTCTGATGGGGTCGGGAGTGGGGGCAGAATTATAGCACGTGGAAGTGAGGGAGGGGGTGGTAGAGAGAGGAGCCGTGCCGACGTGACGGCTGGGTGCTCTATTGAGGCCACCAGTCTCCATATTGATCATGCAGGTGTTAGCATCCGGGCAGGCCTGGCCGGAACCACTTTGGGATTCCCTGATGGGGGAGTTCGGTGGCTGGGAGCGAATTCTGTCAGGGCTTTTGTAAAGAGCACGCCATTGCATATCTGTCAGTACTGGCAAGCAGCCCACTTGGAGACTCTCTGGTAAAGGACCGCTGTTTAAACTCGTAAATAAAGACATTCCTGGAGAGCTTTGGGAATTCTTCAGAATTGCAGATGTCTTGCCTCTGCTCGACGGGGTAGGCCGCGAGAGAGTTGCCCCTCCTTTCCTGTCACCTACCGCCCAGTGACTTCCCCACTCTTGCACCTCTACCTACCCCCTTCCACCCTTCGGCGTTCCTGACTGGGGGCGCCATCTGGCCCCTGACTCCCAGTGCGCCCCCCACGCCTCCATGACTCCCAGTGCGCCACCCACGCCTCCATTTCCTCCCATCCCTCCGTGTTAACATGCTGACAGTGCTGCGGCACTGCCGCCTTTCTCATCCCCGGCTGCGCCCTCCCCCTAACATCATTGAGAGTACTCGCCGCCCCCTCACTGAGGGTGCCTTCCCCCATCCCTGACCGCGTGCCCTCCTTGCTCTTGGCATTAGCAGTTGGGTTCACTTATGTCACGGGGAGAAGCCCCTGCCATTATGGACCCCTCATCTGCCCCCCAATTCACACCTTGTGTGCTTCCCTCACAGGTGGTGAAAGGGTTCTCTTGATTGACACTCGCCAATCACCGAAGGCGCGAGACTTGCAAAACTCATCAACGGCTGATGTGTTTGCGAAGCTATTTCCTTCAACCGCGAAGGCCTTTAATTGAATTACTTGAAACGCACACAGATGCAGAACGGGGAAGCTGTTAATTGAACACCCCTCCAAGCCTTGAAAACGCCCCCCTCATCCAGCAGGTTCGCACTGGAAGACTGTAGGGGATTTATCTCTCTCCCCTGACACCCAGTACTCCCCCACCTTGACGCATAGTACCCTTGTAGTGTTTGAACGCAAATTACAGTACACGTGAAAGCAGTGTCAGCACCGGTAAACGAGGCTCAATATTTAGGAATCTTCCCTTTCCTCAACTGCATTATCAACCTACAACATTTTCACCTTTTGTAACACACCTGCACCAGACTGGTCCGCTCACTCTTATTGGACTTTTGTAACATACCTGTATGCAACGGCATGCAGTGATTTTAACACATTTTAAATAAGGAATGAAATTATAATGAACAAAATATCGAAAAATAGATATGGAGCGGGGGTAAGGGTTTAAAAGGGGTTGTCTGGAGTTCGGGTGGGGTTAGAAATGTGGGGAAACAGGGGGTTGTGGGGAAACCCAAATAAAAAGTAAAAAGAAATATTTTTTCATTATAATTTAATTCGTTAAAATCACATGTTAAAGTTACACTGCATGGGTCTGCCCCCTCACTCTTATAGGCCTTTTGGAGCGTATCCTGCTTGAGACTACTCTGCTCACTCTTATTGGCCTATTCCTATTGTAATACACCTGTGAAGAGGGAGACCTAAATGTGGCCCTTGTTGCACCGGTCCTGCCCTCATCTCGACACCACAGAAATGAGAGGTGTACATTGTTTCTGGCCCCCTTCTCCCTATCATCGATGTATTGCAGATGTGAGAAACGTTATTCACTCAGACAGCCATTTAGACCTTATGATGAAGTTGTTGAAGAGAAACATCTGAAATTGATGAAGCAAGTCGAATGACTGTAACCACGAAGAAAGCTGATGACATCACGACTAACACTATGACGTAGATGTGTTAGACATCAATCACACACGCATTCCTACACAAAGTTACGCAGACACTTAGGCCGCACTGCTCTTAGACATGAAGAACATACTTATGACTCACTTAGCTAGAGGACGGACACACCTTTGCTATGCAGAAACCGCAAGTTGTACAAGTATACATATGAACTGCTTGCTTATGCTTAAATGCAACTAACGTGAACAGCCATGTAAATAAAGATGGAAGCCACAGCTGCGTTGAAATGAATGGTAGACACTGGAAGAAGTAGAGAATAGAATACAGAGAGGGTTCTGACATGCTGACTTTGCTGAGATGCACAGACCAGGCTGTCAGTGCAGCCAATGTGCACAGCCTTGCCAAGGACACAGAGGGAGGGAACGTTTCAAGTTAAATAGAAGAGATAGGACACCTGCAAGAGTAAAAGCTGAAAATCCTCATAAATGCAAGCAGAAAAATTAAATTTGTGGTCCCTCCACATGTGACCTGAAACCTAAAAGACAGAGCCTATTCATTCGAGTCAGAGAGAGACCATCATTCCCATCCAACTGAATGCAGGATGTTACAAAAGTAATACCAGGATGAAAGCTTAATATTCTGCTCAAGGCCTAGAGGATCGAAGTTGGTATTGTGTTACAAGCAGCACCTCTGTGGCTGTTCCCACCACCTTGAAAAGTTGTTTATGGGCTGGTACCCTTCTAAAGTGCCACGGCTGAGAAGACCCTTACCGATCAATCCCTATCCATCTTCCACGCTAGCTCACACTTTGTTGCGAGGCCCAATCACAATGCACTAACCTGACACAACTGTCGTTGCAACATTTAGTAGGTGGTCATAGGGTAGCCACCAGACATGGCGTAGTCACTAGGATTACTAACCCATATGTATTATATATGTAGTTTACCTCACTAACCAATTCAGTGTTCCCTTAGGTTTTTGGCAATGCAACTTGTATTTTGTGACATCCTGGGCTCTTAAAAGAACGCGACAAGCCTGAAAATGAATAGAAACTATTGGAGAATTGATCATTGTCCATTAACTTGATCCCTGTACCGAAAGATTTCAATAAAGAGAGAATTCTGTCACATTGCTGTACTTCTCTGCTTTTGGTGTGGGGGATTTCCAAGTTTCTCTTATTTGTAATTAGGGAGATTAACAAATCCCTAGCCTGATTTCAGGTGGTAGCAGAGGATGGTCGCGAAGACCCCCAGCACAATTGCAATTTGGTCCTGCTGTGTGCCCCGAATGGATGTGTAGCAACCCACGAGGACCGAACCAACTGACAAATCAACTTCCGGGGCAACAGTGGTCCAGGGATGAACATCGTTTTCTAAACCATCAATCAGCCTCACACCTGTAGTACACCGCAAGGGATCTGAACAGATTGGAAACCCAAGCAAATTATAAACCTCTTTGTCCAATTTTGGTAATATGGACGGAATGGCAGGCTTATCTCTGCAAGGTCGTGGATCGTTGGTTAGTTGCAACACAACGAAACTACAATTAATCTGAATAGTTATGCTATATGATACTTGGTTTCAGCACAAAGGGAGCAATAGGTCGTAAAATGTCAAAGAAATCTTCAGAGAAGGACCAGGGGAACAGAACCACAATGTGCCTTGTACTTGTAGAAGTTCTTGGTGCTCGACAAAGTCAAGTCAGTTTCAGGCCGCTTTGCAGCTTCTTCGACAGAGTTCAAGATGGGAGACAGCTGCGGGTATCAGGCGGCAGGCAGTTCAGCGAGCGAGGCTGGATGGACAGATACAGGCTGGCCTAATGGCGGCTCAGGGTCAGGAATCTTTGTCTGAGTGCTGGTCGGCAGTTCTGAAGCACTGGTCGAGGTGTCTCGAAAGGCTTTAGCGACTGCAGTGTGACAACAGTCAGTGGTGCAGTCAGTTGCAGCTCGAGGTGCTCGACTGTCTCCAAAAAGTCCTTTCAGGTGGACGCTGGTAGATGCTTGTCAGTGCACTCCTCCTAGTTTCTTTGCTCAACTCAGGTCATCCTTTAAGGTGGATGGTTCAAAGCTGAGGAGAGTGTTGCAGGCAACGACCTTGTCCTTGGTTTGGTTCAGAGACTCTCTGGCACTTCCCACCCAGGAAGCTTGCTGCAGAGCATGGCAGGACACACTTTTTCCTGGCTGGGTATCAGTAATAGAGCTGCCAGAGGGTCCGCTGGATTCAGTATCTCCCTCTGTTCCCTGGGAGATGTTTAGGGGAGGGATCTTGCTTCCCTCTTGGATGTTCTGTCCTTCCTTCACTGGTGGAAGATGTAAGGCAGACTGTAACTTCAGCCAGGGTCCAAATGAGTTATTTGTGTTACTCCTTGGGAAGTCTTCAGATGATCTCCCAAAAGAGGGACTCGACCCTCTTTTAATGGAAAATGGACCCAGTGATTGGTGTAGGCTAAGCCTACCTTAATGAACGAATCCTGGGTCCCCACCAACAATCCTCTGTTATGTGTGAGGCTATAACCAGAGGGCTCTGCAACAGGAATGGTAAAGGGATGAAAACATGTACTACTGAGTCCCACCCATCCTCCTGTCTGTTGTGGATCAAAGGGTCTCTTTGGTTAACTGAGCTCTTTGGTTCCTGATTAAAGGCAGATCTCCCTTGAAGTTGTGGTGAGAACAGACTTTGTGTCTCCATTAAATCACATACTCCTATCCTCTGAATGGGGGGCCCCCTGCAGTGGTTGCCTACTCCAAACACATGTACCAGACATGACAATTCACTGCTCTTGACAATGAGGTGCAGGAACTGACTTCAGGTTGACACAGATGCACATCGAAAAGGTGTTGGGGGGGGTCCCTGCCTTTTGTTAGCCCTGCGACCAGGCCTCTCGCAGGCCTGCTTCAATTAACTCTCATCAGTATGCGCTGCCACCAGCAGGACTAACAATGCGCTGGGCGGATCCATAGAGCCTTTGATAGTTAATTAGGCTGGCCATGGTCAGAGGAAGGATTTGCCCTCCTACTCTTGAGATGCCTTCCTGTACTCCCGGCTGTTACATTCCAAGTAAATGGGGCAGGTAGGTCGGCACCTGTAGGCTGTGTCCATCCAGAGTACACAGATTTATGTGTTTGTTGTGCGGTGAGCATAGGAAAATGTGTGCGGATTAGCCCCACACATTTTCAGAGGTTGGTCTCCCATCATTCAATTTCTTTAAAGAAAATCATAAAAGCCCAGGTGAGTGCACACCCACCATGCAGATGGACGAATGCCTCCCACTAACCATGCGTCGAAGCTGAGATAGTCACCAGGATCCCCCTTGGTGAAATTTCTGCCCGCTCCCTGTGAGATCCAAGCAGACCATAAGGCAGAGTGGCAGATTGTGGGGTGACAGCGTCCGAGGGCTTCAGCGAATCCGCTGAGTGCGAGTATAAGTCCAACAATTTGACAAATGTTGGGAGGGTAAAGATTGTTCTGTTGTGTTTTTTTAATGTTATTCATGGAAGATTCCCTGTTCCCAAGCGTTAGCTAGGTTACGGATGATTAGACGATTTCCTGTGGCTGGGCAGTTATCTTAGGTTGCAGAAGGTGGTACCCTATTGAAGTTACAGAAAAGAAATACATTAGAAAAAAACTATTTTGAGGTTATCCTATGCTATTTACAGTGTAGAAGAAGGATCACATGACCTTGAGTAGGCAATGAAGATGGATTCCCCTGTGTATTTGGAAAAAGAGCAAGAAGACGGCCGTATTTGTGTATTTGCAGTGTTTTGTATTGTGGTGTTTCAATGTGTTGCAGGGTTTAAGAGTACACTCAGATATTCAATTACTTAAATCATTTTACAAGCGCAGTGGTTGGTGAAGTCTAATAGGATATAGCGCATTGATGCAAAGGTGACAACCCACAGTGGGGCACAGAGTTGTTGGTAAAGAAAAACAGGTGGTGTTGTTTTGGAGCAGAACGATCTTGAGGTGAAGTTTGTTAGAAAACAAGAAGATTGTTGTACCAATTTTGGGTTGGGCTTGAGAAGCACCTGGAGAGTTGTGGCTTGGCCTTTGAGGGTGGAGACTAGAGTGTGGGCGGTGCATGGGGCATGTGTTGGTGAGCCGCAGAGGCACATGGAGCTGGTGTTGGTGAGCTGCAGAGGCTGGTGTAATAAGTTTGGAGTTGCTGTGTTTTTGGAGAAGTTGATTAAGAGTTGACGATAATTGTGACTTTGAATTTTACATTTTTGAAGTGTGCAGAAAATCCCGATTTGAGGTCAAGTAACTATCGGCAAGGAGTGATGAGAGAGGAGCACAGCCTCCTGTATTTTTACAAACGTGTTCAGTCTTCTACTTTACTCAATGGGCCTCATTACGACCCTGGCGGTACGGGGTAAACGGCACCGTAAAAGGTGCCGGCGTTGTTTACCCCATACCGCCTCATTACCAAGGGCCCCTCGCGGGACCCAGGAAGCAACGCCTGGTCAAACCAGGCGTGCAGCCCTATGGGGGCTGAAATGGGAATGGGGAAGGACCGGGTCTGGGTCTTTGGAGGGAGGAATTACTGGGCCTTCCGAACTCGGAATGGCCAAGTTATTCCTCATTCTGAGGACCCGGACCCGGATGCGATTTCGGCAGCAGCCATGCCGCCAATAGCGTCATGGCTACCGCCGAACTCGTAATGAGGGCCAATGTGTGTTTCATTTCTGATGTCTAATAGTAACACTTCTGGTGCATATGGATATAGCCCCCAGGCCTATTGAGACTCAACGTAACTATTGTTCAAAACAGCCTCCATTTACACTCGTCACGGACATAGGGCCTCATTACACGGTAGGCGGTAGCCATGGTGCTATTAGCACCATGGCTACCCCTTACCGCCTTCTGGGTCCGGGTTGGTGGTATGGGGACTTACCGGGTCATTGCGACCCTTGGGGACCCGGTAAGTCCCCATGCCAAATGCTATTCCCCATTCCAATTTGAGCCCCCATAGGGCTCAATGCGAATGGGGAATAAGCTAATAACGGTACCGCAATTTGCGGTACCGGTATTTGCTCTGAGGTCCCTCAGCGGGTCCCTTCCTTAACGTGTGGTCTGGCCACACGTTAAGGACGGGACCCGCTGAGGGACCTCGTAGTAGGGCGGTAGGGGATTACTGGCACCGGTGCCCTTACCAGTGCCGGTAATCCCTTACCGCCATCCGTGTAATGAGGCCCATAGTCCCTTAACAGTTTTACTACAATTTTGTCTATTCGATGGGAGTTTTACATGACACAAGTATGCATCAACTCTTCAAAAACAGCTTCGATTAAGCTAATGTTTCTTTTATTACATTAGTACTGTCACAACCAATTTCTCGGTGTTAAACTAATGTTACATCATAAACTTGACGAGAAACCTTTTCAAATCCGAAGGAAAGTATCACATCACTTATCCTTCACATAAAACACTAATTCCTTATTCACAGTCAACTCAAACTGTTATTCGAATAGACGTTTCTGATGTGTAATATCCATCTTCAGGGCTTTGTTGTCTTTCAGCCTAGTTATCTACACACACATGTTAATATGTTCATCCCAGAAAGATCTAAGCACACTCTATGTGAATCCAGTCTTGGTTAGTTAGGTTAGCTAGGAGCCCTCTGGGTGATCCTTCTTACTCAGATCTCTTGGAGTAAGTATCGGCAGTCAGAGAGTGAAGTGCTACCATGGGGATACACCCCTTGAGCACTTGTGCAAGACCCTTCAACGGTATCAGGACAAAATATGCAAGTATAGCACAGAATGTACTTGCAATAGCAAAGCCATGGCCCTGGTAGGGTAGTCTTTCCAAATCTGTGCTGCAACACATGACCAGGTATTCACATGCTGCATATAAGGGAGAGAAACTAAGCTGCAGACTAGCAATATTGGAGTTAGGGAAGAGGTTTAAAGACAAGGAAAAGGATCCATCCAAGAGAGAATGGATGCTTAACCAGCATGATGCGGGCGGCAAAGCGCCCATGGCTAAGTGGCGTCACTAGAAATCAGTATTAGAGGGGGCATACCAGGGGGCAAAAAGACAACATGGTGGGACAGGTTGGTGCAACAACAAATGGGGGTCAACAGGCCAAATTGGTTTATTTTACTAACCTGTTTAAAAAACGTGTCATTAAGCATTTCAGAGTAGGTTTAATGCGATAAAAGTTTTGCATCAAGTTAATATACATCCTAAAAAAGTGTACTCATGTACAACAGTTGCAAAAATGACTCTGCAGTCAGCAAGAGACTGCATTATTTTACTTCAAACAGACATCACTCCCAGCACAGCTTCAAATAATGTGTAGTTCGGTGTGATATTTAGCACTGCACTTCAGGCTCAGCTTTAAATAATAGCTAGTCAAATATAGTCAGTTTAACAGAAGAGCTATCACTCATACCTCAGTTTCAAATTATATTCAAGGAACGTGGGCCCCATTACGAGTCCGGCGGTAACCGTGCCTGAAATTCCGGCAGGTTACCGCCGGACTCGTATTACCATTCCGCCTCCGTGATTCCTGGGAATTACCGGGGCATTACGACCCCGGTGACCCGGGAATTCCAGAGGCGGAATTCGGTAACTCCCCATTCCCATGGAGTCCTGTAGGATTCCATGGGAATGGGGAAGAGGAAACACCGGCACCATCTCTTGATGGTGCCGGTGTTTCCACGTCCGCCTGCAGGCGGATGGTGTTAAACCCGCCAGGTCAGACCTGGCGGGAATGACACCTCCGCCTGCAGGACTCGAGATCCCTCAGTATGGAAACAACGGTGGAGGCGGGTTGACCGCCACCGTTATTTCCATACTGGGTGACTCGTAATGAGGCCCAGACTGTTTATCAGATGAAATATCACACAAAGGCGTCAAGTACAGGGGGAAAGTAGCCAACTGCTCCCTTGGTTATTTAGCAATTGTTGCAGGAATTTAACTTTTTCCCTGTAGAATTGTTCAGTTTTCAGTTTCTGGCTGTACACCTGAGCGGAAGTTGGTGAATTATTTAATTGGAGGGGCATAAATATTTCCCCCAAATATGCCAGGGTGACTGAGCGTAGCAATGGAGCACAGGGTATTGGAGGGCTTCACACCCAGATCATTTATTTAAAAGAATGGCTTAAAAAGTAGCAAAAATTGGTACATTGCCACACAGTTTGCAATTGGTTGTGTACATTAACGCATGAAAAGTTCCACCAGATGTAAGTAACCAATAGTGTGGAGGAGCATTTCACCAACACATTTTCAGGTTGTTTATGCCCACAATATACATTTTCACGCTGGCTGCACCCATATATGTCCATGCTAGCTGCATCAATATATGCCAGTATTCCCATTTAAGCACATATTCATGTTTGCTTTACGCATAATGCCAGTAATGATACTATAGGAAATCATGTCCACGCTTGTTCTGCCAAAATATGGCAGCATACCCACATAAGAACATACTCCAGTTGGCTTTACCATTAAAAATGCCCAGCCACAGTAGGAAAACATGTCCAAACTGGCTGCAGTAAAACGCCATTCTAGCTATATAATAAAACACATCATGCTTGCTTTATCTAAGATATCCAATACAACATGTCATGCAACAGTAAGAAATGGCTAGACTGGCTGCACCAAAATGCCAGGTTAGCCACGTAATAACACTTATTATGCTTGATTTAGCAAAGATGCCCCATGCAAAATATCGTGCCACAGTAAGAAATTGCCATGCTGGCTGCACCAAAATGCCAGTCTAGCCACATAATAATACTTATCATGCTTGATTTATCAAAGATGCACAATACAAAATATCATGCCACATTATGAAATGGCTAGAGTAGCTGCACAAAAGTGCCAATCTAGCTGCACAATGCCACTTATCATGCTTGTTTTATCGAAGATGCCCAATACAAATTTCATACCATAATAAGAAATGGCTAGACTAGTTGCATTAAAATGCCAGTTTAGCAAAATAATAGCACTTACTATGCTTACTTTATCATATATGCCAGTAACAAATGCCATGCTTGTCCTCTGGGTCCCCCAGCGCCTGTGATTATGTGTGCGTGCAAGGTGCTGGGGAACCCAAGGAGTAGGCATGGTATTTTTTACTAGGCATCTAGCATTGATGGGCAGCAAAAAAAAAGACCATGCTTGCCCCCCTGGCCCTCCCCAGTGCCACGCACAGGGAGCTGATTTTGACTGATGCACAACTCCCCTCCTGCCAAAATAAGCTCCACATCCCAGTACAAAAACATGCGCACACATATTCACACAACCATCACACGCAGCATCCAGTCGCTCATTAACACGCCCACCCAGCATCATACACTCGCTCATTGCACACAACACAAGCATATTCACATACATACACATATTTAAATTAACATACCTTATGCACGAGTCCTGATTTTCCTGCCCAGTGCTCCAGCTTTCGCACAGCATGAACAGGAAACAAAGAGCGCCTCCTGGTTCGTGCAAATGCAAGCAGGAGCCAGAGCACTGATGACGAAGTGGCCCGCTCTGTTTGTATATGTGAGGAGGCCCGTCGCACATACAAACATGCAGTACCTCAACTAGCATCCCCAATGGGCCATGCTATGTTGGAGAAGCAAAACGCCCCTGGATTTACATGACCCATTGGATATGCAAGGCTGGGGAACAGGACTGTCAAACGGAAACCGCATTTTCCTTTAACAGGTCAAGCCAGCTGAGGAGCGCTCCCTCAGCTGCCAAAAGCAGCTGAGGGAGTGCTCATCGTTTACATTGGGCTGGGTCCTTGTCTCCTCCATAATGGGCAAAGGTGCGCATGGGTTGGTCCCCCTCATTCTTTATAGAGAAACCGCCACTGGTACACCGTCGATTAATCTATGTTCAGGGTCTGTGTAGATGGACATTAAATAATGTTGACTTTGAAGTCATGCACATGAACTGCACTGTTGTTAATGCAGCAATTCTGAACACATTAAGGGATCCATACTGTAGAAGGCTACCAGCATAGCTCAGCAGGTTGAATGACTCTTGTTAAGATGTCATATATTTAAAACTGGCTGTAAAGCCTATGACTTTTTGCAATTGCTCTTTTAAAAAAAAGTGTTACAAAAAATGTGTTTCGCCAGGGAATGGGTTGGGGTGGTAGTTTGCTTATATTCTGGGTGAGTGTGGGGGAGTTTCTGCCCCATAGTAAATATCAAAAGCTGTCCCCCATGAACCCACAGCAGTTTAATTTCCTAATAACTGCTGTCAGCACAATAGAAGCATTTATTTGTGATTAAGCAGGTTGACAAGCATATAACAGCTTTAAAAATACATCCTGTGATAAACACATTAGGGACACACAAATCACATGGTATTTGTGTGGTAGTCTGACAAAAAAGAAACACATTTTAAAGAAACCTAGTGAATTTAAGTTTAAGAGCATGTTTTAGTTTGGAAATGTCTTTTTTTTCTAGACATATGCAAGATGCACATTTAGAAAACAATAGGGTACCCAGCATTTAGGTGGCCTGCTTTTAACAATGATTGCCCCCCACACCAGTGATATTCATGGCTCATTGATTCCTGTGGTGTCCCTTTCAGGCCAGAAGAAAGAACTAAGGCTAAGCATATAGACCCCGCAAACGCGCGAATGACGGCTTAGCGAAGGAGCACCTTATGGCTTCTGGAAAGAGTTCTTTGTCAGAGGGGGGTCAGGCCACCAATTGGGGGGCAAAGCAGCCAATAGGGGGTGGGGCAATTGCCTCCCTATCTCCCCCTCTGGGGACATCTATGCCCACAGCTCCTCTTCCTCCTCAAACCGCTGACCACTGACAGGAGACCATGATTTTAATCCTTGAAGGAGTTAAAAGCAGCAGCAGGGTACAGCAGGGTACACTAATCCTGTTTATGAACCACCTGTGTATAATAGCGAAGATGCCCTTACTGGCGCTAAGCTGGCAAATAGAAAGGCATGGGCTATCATTGATGAGTGTAAGGAGCGCAGCGATTTGCAAGCGAAGTTGACTGGGGACAACGAGGTGGCTCAGGGATGCATAGGGGACAATGAGATGACAGTCCCGCTGAATAAGTGGGGGGGGACAGATATTTGTTTGTTTATTGATTTGCAATGCACGCCAGACCCAAAGATATCAGGGCGCAGGGCATACAAGAAATCTTTAAGCTTGAGTTGCACAAAGGATATATACAGAAATATACATACAGCAAGAATATATATACAGAAATTTACAAAATACAAGTATACAGTCAAAACGTACAGTACAAAAGGTACAGTTAGTCAGGAGTGTGATTAGAAGCTATAGCAGTGCATGTTTAGTAGTCAGACTTTACATTAGAGGTCATTGGGCCTCATTACGAGGTTGGAGGTAGCCTTGCCGGTAAGAGCAAAAGTGAAAGTCCGGCACCCGCGAATGGGCAATTACTGGGGTATTCCGACTCTGCTGGACCCGGTAATTGCCCTTTCGTGGGTGCCGGTGCCGGTAGATCCCCATTCCCATTTCAGCCCCATAGGGCTCAATGGGAATGGGGATGCCTGTACCACCAGCACCATTCATAACGGTGCCGGTGCTACAGGCATGCTGTGCTCGCGGGTGCCTTTCATTCCGCCAGGGCAGACCTGGCGGAATGAAAGGCACCCGCGGCACAACTCGGAGTTTGCCGGTCCAGTAACAACGGTACCGGCAAGCATACCGGTACCGTTGTTTCCGGACTGGCAACCTCGTAATGAGGCCCATTGTCTTTGAGCCAGTTGATAAGAATCTGTCTAAAGTTCAAATATGTTTGGGGGGCGTGGCTACATGGCTGCGAGGGCTCCCGCGGATCCGACATTGATCCTTTGAAATGGATGTGCTTTACCCTGGTCATGTATGCCTGCAGCACACCCAAAGAAGCATGAATATCAGGGGGACAAACAGAGTGTCGTAACAACTCGATCCGCAGAGGGACAGGCGAGTTACAGCTGCCAGAAGAATTGGGGAGCCTGAGTCTCGGAACGGCACAAGATGGCAGATGGCAAACAAAGGGCCATAAGCTGACCGCTGCATCGCGGTAGAGGTGGCAGGCGCATCGATGAACGAGCATCACACAGCGCCGGGGCCCCTACACATTAATCCATAAAAGGCTGACATGACAAGTAAGCTGCTGAGATGGGGCTCCAGTTTTGAGTGGACTAAACAGCCCAAATAACAAGGTGGAACGACACAGCCCATTCCAGGGCCTGTACAGGAAACTCGGGGGCACGCTCAATACAGCCTGCTCATGAACTGTGCCCGGTTGATAGCGCTACAGATACCACCGCTAGGTGGGAAGCAACAGTGCCTTGTTGGGGCTCAGGGCTGACGCGTGTGGATCCAGCAAATACGCCCAAGGACCCGAACAAATTGGGGCTGGGGCTCGGGGCCCGAGTGAGTTGAATAAGCCTACTTAATTACGTGGGAGGACACAGCCCATTCCAGTATGGGAGGCATTTAAGCTAGTAGTGCGGGGTATAGCCATATCAAAATCCAGAGGGCTCCAAGGGGGTATAGCACAGGAATTGCAAGAAACGGTAAGGGAGTTGGAGGACATGATGCGTAAGGGCAGTGCCCCTCGGGAGGATGGGGTAAGGATGAGGTTGCTGCAACAAGCCAGCAGTGAGCTCTGGGATAGATTATGTAAATTGAGCTATAAGAAATATGTGGAAAGGCAGCATGCGGGAGGAGACAAGCCGGGCAGATTGCTGGCCTGGTTATATAAAAATGAGTTAAATAGGCAGCCAGCAGATACCCCCAACATGGACGGGCGGGGCCCAGACACTAAGAGCCGTCTAACTTTATTTAAGCCGAGGGCTATAAGTGGTCGGGCTAGCCCACACTTTTCTGATACAGCATGATGACCAACAAACCCTTAAGAACAAAGGGCAAGCGGCCCATGCTCGACGACTATGCCAAAACATTGCCGGGTGCAGAAGGGGCCAGGAGCAAAGACAAAACCCCCGTAGGGGGCACAGACACCATGTGCACGAACCAGGAGATCCTTGCTGCAATTGCAGATCTGAAAGTGGCCTGGGAGACCAAATTGGGACTGGCCATGAACGAATTAAAGGCGGCTATGGAGCTCAAAGTCGGGGCAGTGCAGGAAGAGGTGAACCTTCTTCGGCAGGATGCCAGGACACTGGCGGAACGCATGGGGGACCTAGGAAAAGTGATGGCCCCGAATACAGCAGACTGCACAGCCCATAAATTGGAACTTCATGCCCTGGTGCAGCGTGTGGGCAACCTAGAAAGTAGGGCGGAGGAGGCAGAGGGACGCGTCCGAAGAAATAATATCCGCATCGTGGGATTGCCGGAAGGAGCTGAGGGATCCAACCCTACGGAGTATATTGAATCTATGCTGCTGCAGGAGATAACCGGAGGAGTGTTGACTCAAGGGTTCGCTGTGGATAGAGCGCACAGGGCCCTGAGGAGGAGGCCACCGCCGGGAACCCACCTAGGCCGGTGATGGCCAAGATCCTGAATTACCGGGATCGGGAAAAAAGTCTTGAACACTTTCGGAAGGGCAGAACAATAGAAAGGGGGTCGGCAAAAATAACTGCATACCCAGATTACACCTTGCAGGTGCAGCGCAGACATATGAACTTTGGGTCTGTGAAAAGAAGATTGCGGGAAGCTGGCCACAAGTATATGTTGATCTACCTGGCCAAGCTGAAGGTGTTGCACAAGAACAAAACCGTGTTTTTTGAGTCCCCGGAGGATGCTATGGGGTGGCTGGACATGCAGAGCTGCCCCTAAGAATCGGGAATCCAGACAGGAGAAGGAGAAGATAAGTAATATGTGGCTGCGGCACCTAGGGTGTCACAGCCTAAGACAATGGGACTTGAATATAGCATAAGACATGGCTTATGGGAAGGTGCTGCTAGGGCTATACATGTATGTATGATCCGATAGTACTGGGAAATCTTGATAATAGTGCGGGAGCCTAACAGAGCCAACCCTCGTACCCCCACACTGAGAAGTTTAGTTGGGTCACCGGTAGTCCGGTGACACCCTGCCGGGTTCCTGACCTCGGCATTCCGAGGCAGGACCAAATGCGGGGGGGCCTGAGATCCAGGGATGGAGCTGGGCACTTGTTGGGGTTGGGCGGGAAGGGGAAGGGAAGGGGTTGTGTGCAGTGGTTTGAAGTTGGGAAAAGGGGGGAGGGGAGTTTGTTGGGAGCGAGAGGGGAGCAAGCCAAACTTTGTGTCATCATAGGCGGAAGGGGAAACGGGGAGGGGAGGCGGGATACCAAATAAATGGCGTTGGGTAGCCTCAGAGTGGTGACCTGGGGTTGTGAGGGGCCTCAATAGTTAATCTAAAGTGTAATAAAGTACTGATGTACCTAAGAAGGATGAAGATTGATATAGCATTATTACAGGAAACCCACCTCACTAGGGAGAAACTGGAGGTGGTCAAGAGGAAATGGAGGGGGAACATTACGGGAGCCACCTATTCAGTTTACGCAAGGGGAGTCATCACATGAGTGGCACCGCATGTACCGTTTCAGCTGATTTGGTCGATGGTGGACCTGGAAAGTAGAATGGTTGTAGTGCAAGGGATGCTAGAAAACCGGGAAGTGAGCATTATAAATGTATGTGCCCCTAACCAAGATACAGCTGCTTACTTCAGGACTCTATATGGCAAAATTAGCCCCCTGTTGGGTGGCGCGATCCTATGGGGAGGGGACTTCAACTGCACTCTGAATCCCAAAATGGACAGATCAAACAGTAAACTAGACAAACCCACCCCGGCCGCTAAGGCGTTACAGGCCCTGTTGACAGATTTTGACCTTGTAGATGTCTGGAGGTGGCTGCACCCAGCGGACAGGCAGTACTCACAATACGCGGCGCCACATGACTTGCACACGAGGCTGGATTATGTGTTTGCCGCTGCTGAGTTAGTAGGAGAAATGGTGGGCGCGGAATATCAAGCCAGGGTGCTTTCGACCACTCCCCCTTGGTCCTGGAGTGGCGACACCAACCCCCGAGGGCACGGATCACGACATGGAAGCTCAGAGCTGAGGCCCTGCAGGATCCGGGATTTCAGGAGGACCTGAGGGAGGTGATCACTGAGTGCTTCGACATTAACACCGGCAGTGTGCAATCTGTGGGAACAGTATGGGAGGCATTTAAGCTAGTAGTGCGGGGTGTAGCCATATCAAAATCCAGAGGGCTCCAAGGGGGTATAGCACAGGAATTGCAAGAAACGGTAAGGGAGTTGGAGGACATGATGCGTAAGGGCAGTGCCCCTCGGGAGGATGGGGTAAGGATGAGGTTGCTGCAACAAGCCAGCAGTGAGCTCTGGGATAGATTATGTAAATTGAGCTATAAGAAATATGTGGAAAGGCAGCATGCGGGAGGAGACAAGCCGGGCAGATTGCTGGCCTGGTTATATAAAAATGAGACACCACAATCTGTAATCAGAGAAGTCAGGGATGACGAGGGCCAGATCTGGGATACCCAAGAGAGAGTAAACAAAGAGTTTCTCAGATACTATAAACGTCTGTATGAGGACGTAGGAGAAAATATGACCAAGAGATTGAAGAAACACTAGAAGACATCGGTCTGCCCTCTTTAGACGACCTGGAACAGGCAGACCTGGATGCCCCAATCACCTCAGACGAACTAGAGATAATGATTCAGCACGTGCCCACATGCAAAGCTCCGGGGTCGGACGGGCTCCCCAGTGAATTCTATAAAACATATAAACAAGAGTTGCTCCCGCCGCTGCTGGCGATGCTCAATGAGGCATATGAGAGTGGTAGGCTGCCTGAGATCCCTACGGGAGGCGGTGATCATCCCGCTCTTGAAACCAGGTAAACCAAGCACAGACTGTGGGTCATATAGGCCCCTATTGATGCTCAATCAGGATAGTAAAATCCCCACAGCCGTGCTGGCTAATAGGCTTAAACGAGTCATCGGCAGACTGATACACCCCGACTAAACGGGTTACATCCCTGGCAGGAACATAACCGACAATCATAGGAGACTTCACCACATTATTGACCAAACAGAGAAGGACCCCGGCGAGTTGGCAATTAACTCGCTGGAGGCGGTCATGGCCTTCGATTCAGTGAGGTGGCCCTGGTTACTGGTGACCTTGAAAGAATACGGGGTGGGGCCAGGGTATTTGAGATGGGTTAAGATGTTATACAGCTCCCCAATTGCAAGGGTTAAAATAGGCACTACAATCTCAGATAAATGGCAACTTAGCAGGGGCACTCGACAGGGTTGCCCCTGGTCGCCCAAGCTATATATCCTAGCGTTAGAGCCACTGGCAGCCTGCCTCAGACAACAATACGGGGAGATAGGGATCCGCACTACAGGAGGTACGCATCTTATATCATTGTCTACCGATGACATGCTTTTATAGCTGCGCTTCCCAGAGGAGAACCTACAAAATGTCCTGGAGGTGATGGAACGTTATGCTACCTTCTCGGGCATAGCAGTGAACCCCAGGAAGTCCAGTGTGTTCCCCCTGGGGAGGTATAGAAGCGCCCCACCGAGAAGCCTACCGGTTTTGCCAATACCTTGTTGAACTAAAACGTTTTGATACCTAGGTATCGATATATACTACACTACGGGGGCAGAACACAAATACAATATGGAGAAGGCAGTTGAATGCATTAAAAATAGCATGGGATTTTGGTCCAGATTGCCCCTGGCCAGTGCCTTAAGTGGCACTACAAATCGAGCCGGGGCTCATCGAGGAGGCGTGGCCTAAAGGCGGGGGCCTCGATGGCCCGTTAGGCCACGCCCCCTTGACGAGCCCCGGCTCAATGGGCTACTGGCACCCCTGCCAGGCAGCCTTTTGTAGAGATTAGCACCCTCTCCCCTATGGGGGAGAGGGTGCTGATCTCTGCATTTATTTTGTATAGGCTTGCCTGGCAGGGGACAGCGCCTGCCTATTCAGCCTTTAATGGTGGTGCTGCCCCTCGCCAGCTGGGGAGGGGCAGCGTCACCATTAAGGCTGGAAGGGTGAGGCCACTGGGAGCAGAGGCCTTTTTCCTAAATACTGAAGCTCCGCTCCAGTATTTAGAAAGCAAGGCCTCTGCTTCCAGCGGCCTCATGTTTCTCCATAATGGTGGCGCCGGCCGACGGGAATCTCTTGATTAAAGGGATGCCTCGCAGGTGCGGCGCCACCATTATGGCTGAAAGGCATTTTTTTCTGTAGCCTGAAGCTCTCGCACACGAGCGAGAGCTTCAGGCTGTAGAAAAAAATGCCTTTTCGTGTAGTGGCCGGGGCTGTCGGGGGAGATTACTGGGCCCCGGCAGGGCCCCGCCTCAAAACGAAATTACGGAGCCTGCCGGGGCTCAGCCCCGGCAGGCACCGACCCACTTAAAGCCCTGCCCCTGGCCATGGTGGGGAGAGCAGCTCTGCTTAAGATGGTATTCCTGCCCAGACTGTTACACTTTTTTGTAAACATCCCGTATGTGATCCCTAAACGCCTTTTTGCCAAACTCCATAGCCTGTGCAGGGGTTTCATATGGCACAATTCCAGGAACAGGGTGGACCTCTGGAAACTACAAAACTCGTGTAATAGGGGGGGTATAAACCTGCCGAATTTTGAGTTATATTATTTGGCAGGACAGCTGCAATATGTGGCCAGGTGGCTGTCCGAAGAAGAAACGGCTGAAGCCAGGCTGTTGCGCAGGGATCCTGCCCCCTACTTCCTCAGAGAGACAGTGTGGTTGGCTAAACCAAAGATACTAGGAATGGCGAGACTGTTGGTGCTTGGCTAGGAAATGTGGCATAGAGCATGGCAAACTGTGGGAGACCCAGCCCCGTTCTCCCTGCAGGTGCCACTAGTGGCATTATGCGAGGAAGACTCCCAATTGATAAAAGGGGTCCGTAGATACTGGGAACCGATGGGCCTGGCCACCCTTGGATATATATGGCAGGAGGGGGAGGCGTTGGACTTTCAGAGACTAATGGAGGACACCGGGGTGCATAAAGGCCAATACATTGCTTATTCTAGAGTGATTAAACGGGTGAGAGAAAGGTGGCCTGCGGCAGTGCTTGCGGAACAACCTGATGCTACCATAGAGACGATGTTATGATATCTCGGAGGGTGGGCATGAAATATCTCGCATATATGAGTTGCTGGGCACTAGGCTGGGGAAGGAGCTGCCCCAACTGAGGCGAGACTGGGAAGAAGAGGTGGGTGAACCCATGTCGGATGGGCAATGGGATAGAGCCCAAAGGTATCATAAGAAGGTGTCCCCCGGCAAAATTGCCAGGTTTGGTGGCCTGGCGATACAGAAATGCCCTAGGTGCGGGGAGGAGGAAGCTGGAATGCTGCACATGTTTTGGGCTTGCCCGGAGGTGAGAAGGTTCTGGACAGAGCTGAAGATATGCTTAGCAGGGAAAGGGTTACGCTGGATGTGGAGTCAGCTTGGGCATGCATGCTTGGGGGTTTTACCAGACAGCGCAACCTGAGGTCCATTAGTAAGATGAAGGACCTGGCCTACATCTTGGCCAAATGGAGAATTGCAATGTGCTGGAAAGCAGCCCATCGGCCTAGAATTGAGATGTGGTGGGCAGACCTCATGAAGTGGGCAGAGGCAGAAACAGCTGCTTGGTATGAAGCAGTCACCGTGGGCGGAAGAAGAGGTGGGACCCCTAATAGTATGGAGGCAATTGGTGGCCTCGATGGTGGGTCCCTCCCAGGCCAACCACACTGATGATGACACGGAAGAGACGAAGGCAGTAGACACGCCTGAAGATGAACAGGTGGATGACACGGATGCAGGGGCTCGAGTTAGAGAGGTGGGAGGGGGGAGGACCGAATAGTGCATTCTGCAATGTAATGTTTGAAGTTTAATCACAAAAGTCCTTATTGTTTGTAATGTTTGGAGTGTTGTTTATAAAATAAAATCATAAAAAATATATTTTTTAAAAAGTTCAGATATGTTTGGTCAGCTCTCAGGTATGGAGGAAGTGAGTTTCACAGCGGGGTTGCTTTGACTGGGGAGCTGTTGCCCCCGATTGTAGACAGTTTGAATCTTGGGATGGTCAGACAACTGGTTTTGGCTGTTCTAGTAAGCCTTCTACAGGATTTTTTCTTGAATCTCTCAGAGAGATATTGGGGCACTGCATTTTTCAGACATTTGTAGGTGAGTGAGGCAGTTTTCAGTTGGATTTTATCATTGGTAGAAAGCCAGTTATTTTGCCTCCTTACTTCTGATATGTGTTATTTCCTTGATAACCCTAGAGCAGCTCTAATGGCATTGTTCTGGATTATCTGTATTCTCTTGACAATGCACTTATTAGCACCACTTTACAAGGCATTACAGTAGTCCAGTTTGGACAGGATTAGGGCTCCGGCCAAGATAAGACAACTGTTATTGGATAAAAATGGTTTGGCCGCTCTGATTAATTTGCATGTGTATGCGGTGGCCGAGACCATGGAATTTACTTGTTTAGTAAAAGTAAGGGTGGAAACAAGGTACAGGCCTAAAGTTTTCACCTCACTGGCCACCTTGATGAGATTACCGTCAATGTCAAATGAGGTATATTTCGGGCCAAGCTTATTAAGGTTGGATGTGGTACCCAGGATAATGAGCTCGGTTTTTTCATCATTCAGGCATAGGCCATGAGTGGCCATCCATGCCTGGATGATGAGGTAGACTTTGTTTACCAAGGCCAAATCCTTGTCATAATCCCCAGTAAGTGGTAGGAGAATCTGGGTATCATCTGCATAGTTGGTGTAGGTGATACCGAGATGGTCCAGATCATCAAAAAGGGGCTTGGTAAAAATGTTATACAAAGTCGGTGAGACACAAGAGCCCTGAGGCACTGCACATGTGATGGGGCTGGGGTCTGCCGCTGCTGCAGGTGAGAAGACTCTCATGGACCCATTGCTTAGGAAGTATTGTATCCAGGCTATAGCCTCCTGAGAGAAGTGGCTACATAAGAGTTCATGGTCCACCAAGTCAAATGCAGCCGAGAGGTCAAGAAGGAGAAGTAAGGCTAATTTCCCCTTATACCTGAGCTCGTCGATTTGGGTTTTGAGGTCAATTAACGTCATTTCGGTGCCATGTTGGGGACTGAACCCTGATTGTCGGACTCCTAGGAGGTGGTTGTGCTCCAAGAATTTCTGTATTTGGAGTTAGGCCACCTTGACTAGTATTTTGAGTATGAAAGGCACTGTGGTGATGGGCCTATAATTTGTCGGTATGGATGGATCTAGAGTGTTTTTAAAGAAGGGGGAGTACCCAAGACTCTTTAAGGTTACTTGGGATACTACCTGAAGAGAATGACGCGTAAATCAGCTTCGATATGAAAAGAGCTAAGTCTCTTGCGGCATCCTTGATTATTTGGGCTGGGCAATTGTCGTCCTGGCAGTTTGAAGGTTTGGGTGAAAGGATAACTTTTTCTACTTCGATGATGGAAGTTTTAGAGAAGTTAAAGCGGAGAGGAGGTTTAAGACCGGGTGTGGCGGTCTTGTCTTGTGAGGTTGTGTTAGTTAGGGTAGATTTATTCTTGGCAATTCTATCCTGAAGGGTGGTGACTTTGTTGGCTAGGGCTTGCTGGTTTCAAGTTCTTTTAAAATTACAAATAGTTCTTTCTTACTCGAGTTAGCTTGCAAGATTCTATTATTGTAGGTTTCTTGTTTAGCCAGAGTATTTCTTTCTTGTAATGAGAGGAAATATTGATGAGGTTGGATTTGTTTTCAGCGGAGGGTGAGAACCTCCAGGAGACTTCACACTTCCTTTTATCTAATCTCAAAGTTTTCATGTGTGGTGTGAACCAGGAGTTAAGGTGGATTTTAGGTTTGCATTTTCTCATTTTTAGAGGGGCAATGGAGTCAAGGGCTACCGTCATAGTTTTGTTTTATTCCTCGACTAGCACGTAAGGATCAGTGGTAGTGGGAAGTGCATTGAAAGTAGGTAGGCTTAGGGGCAGGAGTTTATCTGCCATAATATTCTTTTTGTTCCTGGTTAAGGTAGGAGTAACAGATAAGGTATTTTTAGTGATAGACTTTTTAGTTGCCAGGGAGAATGATAATAGGTGATGGTCAGTCCATGCCTGGGACATTATGGCAGTAATTGAAGCATTCCAGTTGTAACATGCCACCCAGTCAAGTATTCTACCCTCTAGGTGCAAGAAGGGTGCCGAGTAATACTAAGTATGGCACAGAAGCAAACATAATGACCCAGGTCAAATTGTAACACGATATTGTGTTCCAGTTAATATGGTGTCATGGTGTGCTAGGCAATAAGAAACCCACTGCAATAATAGATTAGGTTAAAATGCTAAACATATGTCAGGATGCTGACTTGTGACACTGTGCATCGTGGCAAACCCTAGTATCTTGTGTTAAATCAAGTTGTAGATGAGGACACAGCGTTGCGGGCAAGGCACTATACAGGTAAGTTACAAGCTAGGTCAAGAAATGGTTGTATTCAAGATGCAAGTGATCCGTGGTGATGCACACAGGCTAGATTAGAACACAATGGGCCTCATTACAAGCATGGCGGTAGCCATGCCTGTATGGCAGACACAGTTACCGCCATGCTTGCTACCAGACACATAGGGGCAATCACGAGTTCTGCTCGCGGGTGCTGCACAGCCCGGGCTGTCAGGAACCCACAAGCAGAACTCGTAATGTGGCGGCCAGGTATGGCGGCCTTACCGGCACCGTTCATACCGTAGCCACCAATGTTATGAGGACCTACATTCATATTGCTTATACTGGACGGAAGGAGTAAAACGGAGCATAAACATACTGAGGAGGAAGCTAATAAACAAGGATGAAAAGGAGAGGCAGTAGCAATTGAGGAGAAAAAAAGGAACATGGAGATTATGAGAATTGTTAAAGAACGTTGATGCAGAGAGGAAGAAAAGAGAGACAAAAGACAGGACAGAGAGAGAGAGAGAAGTAGAGAGAGATGCCTCAAGGAGGTAGAGGACATAATGACAAAGCACAGTCTTTTAGATGACAACGAGTAAGCAGGAATATGGAGGAGAATAGAGATACTGTATAGAAGAAGGGATAGCGCTTCTGCCTCTAAGGCAAGCAGGAGTGTAGCGGAGTCCCCATTGAGGGGGAGAGCGACTTACTGGACAGAGCGATGGGGAGACGACAGGCGAAACTCATGTTGAGGAGGCTAGATGAAGGAGGTGAAGGCAGTGATGACAGCTTGAGGACAATGGGTCAGACGAGGACATAGGGGAGAGCAATGATGGTGAAGGAAGGAGGCCACACTGCCCCTCCAGGGAAGTAAGCCCAGACGGGTCAACGCTGTGGGACAAACAGGAGGATACTGAAAGAGGGTAGATAGAACCTGAGGGATGCCTTACATGTTCCAAAGGCAGATCGCATAGCGCAGATGAACTTAATCCATATGCGCAGAGATTGAGAGCATGACCAGGATGAAGGAGAACTAGCATGACAAGAGCATTTACGACTATGAAAGATGTAGGGAAATATGACAGAGGTGTGGGACTGACGCAGTTTCTGCTGCTAGAAAAGGGTGGTGGATGACCACAATATATACCGTGGAAACAGATGGACAAGGATAATTTGAGGTGCAAGTTGCCGTCATTGACTGCAGGAGCAGGGAAATGGATTGATGAACTAGAAAGACTGATAGCAGGGACAACACTGGCAGCGGGTGACATGAAGAGCTTACTCTCTGCCATTCTTGGGGAGGTAGCTGATGATGTTTGGAAACGGGCAGGATATCCCGGAGTGACAGCGCAGAACTGTTGCACTTATCTGGTCTCTGCGGGAGCATCTGGAGTCTCAGGAGTGGGATTGAGTCTGACTGCGGGGACTGCACCTAATGAGAGAGGATAGGTGTTACTTACTGAGCCTCTACACCTACCCACCTCTTCCCTGGTTCCTCCCTGATTCCCACTAGGGCCCAGATGGGTGCTCAACTCACCTGAGGATTTAAGATAATGGGCTCTCCTTCCTGCTGTCTGTTGCAGGGGAGCAAATCTTCAGTTTGGATATTCACCAGTTTCCTCACTGGTACCCAAGCCCAGTCTGGCTTAGGCTCAAGGTGCACCTCAAATGTCTCTTGGAGTCTATGGCCTTGTAAGTGCTGGCCTTATAGAGTGGCATGGCCTTGTAATGGTTGTTCACTCTGTCTGCACTTTTGCCCACTGTTCTCAGAGAGCTTGGACTCTGTAATGCTTTCGGAGGAACACGTGTGCTGCAGCCAATGAATGCGTAGCGCATGTCTCCTTTGGTTTAAGTTGACTGCAAGCGCTAAGCGCTGTAAAATGCAGATGCACACACTGCTGCAGTCAGCTGCTTGCAGCGTGTTCAAATGGGTAAGTTCCGCTGCTGTGCTGTTTTGAGATATGCCTGGCTGGAATGCACTGCATGCGATATGATTGGAAGCGTGTTGGCTGTGCGCGGTGTGCATGCCTGTTTAATGAATGTCTTCTTCTTTTCACAGGTGCTCATGCAGTGATTGAATGAGGGATGAAGAGCTGGCACTGTTGCAGGAGGAGCCGGAGCTTCAGGCGACTGGAGACGGGAGCCGGATAAATGACAGAACGCGGGAATGAAGCCGGAGCTGACGCATGATCTTGGAAGAGCCACGCAACATCAAAGGTAAGTCTTGTGTTGTTCTGAATCATTAAAGTTTAAAGTTATGCTTCACCTCTCATGAGTCTTCCCTTCTTCTTTACAGGTCGGGCGTTCGCCGGTAAGCATTACGCTTCAACTAGCAGAAATAACGTGAAGCACATTCCCCCAGCCTTGGCGTGGCTTATATAGCTAGCCACTCCCAGCAGCTAGAGAGCAATCACCCCATGTTTTCCATGGCCTATAGATCAGCCATCTTGTTACACCAGGAAGTCCACGGCTATTTAGCCCAAGCAATGTCTGCGGTTGCATACAATAGGCACCAGGCGCGCCAGGAACGGGCCCAACTTGCCTTTGCCATGCCACTCTTCTTATGTTTGAGCGTGCTAAGGGTGTGAGCATGAAGCAACCCATTTCTGAATGATGAGGGAGAGTGTGCCTGCAGAGTGGAACTACTGGTGGTCATGACAAGAACACAGTGCATGATGGGGTGCCTTTCAATAACTGCAGAGCAGCCGTATGGCAGGTCCGGAGGGTACAGTACCCAGACACATTTGACAAAAGCACAAGTATGGCACACAGAATGCTTGAGGAGGAAGACCCACTTCAATACATTCAGGAGATACAGGAACGTTGGCATCTTGAGATGCGAGAACCATGGGATAAAACCGTGGGTTTATTTTACCACATATTACCACATATTAAGCCAGGAGCTACCAGAGAAATGAGTGAGGATTGTGGCAAAACCATGGTCAGAAATTCAGTTGACTATAGTGCATTATTGTTTGCTAATTCAGGAGAATGTAAGAATGAAATGCGAGGAAAGAAAACAGGAACAAGTGAAGTTGGTTCAGAAAAAACTGTGAAAGTGTAAAATTCAAGGAGCAATGTTGACAAGTGGAGAGGGAGTGATTACTCAGAGTGCGCAAGATCAGCCGCAGATGGCAGGGAGACATTTTGCAGGAAGAGGAGACACTAACTATTGGCCGCGAGAAGAACTAGGTGTGCACAGGAGGAGAGGAACTGGGTACCCATTGTAGCAAAGTTGAGATGGATTTTACAGGGGACAGCTGTAAGGAACTCATGGTGGCAACAAGTAAGACAGACACAAGTGATCACAGTTCAAGGGTGTTTATTGAACAATGAATTTTGTATGCAGGATGGAAAAATGCCTATTCTAAACCTAAATCTAAGATAGGAGCAAACGTCGACCATTAAACGAAAATAAGGCAGTCCTAGTGGCGTTGTGTCAAATAAAAAGGGCCTATACTAAGAAAGCTATTGCCAAACCTTACAACTAATACAAGGGTGTGGGATAGTTCTCAAGAAAATAAAGAAGTGTTCTCAAATAATATGTCAGGATGCAGTAGAATGGGTCTTCCTTCCCCATGTTTTGAGCACGGGGTAAGGTGGCATCGTGGAGCACATCACACTCTCGAGCCTTCCCAGCACGAGATGACAGTTCAGCTTTCAGTTATCAGGGCCGTCGATGGCCAAGTCTTTTTTCACTTGAAAGTCTCTTGCCTTCGAGGACACGAAGTCTTCAAAATAATACAACAAAAAAGTTCCTTCATCAAATGAAAGTTTGTTTCTTGTTTTCACTTAGGGTGAGGATTCCCCACCTTTGGGTCCCCCTTTTCCGCACGATGACCCTCTCAAATCGTAGCCTCCCTCGGTTGGGTTAACAATGGCTTTTCCTTCTTCACAAATCTCAATGGGCCTGATCACGACTTGGCCGTTACTGCCGGTGGTATTACCGCGGGCGGTAATAGCCCCACCGCGGAACTCCCCGGCGCTAATAGCGCCGGATCACGAGTTCGGCGGTAAAGTAATTCCCCATTCCTCATTGAGCCCATTCAGGAATGCCCCATTCCCCATTGGGCTCAATAGGGAATTTTCACGCTCTTACCGCCGGCGGATTTCCCGCCGGCGGTAATAGCGCAAATTTTCAGTGGATTTCCCCCAGCTCAGAGCTTGGGCGAAATCCACCGAAGCCCTGATTCGGCGGACCCTTAAATCCGGCGGTATTAGCGCTACCGCCGGATTTAAGGGTTACCGCCGAAGTCGTGATCAGGCCAAAGTCTTTTTAAACAGTTTCAGCTGACATCCCTCGGGTTCACTTTGTCAACACACTGTTTCTTGGGATTTTAGAGATTACCCTTCTTGGGATTCACTTCCCTTGTTTCCTCTCACTGTGGGATTCACTTCCCTTTCATTCACATAGTGTGTCAATCAAAGTCTTTCGATTGTACAGGGATTTTGCTTAACCCTCAGAATGAACACTTTGATCTGTTTCAGTGGCTCTCCTACGGCCTTCTGGTATTTGTAGTTTTGCTCATATGGGGATCGACCAGAGTCTTTGGAGTTAGCACCCACGTGGTGCCGGTTTCCCTCTATGGCTGGTCTTTTTACAGTTCTTTCACAGTTGATTGTACTTGGTTCAAACTTGCCACTTTGTGATTCTCCATTAACACTGCCCGGTTCTTATCAGTTCTCTCCTCTACTCACTGGCTGTGATGAACCGCTTGGCTTTCCTCTTCATTGGAATCAAGGCCGGTACCACGGGTGCGGTCACTTCCCTCGCTCCTGCTTATCAGCGTTGGCATGCCCCGTGAACCGTTGACATCTGCTGCAAGACACTTGTGCTATTGTCTGCGGTCTTAGGCTCTCTTCCACAAAGGTTTTGCGGGTCTGGAATGAAAAGGGCAAGGTAACGTCTCTCATCACCACCCTCTCGATTCCTGCCACCTTTCTTCTTCTCTTCAACTGCCTTGCTTGATAAGCCGTCTCATCGTACTGTCTGCCGTGCTCGTACTGTGCTCGCGGGCTCCACCTTTTATCCCTATGGGGAAAGGAAAGGGCCATCAGGTATTTGTGATTCTAATCAATTGCCTGACTTTGTCTGACCCTTGTATTGGGACATGTCAGGTAATCGGCTCTGGTGTTAGTCTGTTGTCCTTTGTGTTGTGTCGTGTTGGAAAAGGGGGGGGCAGTGGTTTTGAATGTCCTACGCGAGAGGATGGGGAAAAGGTGTCAAAGGAAGGGGGATACCGCGTCTCACCTGTTGGTGTCCCACTCCCACTCCCCAAGTTAACCAGTGAGGGAGGATCATCCAGGTGATCCTCCCTCACTGGTTAACCCCCAGGAACTGGATCCAATAGCGATGGCTGTGTCCTGGCCCCCAACATGACTGATCCCTGGGGACTAGATAGACACCTTCAGGTTTCTTACACAGCCTAGATCCATGGGGTTCCAACACAATGCTGGAGGTGTGGAAAGATAGGCCACATTTCATGAGTGTGTAGGAGCAGAGGGGGAATGCAGCAGAATGGGGGGTGATATACCAACTGACATACCATGCCGAGCAGCCAGTCTATTATGCCCAAGACCACACGCAGACACAGACAACATGCACCAGTGCAGTCACAACAACCCTATGCAGGGTATTGCCATGAATGCTCAAGGTTTCTCTGGGGCTATAGATTTGGTTCCTTTTACTGACAAACTGCCACTTGTATAGGAAAGCATGACCTTACCATGCCACTGTTATAGTCCCAGAAGACTCCAGTTAACATAATGGGAAGGGACATGGTGAGCAAAGTTAATATGACCCTTTCATTTACGGATCAAGGGGCAGTGTGTTCCACCCCAGGAATTCACCACATGAACGCATGAGGATGGATTTATGCATTTTGTGGTTTGACTGCACAGAGGAAGGTGCCCCTAGATCCTGAGTTATTTCAGTATGGGGTAAGCATGCCATTAGCATGGCTCACAGGGATACAGGGCAAACTGCTTCGCTTGCCCAACAAATTCTTGTTTAGACCAAAGATTCCCCTGGACGTAGAAGAAGGAAAAATATTTCCACTAGAATTGGAGATAGTTATAGTGAGAGATAAAGGAATAGTACTGCATGAGGCTGATGATATAGGACGAGCATGGAGTGCAGTAAATGCGGTAGGAGAGGGGCATAGACTGACAGATGAAGAATTGTTTCTGGATGACTGTTCAGATCTTGAGGCAGTGTTCTTCATGAGCATTACCTATTGGGTGATGAGAAAAACCTGAAGGTGTCTCACCCGCTAGTCCCCAGGGATCCGTCATCCAGGTGGCCAGGGCACGGCCATCGCTATTGGATCCAGTTCCTGGGGGCGGACCATTGCGGGAGGATCACCTGGATGGGGGGGTCTTCGGGGAGCGGAAGTGGGACTCTGAAGGGTGAGACTTGGTATCCCAATCCTTATGACACCTTTTCTCAATCCTACCAGGTAGGATACTTAGAAACTCAACCCCCCCTCTTTCCCGACATGAACACTTTCTCACACACAGTTCATCGTGAGCGACAATGTACTAACACCAGAGCTGTGTACCTGACATGTCCCACCACAAGGGTCAGGCAGAGTCAGGCAATTACTGATTCCTCTGGGGCTGACTTCCATTACACTTACCCAAATGGTTGAAAGGCAGAGCATAAAAGCACACTCTGAGCAAGGCCAAACGCACGAGGAAGCAGCTATTCTGGATGACAGTTTAAACCGAGGAGAAAGGTGGCGAGACCATAGAGGACGACAAAGAGGGAGTTACCCTTGTCCTTTTTGCGAAAGGATCATAACGTTAAATAAGCCTCAAGGATAAGAAACATAAGACCAGGAGTTACAGCTGATGAATGGTGTAGCGTATGTCAAAGGTACACAGGGCCCTCCTGCATTGATAGCCAAGGCAGGGAGAAGCAATGGCCACTGTGGTACTGTCCTTGACTCAGTAAAACTGACACGTGAAGATATTGTTGTGGCAAATATGAACCCGACTGAGGGATGCCTGCAAATTAAAGTTGGTCCGAACTTGACTGAGGGAAGCTAATTGTGAAAGAAGGATGTGAGCCCGGCTGAGGGGGACCCCGGGTGAGAAGTAAAGCGCCCGACTTGAATATTTGGAAAGGAACTTTTCTTTGTTGTTTTGGCGCATCAGTCCATCTGAAGCAAGAGACTTTGAATGAAACAGACTTGGTCGCAGAAGGCCCTGATGTTGATAAAAGGAACTGTAACCTCGTGCAGAAGAAGCCCATGAGTGTGTTGTGCTCGAGTGACCCGTCTTGTCCCATGCTAAAAATGTAGGAAAGGGAGGCCAACGGCATAAACATCCTGACTTATCATTTTGTGACCACTTTTTGCTTTTTGTGAACATTATCCCACACTATTTTGTAGCATAGCTGTAAACATTGCCAATAGTTTTTTTTAGTATAGGCCCTTTTTATTTTACTAGGACTGTATTATTATTATTTGATGGTCGTAGCTCGCTCCCTTCTTAGATTTAGGTTTAGATAGGTGTTTTTCACACCCCTAGTAAAGTTCAAATAAACACCCTTGAACTGTGGTCACCATGCCTTCCTTAAAGTTAGCATTCACTACAGGAAACTCCCACAGAGAATGGCCATAATGAAAAAGGCGCCAGCACCATTTCTTGAGGAAAACCTTACATAGGTTTTAGGCACATTATGGACCAACAGCCTGTATGTTGAAAGGGGAAGGAGCTATTAAAATTAAACTCAAGCCAGGGGTGATTTTACAGAGGGCAACACAATACCCTCCATCTAGGGGAGCAGACAAAAGTATTTTTGAGACAATTTCCACGCTAGTGCAGCAGGGGATTTTGGTACCATCAGAATCATAATTTAACAGTGCTGCATACACAGTGAAGAAGGCGACAGGGGGATCGTGGCCTTTTATTCAGGATTTGCATCCTCTGAACAGCATTGTTGAAGCAGGGTTTCCTTTAGTTCTCAATGCAGCAACAATACAGTAGTAGTATTCTTCTGGAAACCACTCATTTTACAGTGATAGATTTGAAGAATGCTTTCTGCTCTATCCCACTTCATGAAGAAACACAGGATCTGATGTAATTTCTATATAGAAATAAAAAGTAGAAACACACAGGACTTCCTCAAGGGTACTGAAAATCTCCTTCTATATTCAATAGGGTCCCTCAAATGGACTTATGGAACATACATTTGGGCAGCGTGGTCATTCAGTACGTAGATGACATTTTGATATATAGCATGACAGAATAGCAGTGTCGGAAAGACTCAGTACACTTGCTGACAGTACTAGCAGAAACAGTTACACAGTGGACAAGGCGAAACTACAGTATTGCCAGAACGAGGTTTCATATATTGGACAGGTAATATCACAGAAAGGTGGGAATGTAAACCCTGAAAGAGCAGAGGTGTTTTTAGGTCTCTGTAATTATTGCAGGTCCTGGGTGTTCGACCAAAGTACATGCACTAGACCGCTTTGAAGCGGGCTCAGGAAGGCCCAGAGGGGGTACGGTAAACTAACATGGACAGGGGAAATGACAGAAGCATTTTCTTAGGAATCCCAGACTACAGTACAGAATTCTATTTGTTTTCACACTCGAACGTAGTGATGATGGCAGTGCTCACACAGATGGCACAAACCTATAGCTTACTACAGTGGGCATTTAGACCCAGTGATAAGGTCATTATCCTTGCGAACAAGCATTGGCTGCTGCTGCCTTAGCAGTAGGGAAATCGGCAACTGTTACGATGGGCTGTAGCACCACGCTGTACGTGGAGCATGCCCCTTTTTCCATCTTGAAAAGCCAAAAAACACATACACTACTAAGAGGTGATATGAGTTAATTATCTTGAATCCAGCAATAAAAGTAGTGAGGTGCAGAATTGTGAATTCAGCGACATTCATAGCAGAACCGGTAGAAGAAGGAGACTATGGGCCTCATTACGGGCCCAGTGGTAACCCTGGCGGTGCTACCAGCGAGTTGCCGCTGGATCCGTAAAAATTTACTGGCACCTGAATTCCCGGTGCCACCGGGAGATTACAACGCCAGTGGCCTGAAAAGTCAGGTGCCGGTAAAATGTAAGTCCCCATTCCCATAGTCCTACACAGAAGCACCGGCACCATTGCTTCCATGACTGGTCTGCCTACCGTGGCTGCTGTGCCCAGCAGGGTCAGACATGTAGGGCACAGCAGCTCCGACAGGCAGACCTGTAATATGCTGGTCTGGAAATGAGCTTACCGGCATCCTTGTTTCCGGACCGGAGGGTCCTAATGAGGCCCTATGTACACGACGGAACCATGTACACTGAATACTATGATGACATTCCTAGAGCAAGGGAGAATGCTCTCCCAGGAGGGGAGGTACTCTTTATTGATGCATCTTCAACCATTGACCAGACGTCAGGAGAGAGACATGCTGGGATGGCAGTAGTAAAGCTAAAGCCGAATGGGCCAGTTGAAGTAGTGGCAAACACGAGATTACCCTCACATTTTTCAGCACAAGTAGCAGAACTGGTAGCTCTTATATTGACATTATAAGCACACCAGGCCGACGAGATTTCAGCGTAATCTGGCTCCGCCTACGTGACTTCAAAAGTATAAGCAGGACTGTCACATTGGAAAATGAGGGGCTATCGATGTGCTGATGACATGCCGGTACAGCACGGGCCCCTATTGGCTAGACTCATAGATGCGCTGCAGCTCCCATCACCCATAGCGATAGTGAAGTGCCAAGCTCACACGAGGGGTTAGGATGCGATTTCCTGCTGCAATGTACCCGCAGATGCCGAAGGAAAGCTAGCAGCATATTTCATAGAAATTAACGAGTTTGACACCCCGCCGAATAAACGCATACAAGTGCTCAGCATTATATTGCAAAAAGGATATAGTACATTTTCGATTACCCAAATAGTGGAATTGCAGGGATGAGCAGCAGCAAAGGAGAAAGAGTTGTGGATAAGGAGAGGGTGTTTGATATCCCCCACAGATTAACTGTGGAGACAGGAAAGCACCAGAAAGCCAGTTATCCCCTTTGCATTATTGCAGATTGCAATCACGCAGCTGCAGTATCCTACCCAATTTAGCAAAGATGTTCTTGCAGCACATATAGAGGAAAACTGGTTCTGGCCCAACTTGCCAGAATCTATTGCCACCTTTATGCATAATTGAATTGTCTGCCAGAAGATCAATGTGGGACACACATTGCGCAAGGAGCAGTGCCATTCCCTAATGTGCCTTTCCAACATCTCCACATAGATTACATGGATATAATCCAAAATTGTTTTGGCTACAGGTATATGCTTGTAGTAGTGTGCCCATTATCTCACTGCATTGAAGCTGGTCCATGCTCACAAACAGTGAGGCGAAATTCCTTGTCAGAGAGGTGTTATGATATGATATCCACTCCTCCCGGGAGGATAGCTCAGCGGCAGCGTGCGCGTCTTGGAAGCAAGACGACACGAAGCAACAACGGGTTCGATCCCCGGGTCCGCGCTTAGAAACCTCTGGGAGTTTAAGCGCGTTATAAATACGGAACTAAGACAAAAAAAACAACACAATTACACAACTAAGAAAAACAAACAATTCCTGTAACAGCGCCTCGATGCCTGTGGGCTGTGTGAGCGCTTTATAAATGTTAAATAAATTAAAATTAAATATGATATGATATGATAATATATGATATTTATAACACGCCTATACATAAGTGTTTCAAGGCGCGACGAGGCAAGGGAGGGAGGCAAAGGGAGGACGAACAATGATCCTACTAGGCCAGGTGTCATTCAAATCGCGCAAGTGCAGGGGGAGGGGGCAGGGACAGTGCAGTACATGGGAAAAAAATGATAACAAAAGTAAGTAATGGCCAACAAGTGACAAGTGCAAGGGTGAGTGCATACATCAGGTGTCAAGGGCTGGTAGGGGGACTGTAGGGATACAGAAACAGTCCCCAAGTGCAGGGGTTGCCTGTTGGGCAGTGCAGGTGTGTGACGCTGGTGGGGGAGGGACCTGGGCCTGAGATCAGAGGGTGTCCAGGTAGCCAGTGCAGTTCCGGTTACAGCAGAGGAGAGGAGGAGAAAAGGCAGAAGCAAAGAGAATGGTTTTGAGGTGCTTTCAGAACTGGAGATGGTTCTCCTCAAGTTTAAGGGAGGCAGGGAGGCTTTTCCAGAGTGAGGCACCAGCCGAAAGAAAGAGATCTACCACCAACTCGTTGCTTGGAGAAGCGGCTGACCCTGAGGGAGTTGGAGGCGGATGAGCGAAGAGCTTGAGAAGGAAGATATTTAGGAAGAGAGAGTTGAAGGTATTGAGGCCTCAGGCCCCAGAAGGCCTTGTGGACAATGCAGAGGTTTTTTAACTTAATCCTTGCAGCCACTGGGAGCCAGTGCAGAGATTTCAGTCCTGGAGAGATAGGATCCCTGGACTTGAGGCCAAGGACAAGTCTCGCAGTCCTGTTCTGGATAAGTTGCAGAGGGCAGAGAGTAGTAGCAGGCAGATTTAGAAAGAGGCTGTTGCAGTAGTCCAGACTAGAGAGAACCAGAGCTCTGGAGACAGTGAGCTTCTGGTGGAAGGAGAGGAAAGGAAGAATACCTCTGAGGAGGTGCAGCTGGTAGTGTGACTTCTTAGAGACGTCAGAGATGTGAGGAGAGAAGGAGAGTGTGGAGTCGAAGATGACCCTGAGGTTTTTAGCCTTGCAGGTGGGAGCAGGAGGGCCAAGAGAGGCTGACCATAGAGATACAGGGAAGGAGGGAGCGGATGTGCTGATGAGGAGAATCTCAGTCTTACTGGCATTAAGGCAGAAGTCAATGGCAGCACACCACTCCTGGATAGCAGACAGATAGTCAGAGATGAGGGAAGGAGAGGAGGAGGCCGAGAGTAGCCTGAAAATGAGCAGGGTGTCATCCGCATAGCACTGAAAGTTGGGGCAGAGAGCAGAGATGCGGTGGGCAAGGAGTGCCAGGTATTGGTTGAACAGCCAGGGAGAGAGGTTAGACCCCTGGGGGACACCACAGGTAGAGAAAAAGATAGAGGAGAGGAAGGACCCAAGTTGGACCTTGGAGGGTCGGTCAGAGAGGAAAGACGTCGGTCAGAGAGGAAAGACGTCAGCCACGCCAGAGCCTGACCAGTGATACCCAGGTTATCGCGGAGATGGTTGAGCAGGATGGCATGGTTGATCGTGTCAAAGGCAGAAGAGAGATCAAGCAGGATGAGGACGCAGGGGGTGCTAGAGTCAAGGTTGGAGAGAAGGTCTTCACAGATGTTCAGGAGAGCAGTTTTCGTGCTTCTGGCAGCTCTGAAGCCAGACTGATGGTCATGAAGACAACCAACAGATTCAGTGTGGAGATTAAGCTGGGAGATGGCCAGGTTCTCCAGATGCTTGCCGAGGAAGGGAGTGATGAAGATTGGGCGATAGTTAGCCCGACAGGAGGGGTCGGAAGTGGGTTTCTTAAGAAGAGGGTGCACAAGGGAGTACTTCAGGGGGGGTTGGGAAGACTCCAGTGGTGAAGGAGTGATTACAGAAGTCAGCCAGGGCAGGAGCCAGTGAGTCGATGTGGTCCTTTATAGTTTTGGAGGAACATTGGTTTCGATGAGACTTTATAGATCAGACTAGAAACCTTGTCTGCAGAGAACAGGGGAAAGGTAGAGAAGGAGGGAGGAGAGGTGGCTGCAGAAGGGCTAGAGGAAGAGCAGGGAGTCGAGGGAGGGAGGGGATAGGAGGAGAGTGAGGACAAGATGTCCTGAGTTTTAGAGATGAAATGAGAAGCCAGTGCCGTGCAGAGGGCCTGGGAAGGGACAGGAAATGTAGAGACTGCGGCAGGTTGGCCAGTTCCTTGCAGATATTAAAGAGTTCAGCCAAGTTGTTAGATGCCGCAGAGACGCGGGCTTGGATATGAGCTCTCTTCTTGGTTAGGACAGAGAGCCGGTATTGCCTTTGGAGCAGGCAGTAGACCATTTTTCCAGAGGATGTACATGAAGCACGTCATTTCCTCTCAGCCACCCTGCACTTGCGTTTCAGGGTGATGAGGTCTGAGTCGTACCAGGAGTTGCACTTGGCTTTGGGCTTCAGGCGGATTCTCATGACAGGGGCAAGGATATCAATAGTGTCAGATATAGCAGAGTGGAGCGTGGAGAGGGCTGTGTCAGGGTGAGAGTCAGCCAAAGGGGGACAGGGGGTGAGAAGGTGTTGGCGAAAGCCTCAGATGATACGTGCTTCATGGGTCGGATGAAGCAGTGAAGGGAGCAGCTTGGCCTGGTTGGTAGGGAGGGTGAGTTGGGAGGAGAGGAGAAAGTGATCGCTCCAGGAGAGAGGAGTGGTTAGAGGGATAGAGGCGGGGAAGGTCTGAGGAGATCAGAACATCCAGAGTGTGCCCTGCAGAGTGAGTCAGGCCAGAGGGGAGAATAGTGAGTGAGAGAGAGTTGCAGAGGTCACGAAAGAGTCCAGAGGGAGGACAGGAGGCATCCAGGTGGATGTTGAGGTCTCCAAGAAGGAGGAGTTGAGTGGTGGAGGCCAGGAGTGAGGAGGAGAGGTCCACCCACTCAGAGAGGAAGGAGGAGATCTGACCAGGTAGTCGATAGATAGTAGCCACAGTAAGGCAATGGCTAGCGGAGAGAGAGAGCCTGCAGACAAGGCCTTCAAAAGAGGAATAGGCCTGTGTAGGAGTGACAGAGGTAGGGATCCACTCGGGGAAGATCAGGGCTACACCCCCACCAGAGCGGTTGGACCTGGGAGCGGAGAGGATCTTGTAGCCATCAGGTAGGAGCGTGTCAAAGCTAGTGACAGAGCTGGCCATGAACCATGTCTCGGTGAGACCGAGGACATCCAGGTCAAGCTCTTCCAGAAGGTTGCAGATGTCAGAGGAGTGTTTGACAGCAGAGCGAGAGTTAAGAGTGGCAATATGGAGAAGGTTGCCATCCTTGAATGACTTCCAAGGAGGGGTAAAGATCCCAGGTACGCCCTGCAGAGGTGTTTTAGGAGCCCGAGAAGGGACAGAGAGGGAAGGGGAAGGCAAGGTTGCCAAGAAGGAGGTAGAAAGGGGAGGCGAGGTAGTCACAGAGAGGGCATAGGGGACAGCAGGTGAAGAAAGGAAGTTGATGAGGCGCAGGAAGTGTCTATCAAAGAGGTGAAGGTTGGCCTGAGGGCCTTCGACCAAGATGGTCCCATTAGGGTAAACATTAATGATGACCTTGAAGGAATGGAAGGAGGCCAGGAGAGCGTCCCAACGGGTGCTACCATTACTGGAAGAAGAGGAGAAAGGAGAGAGCACAGAGACCATATGAAGGGTCCATAGATCTTGCGAAGGCACGACAAAGAGGATGTCAGTGAGAGTTTCCTTGGAGGAGGCACTGGTGTAGCTGTAAGCGATAGGGAGGCCTATGTTGGAGACCAGGATGTCCTTTTTAAACTTCTTCCTACCAGATTTAGTGAGGAGAGCAGGATAGTCAATAGAGAAGCAGTTAGAGAAGATAGGAGAGACGGAGAGCACCATAGAGTAGGTGGGAGAGGAGAGGGGGGAAGGGATAGGGGGAGACAATAATGAAGGTAGGCAGACAGGACGCGAGAGGCAAGCAAATTGAGCAGTAGGGTAAAACGGCGATGTTCCCATGGTGGGGGTGTGGGAGGTCCTGCAATCAGATAATGGACCTCACTTTTTAAAGTAAGTGTTTGAGCATATCACAGCCCTGCTGGGGATTAAGCATACATTTTTGTGTGCTTATCACCCGCAAGCGAATGGGATTTGTGAATGCTGCAATGGCCTGCTCAAAGAAAAAAATCGCAAAAAGATACCAATTAAACTGAAAAAGGGATGGCTTTATTGCCTGCCCTTAACATTATTTGCATTGTGTTATAAGCCTGAATCTGACCACCATTTAACCCCTCGTGAGGTGGTGACAGAACGACGCATGCAGCTCCCACTTGCTCCTCCCACTAGAGCGCTGACGAACGCCCAAAATGTTGATACTGTTCTTGGTGACGAAATGCATAAATATCTCACTCCAATGATGCCTAGTGCCTCTTTTATCTCTCAACAGCTGAAGTCCTGACTGGGGAGGCCGAAGAAGGATGATGAAGACAATGGGCCTCATTACGAGCTTGGCGGTAACCTATTGATGCGACCGGCGGGGTTGCCGCTATTCTGTAACACTGTTTCCACCGCCTGAGATCCCAGTGCCAGCAGGACATTACAAGTCCCCATGGCCCGGCATATGAAGTGGCAGAAAATGTGCCAGTGCTTCCATGGCATCCCTGCCTACCGGGCCGATGCGCCTGGCAGGTCAGACCTGCTGGGCGCATCTGATTCGGCAGGCAGAGTTGTAGTCGGCCGGTCCAGAAAGGTTGCCGGTACCTTGCTACCAGCACCCAAGATTCTGGACTGACAGACTTGTAATGAGGCTCAATGCAGAAGTAGAACAGTCTGAACTGCTTAAAACACTACTTCTTTATCCAGGGGACAAATGACTTTAAAGACATTTTGTTAAGAGCATGTCACAAGCTGCACTTTGATGGCCCCTTTATTGCAGAGCAAGCAACAGACAAGGCTGCTCAACTAGTTGGGGGGGGGAGGCGTGGAACTACCTGTTAGACGTCAAGCCCTGCCAAGTTGGACCCACCTTAGCCCAACACATAGATGATCCAACGCAAGAAGAAGAGGACTGCGACAGATTCAAACATGTACAAAAACCAGAGCTAGACAAGAGCGCTAGATTAGGCACCATTGGCCTCATAACGAGTTGAGCGGTATCCCAGCAGTAAATCAGACAGAATACTGCCCAACTGAATTACCGTTGCTGCCACTTGGTCCGGCGGTAATTCCGCCGGATTACAAGAGGTGGTGGTGGTGTAAATCACAATGTATTAGAAGTCCGTAGGACTCTATGGGTATTTTTGATGGAATTACTGCAGCAGTAATTCTGACGCAGTAATTCTGCCAATTATGGCTGATTTTTCAGCAGTAAATCAGAGGATTTACCTCCAGCACCATGCTGGAGGTAAATCTTCAACTCCATGGCCATACTCGTAGTATGGCGGAGTGGGTACATTGGTGGTAATTCAGTTACCACCAATTTGTTTTCCCGCTCCGCCATACTTGTAATGAATCCCATTGTCATTTAATGTAATCTTTAATTTTACAGCATTTCCTGCACTTTCTCTTTGTAACCCGGTTGGACTCTGTGGGATGCAGTGCTTTGTGTACACTTTCCAGCATGGCCGCCTCGACTTGCACACAGGAGTGCCTGTCCTCCACTCCCAGCTACCACCCCGATTAGCCTGTATCTTGCACAAATGAACAATCACGGGAGACGACAGTCGGTGGCCCACCGCAAAGTCCCACCAGCAATGCTCCTGTCTGAGCCTGGCTGTTCTGTTGTCTCCCCTTTCTACGTTCTCCACCGTGGCACATCTCTGAAGTCACCTGGGGGGGCTGTCTGTGATCCCTTGCGCATGGCACACCCGAACTCGAGGCACCCTGCAGACCTGTGAATAGGCAGCTCACCTAATTAGATTCCCTTGACATTACATTTGCAGCCACTTTTTGTTTTCACGTGTTTAGTGTGCCTGTGCATAAAATAGAATTTAGGTGCTTTTCCAACTGAGCCAATTTTTGTTTGGATGTGCCTAGTGTGCCTCCCCCTTCCAACCCTCTCACCCTCCTCCTAACCTACTATGTGTCTCTTGCACTTATTTTCTCTGTTCGTCTTACCCTACGCCCCCCCTGCGCTCTGTCTTTCTTCATGTATAACTCTTGCATTATTGTAACGGACGTCGGTCACATGCATTCATTTTGTGTCATATGTTGTAAAAGTTTGGATTCGTCCTGTCCGATGTTGTGCCACTAAACGCATAGCACTTGCCCATTCTGAATGTACGAATGCCTATTAAGATTGTCAATCTTTGATTAACTTCTCACCCTCCCTGATTTGTAGTTCTTTGAAACACTAGTTAATTGTGTAGGTGCTATATAAAGGACCAATTAATAAAATAAATAAGGTAGAGTTTATATTTGAATGCCTTTTTATTACTGCATTAGCACAGTACTGGTGCAGAAAAGCCTGTTTTCACAATGATGATATCCAGAGTTATGGGGTTTGGCAAATGTTTGTGTTGAATTCATGGACAACGTCAAGAGTGTACCCATATGCAAACTATGGACACTGCAGCAATAGTTATTGTACTGACTTTTTTTGCAGTCTGCTGTCTCTACCTCTTTACTCTTCTCACTCTACAAAGAGTTACACTGTACTACACACACTTTGAAGAGTATGCTAAGACAACCCCCATTCCCGTTGTTACCAAAGCAATCTCTGAGTTTATTACCAGCGCTGCCCATGAAGTAAAAAGACTTAAGACAAGCGTGAATACTGACTCTGAGCATGTAAATGCGTATTTAGCTAATTCAGCCCACATCACCAATAACATGTGGTACTAGCAAATGACAACGATGGGGAGAGAAAATAGAAAAGAGAGCTACTATGTGTGTGCTCTCATCCCCTATGCTATGAATCCCTCTTGATCACTCATAGCAACAGAAATTCCAGCAGCTAGAGCCCAATGCCTTATGCACTTAGCATTCTGCATCATAAGAGGCCAATTTCAAGGGAGATGGGCCACAGTGCGATGGATGTCACAAAAGACGTACCCATATGAAGATAGCTACATCAAGATTCAAGCAATGATGGACGATTACTGGAGCTCAGACAAAACGATACAGTATATATTGGACAGCCCAAACAAAGGGGAAGCAAGAGTAATAACTCAAAAGGAATTGCCACAACATATCTGATGTCTTCAAGCTTAAAATTGTTTGAGGAAATGTCAGCAGAAGAAATGGAGAGATGGCTAACGTCCTTCTCCAGTTTCCATGCAAAATCTAAGACAAGTATGGTACTAAGAGAATCTAAGAAAGCGAAGGCATATGATAAAACCATAAGGGATGCCAAGCGTAAATTAAGGAGTGATAGCCGAAAAGCTAAGAAGACCTTCCGATCACTGGCGACTTACCATCAGGTTTCCAGAAAGCAAATAAATAAGTATTGGTCTTGGCTTAAACAATGAAGATACTCCTGTAAAGACATTTTATGGCAGCAAACTATAAAGATATTATGTAGCAGAAATACATGTAGCATATGTTCACTTCGGGGTGAAGCTAAGTGTAGTAGGCAGCATTCCCATATCAATCCAATTAATGCACATAACTAGAGTGTATTCCTTTTGGAACGTAATGCTCCTGAGTGTGTATTGGAGAAGTGTGAGATTGACATCAAGTCTGTTTGCCCTCCTTTTGCTGTAAAAGTTGAAGACCGTGAATTAAAAATCAAGAACCTGAAATCATCCAGGGCACCAGGCCCAAATAGGCTAGCTAACGTGTTCCTTAAAAATAATTCTTATTTTTGGACCCGTCTACTTAAAATATTGTTTGATAAAGTGCTTACAGAGGGCAAGATCCCCAGTTCATGGCAGACTACAATCCTGGTTCCTGTGTTTAAAAGAGGAATTAAGAGCCGGGTAATTACAGATTACTCTCGATGCTTGACTGCACTGGGAAATTATTTGCCTCACTTCTCCTCCAGGAGTTACAAACTTGGGCTGACAAAGAAGGTATATTGGATAGATTCCAGTTTGGATTTAGATCTGGCTATTCGACTGCCCACAAATTGTTCGTTTTGGACAACCTAAGTACCAGAACGCTTCGACAATGTATGCTTTATTCATTGATTTTAAAGCTGCATTTGATATGGTGTGTAGGAAGCATCTCTGGTACAAACTACACATGTTGGGCTGTCCCTCTGGAATACTATACTACCGTAAATTACTCCATAAGAACACTTTGGTTTGCCTAAGACTTGAGCACAGGGAACAATGACAGAATCCATCAAACAAAGCTGTGGAGTAAAACAGGGGTGCATCACTGCCCCCTTGTTATATAATCTATGTGTATCTGATCTCCCGGTTTCTTTTGATGCAGTGCTTAGTTGCCCCCCTAAAGTTGGTACATTGCATTGCTCCGTGTTGGCGTACACTGACGATTTAGTCATACTTGACCATACCTTTAGTGGTATTCAGAGATATTCAGAAGCTTTATGGGCATATGCTGACACCAATGGCCTGATCACCAATCGGGATAAAACCCTATTGATGTCATTTACTGGCAAAAAGATCGCTAGACCTTGTCTCTGTGTTCGGGCACTGGAGATCCCATACCCTCCCTAGTATAAATATCTTGGCATTGAATATGATGTCTGTGGAGGATACCATTCTTGTATACAGATACGTATTAGGAAGGCGGCAAAATTGACTGCTTTAATATGTCAATTTACTAGTAAAAAAAAGTGGGTTCTCACTATGAGGTGCTCACCAACTCTATATGCAGTGTTTGGTGCCGACTGTGATTTATGGGCTGGAATCTCTGGTATTGATTGAGCTGAAGTGGTTGCAATCAGTAGAAGGAAGGTTTGGAGGAAGCTATTAGGGTTTCCTACGTTTGTGCCCATGGCTATCATTCGATTAGAAGTGGGCATTCTTTCACTAAGGTCACTGGTGTTGAAGAAAAGAGCTGAATTATATGTCAAGATGCTTAATGCCCCTACTAATCTGCCTCTGGCTAGTATGGGTGAGGATGTGCGTAAAGAAAAAGGGAATTCCTGTTTTAAGAAAAGTATGGATACCCTTTTTAAGAATATAGGTTGGACCCCCAAATGGGGAGACGACTTTGCTATCATGAAGTTCTGTTTAGGGAAATGTATGGATTATTGGGACTGGCACGAACATTTTGTTAATCTGCATAGGCTAAAAAGCTATACATTCATCGTTAATGTATTATACACGTTTAAGAGACCGCAAAGGTATTTGAATTTGTGTCACGCACCTAGCTTCAGAAGATTTGTACTTTTATTAAGAATTAATCACCTGCCAGTCTTGTCTGTTGTTGGTGTTTTGAGCGCTCGGTTTCTAAAGAGGAACGTTGCTGCCGCATATGTCTGAATAGAGATGTGATTTAGACTGCGAAACACGTTCCAACAGAATGTCCCATTATGGAAAAAATCTCTGCAAGCCATCTTGGCAGATTTGTTCACCAATTGGAGCTGATTAAAGATCTTACATTCTGGTTCCAATGTATTAACACTTGCAATTTAAGTATGCTCATATCCCTATTTAGAGTATGGGCCGCTGCTGGAAAGCATTGGAGTGCAGATACTTAAACTCCCTGGGGCACAGTAACGAGTGTAGACAAAAGCTTTGATTTGATATGGAGGATTGAGAAATTAGGATACATAGTAATATCCATTTTCGCTAAGCCATTGAATAACGAGAAACTGTAGAAACAATTTCTCATCCTGTTAACCACATGGATTATATGCTTCATTTACGGATTCCCAAAAGAATTTTACAGAAGGCTGACTGATTGAGAATAGGTATTGTTTGTTTTCTTGATTTTATCATGTTTATGTTTTAAATTTAAAAGCTTTTAAGTATATAATATTTTTATTTTTATATTTGTTAAAAATGTAATGGTATTTTGTTATGTGTAAAGTTTTCTTTGTAAAACTATATCACATTAAATAAACAAAATAAAAAAATAAAACAAAAGGAATTACAGTGCCTGAAAACAGGGAAAGGGGAAGCAGGAGGACTTCCAGGTTGCTGGGAGAGACCTCAACTGTTGGTGTATGGACAGGTGTTCATAGGAGAAGGATGGATGGAAGGGATGATAGGGTCGTAAAGCACAGACACTCCTAACAGTTCCAGTAAAAGTGGTCCAGAGGGAAAATGATGACTTCCTCAAAGAATGGGTGGCGATGACAAGCTGCTCACATGGGATGAAAATGAAGCAGGCCCTATGTCTATCATACTGCTCAAGAATGCTGCCCTGTGTTTTCAGAATTATGTCCAGTGAAGGTTGGGGAGAATAAAGAATGCAAACGAACATACATCAAAGATACCGGATACTGCAGTAATAATGGACTACTACTGGGTGTGTGGATCCAAAGCATACATGCAATCATGCACGTCTTGCTGCACACATGTGCCCTCCTACGATGGAGAGAATGGAACCCTCACAGAAGCTATCATGCAATTATCAGACTTACATGCCAAGATGGAAGAAATCACAAGCCCAGCAGGATAAGATGAAGATTGGCTGATGTATATCTTTTCCTGGATACCATCATGGATGGCCAACAACCTGAAAGTACTGGTAGCTGCCTTAGTGATAGTACTAATGGTCGTTTGTGCCATGCGAGTAGCAATAGCACAGCGCAAGCAGACTGTACTCCAATCCCTGTATCAATAATACTGATTCCTCTGGGTTCCAGTCCAATCCCCTCCCTAGCATGTAAATCCACCCCTGCAGACTAAGGTGTTTCTCAATACGGAGCTAAAGGTCCAGGTGATATTTCCCAACAGCTGTTAATGTGGTATTGGGCTATTGGCCCCCAGGATCACATAAGGAATTCCTGGAAGGCTTAGACTGTTTTTTTAACTACTTCTGGCGGGGTTGGAATCTGTGGCTGGATGATCGTAATCACTCAGGCTATATGGAACACTGGGACATTCTAGACAACCATGGCCTTTGGGAAAAATATCTACGCATAATAAAGGTCATTGCCTTGACCTGATTATAGTAAGAGGTGGTAGTACTTCTCTTTTAGATAATATTGCGATTCATTGGTCAGACCATGTAGTACAAATATTTCAAATGGCTGCTAAACTGAACAATACCTGAGATCCTAAAGAGGATATCGGGATATTTACACGTAGGCGCAAACATTTAGACAAAGTATCTGCACAGGAAATGATGCAATTACTTTCCTGAGTCGACAATTCAATGCATAGCGAGGATTTTTACCTGACTGGAACCAAGCTTATGATAGCTTATGCTCCAAGGTTGCACCTAGGAAACCGAGGACTTAGTTCACACAGAATCTGACTTTGTTGCACAAACAAGTCAGTCTATCTGGGTGTAAATGGAAAAAACATTGTACTGCAGAACATTGTATTATAGCTAAAAAAAAGCCCTGGTGGTGTATAAAAAGGCAATATTTGAGGCTACATGTAAGTTTCTACACAATGCAATTAGTAAGGCAGGTTATCATTCAGGGGAACATTTCTCAATTTTATCTAAATTCCATCACCCCATAAGTAATACTTTGTCTATCACACCTTTATCACAGGCCAATGCCTTTAATAGTTTTTCTTTTTGAAAATCGGATTTTATTAATATTTTGCGTTATAACATTGCATAACATATGTAAACATGAATCTCCATGACACAATTATAACTCATCCCTCATGTCCCTAACCCCACCCAACCCCAGTTCTAGCTCTCATTAATAGTCCACCAAGTAAGTTCTTAGAGAGCGTGACAATGTCTGTTTAATTGTCTCTTTGCACACTGGAGTATTGGGCCAAACAGTAGGTAACTTTCATTTGGTCCAGTTGGCAGCAGCCTTTCCCATCTGGAGGGGGAGCCCCCAGCGTAGGCCTGTCCCACTAGGCCAGGCATCCATATTTTTCAAAAAAGGGGAGCCATAGTTCTTCGATATTTGATTTGGACTCATGGATCAGATGGGTGAGGAATTACATATCATAAATGGCCCGTACTTTATTGACCCATACCTTTTCTCCTGGCATACCAGGACTTTTTCATTTCTATGCCAAACAGCACCTGGCTGTCACCAACATGACCTGCAACATGTGACCCTGGGCTCCCTCGTGGTCGTCCCTTATGTCAATTTCAAAGAGGTGGAGCCAGGGACACAGGGACCTTTCGACTCCATCCACCCCTTTGATCCAGGATAGTACCTCTCCCCAACATGTCTGGACCACCGGGCACCTCCACCACATATGGATGTAGTCACCATTTACCTTCTTACATTTCCAGCAGTGTGGGTCATATCTCGCCCGCATCCTGGCAATCCTCTGCGGAGGGTAGTGCCATCTGTTTATAACCTTAAGAGCCTGGTGTCAAAATTGCAGCGAGGCCGTGGAGCGATTGGCCCGCCTGCACATTGTAGACCACCTTTCATCATCTCTCTCCTTCACTAGGTCCCTACCCACTGTAAGCGCGCTGGTGGCGGGTCCCTCTGGGCAGAGAGCAGAACGAGTCTGTAGAGGCGAGATATCACCCCCTTGCACACTCTTAAGCTGGAGGTATCGAAATGGTGACAGGGTGCCTATTCTCAAAGCCTCCTCTAGATCTCTCAGGGGTAGAAATGAGCCCCCCACCCAAAGGTGGTCAGTCCTGCTTAGGCCAGGCTCAAACCATTTTTGAAACGCAGCTGGCTCTGCTATCTTGTCTATTAAGGGGGGGGGGGGCAGATGCAGCTCAGTGGGGAGGGCCAAGTTGTGAGCCAACGATAGTAGCCTCCCTCCATCCATAGGAACCATAGCACCTTCAGGACTGGATGGTTCAGGACCCTTCTGGGGATGTTCTTTCTTGGGACCCAGAGCCATTCCTCTACTGTGACAGGTGCGAGGACCTTGTTGTCCAGCCACCCGTTGCTTCTCAGTACCTGGGGTGAAGTGATCAATCAGAACCCTCAACTGGGATGCCCTATAGTATATCTCCAAGTCTGGGTTTCCCACCCCGCCGTCTTCCTTTGGCCTGGTTAGTACCTCGTAGGAGAGCCTGTGTTTTTTGCCAGACCAGAGAAAGTTCAAGAGGACTCGTTTTGTTTCTGTAAAGAATGTCTTGGGGCCCTTTACGGGAAGCATTTGGAAGAGGAATAAGAACTTGGGGAGAATCACCATTTGCACCAGGTTGAGGCACGCCATCCAGGAGAGACCCGATCTTGCCCATCTCTATATGTCCTTTATAATTTCGGACCAGAGCGGGGGAGAAGTTACCCGGGAATAGACCATCAGGATCACGTGTCACTTCAACCCCTAGATATCGGAACCCGTCCCTTTGTTGTCTGAAGGGGAGCCCTCTCACATAATCTGCCTCTGGGTCTGCCAGACCTCCCCCAATGAATGCTACTGACTTCCCAAGGTTGACCTTGTACCCCGATATCTCCCCATAGCGCTTCAAGCCCTGGAGGATCTTGGGGACTGTCTGGGATGCCCTCATAATGTAGAGTAGTGCATCATCAGCGAATAGGCAGATGTTGCTATTTGTGTCCCCTATTTGTACCCCTCTAATAGCCTCATCGTTACAAACAGAGATTGCCCAAGGTTCCATCACCAGTGCGTATATTAAGGGAGACAATGGGCATCCCTGCCTCACACCTCGCTCCAGGGGGAACATCCTCGATTCTGTCCCATTTGCGACCACCCTGGCCGAGGGAGAGGAATATAGCACCAACATCTAGCCTAGCCACTTCGGCCCCATCCCCAGAGCAGGGAAAAACCTCCCCCATGAAGGCCCAGCTGACCCTGTCGAAGGCCTTCTCAGAGTCGAGGGCCAGTAAGAGTGCACCCTCCTCCCGAGCCACCCTCGAGCTGAGCACATGGAGGGTTTTTCGTATATTATCGGACCCCTGTCTATTTAGGATGGATCCCGCCTAGTCGGGGTGTATTAAGCGGGGGAAGCAACCCTCTAGTCTAGTCGCCAGGATTCTGTTAAAGATCTTGGCATCTAAGTTCAAGAGCGAGATGGGTCTGTACGATCCACACTCTGTCTGGGCCTTGCCCGGTTTGGGTATTACGGTGATTAGAGCCTGTAGGAACGTCGGTGGGATTGAGTCCTGGTTTCTGATTTGATTGAACAATTTGGCCAGCGGCTTCATCAGAATAGGTTGGCATTGTTTGTAGAAGTCCGCTGTGTACCCATCTCCCCCTGGGGCCTTCCCTGCCTTCAGTCTCTTGATGGCGCCCTCCACCTCCTCCTCCGATATTTCCCCCTCAAGGGCCTCCCGCTCAGGGTCAGTCAGTCGGGGCAGTGGGTGTTCAGCCAGTTAAGTCCGGATGTCATCCAGTGACTCATCCAGTGACTCGCCCTCACGTCTGGAATAGAGTTAGCTGTAAAAGTCGGCAAAGCCCTCTATTATTTCCTCCTGACTTTTGTGGACCCTACCCTCTTTGTCTCTGAGAAGGCCCACCCCTCTCTCCACTCTGCATCCACGAACCCTATGCGCCAAGAGGGTCCACAGTCTGTCGCCCCGTTCATAGTACCTTTGTTTGGTGTATCGCACTTTCTTGCTGACTTCCCCTATGAGGATGTGTTTAGCACCTGTCTTTTACCCTGCATCTCAACTAGGAGAGCCTCTCGATCCTCCCCGGGCAAGCCTAGCCTGGCTCTCATCTTGTTTTCAATTAAGCCCCTTTCGTGCTTTGGCCTTGAGCCTTCGGTTATCAGGAGGTCCCTAAAGGTGGCCTTCGCAGCCTCCCACACCACGGCTATATCCTTCTCCCCGTTATCGTTTATCTCGAAATAGGATGTCATTTCCTTCCTCATGAATTCCCAAAATATTGGGTCTCTAAGGAGCGTGTCGTTGCACCGCCATTGCAATGCTCTCGGGGAGATGGCCAGTGACCAATTTTCTATCAGTAATTCATGGTCCGACCATGTTATTGCCTCTACCCTCGGTTGCTCAGCCTCCCCTCTGCCCTCCTCAGAAATTAGCAAGAGATCAATTCTTGTGTAGGTGTAGTGTGGGGGTGAGAAGAAGGTGTATCCACCCTTGCCCGGGCATGCTCTGCGCCATACGTCCACCCAGTAGTGTTCCCTCAGAAGGGTTTGCAGGGCTAGGTTGTCTTTGGAGGTTCCCTTGGGCGCTGCCCCCTTTGCCGACCACCAGTCTATGCGGGGTTCCATTATGAGGTTAAAGTCCCCACCAAGTATCGTGGCCCCCTCTGTCCATTCGTCCATTACCCTGAAGATTTGAGTAAGAAATCGTATCTGGCCCGAATTGGGTGCACGTGGTGTGGCTAGTGTGATGCGTTCCCCCTCATAGGTACCCTTAACGCCCAGGAACCGTCCCCCAAAACCCCTCTTGGTTTCTATTTCTGTGAGGCGGAGCGCCTTGCCCAGAAGAATGCCCACCCCCTCCTTTTTGGTACTTTTGTGGGAGGCCCAATAGTTACTACCAATTTCCTTCCCCTTTATATTCAATTCCTTCCCCTGTTTGTAGTGTGTTTCCTGTAAGAAGAGGACCATTAATTGCTGTTTGTGGAACATGTTGCTCGTAAGAGATCTCTTGTTCTGGGAGTTTAAGCCCGTAACATTCATGTGTGCCTATTCTCCCCTCAATCATTGTCCTTCTTCATCTTGTGCTCTTTGAACCCCTTTGATTGATTCCTATGTAGAACCCGTTGTGGAACAGAAGACCATGGCTCGAACTGGCTTCCCCTTTTCCCTCAACCCCATCATAAACTCCCCCCCCTTATCTCCCTTACCCATTCTGCGAGGTGTTCATCGCCGTCACCCTAGTCATGGTTGGAGCAAGCAACGAACCGACAGGGTTGCTATCCTGGCCCCGGGAAAATCAATAACATAGGACATTCCTTCATGCCCCGAACTCAGGAGTATTACTCACTCTCTGCCAGTATCGGGGTTCCACTAAAGGCCCCTCCTCCCCACAACCCTCCCCGTGTCCACAATATATGATCCGCCCTACTTAGCTGTGAGACCCCATGTCGAATGTCTCTCGGCGTGGGTCCACAGGCCCCCCCTTTTCTCGTGGGTGATGCACTGTTAGCCATTTAACACAGCACTAAACCGGCCTTTCCACAGGCAACTTTGCACTCATAACCTTTGAACAGTAACCCACCAACCGTGGTAAAAACATAAGATAACAAGCGCTTTGCCCTGGTCATTAAGACCCCCTGGAATTGTATGTAGAGCTTCAGTATGATGGTTAAACCTTTGACACTTCCTATGCGTTCATGTGGCCCCCCCGCGGTCCGCAGGTGGATTTCTGGTTTTCTGGAACTTCCGGGAGCCCTTCACTTTAAGCTTCCCTTGGGTGAGATCCAGGCCCTGGGGGGCACGGCTGAGATCCCTGTCGCCTCCGTTCTGATCTGTGGATGATCCCGCCATGTCCCCTATCAAGTCATCCGTGGCTCTCCGAATGTCCTCCTCTGTAACTAGCTGGTACCTCTGATCTTGCCATTCAAAGGCCAGGTGGAATGGATGCCCCCAGCGATAATGGACCCCTTTCTCCTATAGCCATCTGGTGATGGGTCCACATTTTTTCCTCATCTGGAGTATGAGGGCCGAGAGGCCCTGATAGATTGTCACCCTGGAGTTCCCATGTTGTATGTCCCTCAGGGTCTTCGTCCTTTCCAAGAGCCTAGCTTTGTCTCTGTAGTAGTGAAATCTTGCCAGCACTGAACGCGGGCCCCTTCCATCCCCGCCTGCCCGATGGACCCTGTCGAAAAGGAGCATGTCTCCGGAATCCGACCCAGGATGATCCTAATAATGTCTTGAACTTTACCCTCCAAGCCCGCTTGGGTCTCCCCCTCTGTCTCTGCTAGGCCAAAGATCCTCAAGTTGTTTCTCCTTTCGCGATTTTCCATATCATTGACCTTGAGTCAGAGGTCCTCTTCGCAGCGCTGCAGCTCCTTAAATCTTGCTTCCATCTGTGTTTCAAGGAGGTCCATTGATGCCTGATTGTTCACCACCCCCTCCATCCGGTCTTCCAATGTGGAGACATTGGCCGTGAGGTCAGCCAGCTTGGCACCCATGCCTGTCCTCATACCTCTGATTTCATCGAGGATCATCTGGATGTTGCTCTGGATGGTATTCATGTCTGGGGATGGCACGGGGGAGGGTCCGGTTTCCATCTTCAGCTGCCCTGGCGTGAACTGATATCTCGCAAGGGTCTCTTTCCAACTCATGAGACTCCAATCACCCTGGGTTGCTGTGGCTTTATGGTGTGCCTGCTGGTGTCTTCCTAGTGCCCTGGGACGTCTACACTGTTGTGTGGAGCAGGTCTTTGAGGTTTTCTTCCAGCTTTTGGGGTGTGTGTTGATCCCTAGGCCCCGTTTTGTGAGCTACTTCTCTGATCTCATCAGGTCGGCCACAACTGGTATGCTATTTGTGAGGGGGCGCTCTGGGAGTATTCCAGTGCCCCTTATAGTACATCACTCAGGGGCCCGGGTGGTTCCTTACTGGTATCAGAGAGTCTGATAGTGAGGACTTCCCTCCTCGGTCAGACCCGCTCTGTGTTTCCTCCCTGTGCCCCCTCTGTGTGGTGAGGAGGGGCAGTGTTTCCAAAGGTCCTCCAGCGCTGTCCCCTGAGCTGGTGACCGCTTTCAGTGAGGTAACGGTGTATACGAGAGTGCAGGCGGGGTACCACCGGGCCAGCGGTGCCCTGTGTAGTCACCTGGAGTAGGCTGCAGGGGATGCGGTCGGGTCCGTGACCCAGTTATGTGGCAGGGTGATGTGGTTCACGCACCTTGTTTCGGGGGGCCTGGTGTGGCCTTGCGGTGTGGGGTAAAAGGTCTCTTGTCTCCTCGTTGATGGGGCAGGCATCCCCGCTCTGGTGTCTGGATGAGAGGAGATGGGGGAGGCTTGGGCGCGCCCCCTCATCGGCCCGGTCCTGCTGAGGAGACCGCTGGTGGGAGGGCAGTCTCTCTGGAGACCGCAATGTTGCCGCAGCCACACAGCTGTCTCCTCTCTCCGTGTGGCCCTGGGTGAGCCCCCACTGCCGGCGTGTTTCAGGGGTGCCCGTCTCGTTTTTGCTGGGATGCAGTTTACAGGGAAGGGGCCCGGGCATTGGCCCGGGCCGGCGTGTGTGTTTGCTGGTGAGGGGGGGGGGCAGTGGGACACGGCCCTGAGTGCTCCCTGGGTTCAGGGTCAGAGGCGTGCAACGTGCCACGCCAAGTCCTCTTCTAGCTGCCTCCCCCTTTGCAGCCTCGAGTCACCACTTAACTCCGAAAGCGGGGGGACGGGGAGAGGGTCCTCCCACCAAGATCCTCTCGAGTCGGCAGACCCCGGGGGGGCTCAGACCCACCACAGTGCATCAGGGGCCCCCTCGGCACCCACGGGTGTCGCACCAAATGAAGCGCCCCGCACCTCCCCCCGTGAAGCGGCAGGTTGCACCGCGGTCCTTGGTCTGCATCCTCCTTGGTGCCGCCTGGGGGAGGGGAAGGGCTGAGATCAACACACAGCTATTGCCAAAACGGGGGCGCCTCCGGAGGCTGCTCCAACGCCCGCAGACTCCTCGTTCGGTCCCCTTTCAGAATTTCACTATTTAACAGGAGACACAGTCCATTAAGGCACTTGTCTACGCAGGTTTCCCGGGGCCATAAGGGGAGCATGCAGTTTAGGCCGCCATCTTGCCTGTGCCCTCTGGTGGCCTCTCCCTTTAATAGCTTTTTTGTAGCAAAAATCTCTTCAATCAAAAACAATATTGCAGCCAAGAATCCAACTCCATTTACCTCGCTATCATCGAGTATGGATTTGGATCTTGGTGGATATGATCAAACTAAAGCTATCGTGCTCTCAAAACAGTTTAATTTCCACCATGTGACTGAGGATAACATATGTACATTGATGAGAATGTTGAGACCCACCAATGATTGTTTTTTCCCACTCCGTGCAGCCAAGTGTCAATACCCCAGATGCTTAAATACACCATTTTAACACCCTTATTAAATACAACTAATTTGGACCCCTTGGTCCTCCAGAACTACTGTCGCATTGCTGGCCTTCTCTGGCCAGGAAAGATTCTAGAAAAAGTGGTGACTCAATAATTGTGGGCTTTTGTTGAAGAAGAGTCACTTCTAGATCCCTTGCAGTCCGGTTTTCGTCCCAAATTTGGTATGGAGACGACTTTGCTGGCAGTCTATGACGAGTTGTTGAGGGTGTCTGATCAGGGCAAGCTTTCACTGTTGGTGATGCTTGACCTGTCAGCCGCCTTTGATACAGTTAATCATGTTATTTTCCTTGAGCCACTGAGGTTGGTCGGCAGAGTCTCGGAGCATGCCATTCGATGTTTCAGATCCTCCCTGGAGAATCGCCATTAATGTTTTAGAATTGGAGCCTTTACTTCGGACCCCAGTAGTATGGGATGTGGTGTCCCACAGGGTTGCTCGTTATCGCCACTCCTCTTGAATTTGTATCTTCGATTGTTAATGGAAATCTTGAGACGGGATGGAATGAGCTTCCAATCATATGCAGACGATACTCAGATCTTCATTACAGTTGACAATATCGAAGATACCTTTGCTAGAATTATTGCCAAAACGGGGGCACCTCCGGAGGCTGCTCCAACGCCCGCAGACTCCTCGTTGGGTCCCCTTTCAGATTTTCACTATTTAACAGGAGACACAGTCCATTAAGGCACTTGTCTACGAAGGTTTCCCGGGGCCATAAGGGGAGCATGCAGTTTAGGCCGCCATCTTGCCTGTGCCCCCTGGTGGCCTCTCCCTTTAATAGCTTTTTTGTAGAAAAAATCTCTTCAATCAAAAACAATATTGCAGCCAAGAATCCAACTCCATTTACCTCGCTGCTATCGAGTATGGATTTGGATCTTGGTGGATATGATCAAACTAAAGCTATCGTGCTCTCAAAACAGTTTAATTTCCACCATGTGACTGAGGATAACATATGTACATTGATGAGAATGTTGAGACCCACCAATGATTGTTTTTTCCCACTCCGTGCAGCCAAGTGTCAATACCCCAGGTGCTTAAATACACCATATTAACACCCTTATTAAATACAACTAATTTGGACCCCTTGGTCCTCCAGAACTACTGTCGCATTGCTGGCCTTCTCTGGCCAGGAAAGATTCTAGAAAAAGTGGTGACTCAATAATTGTGGGCTTTTGTTGAAGAAGAGTCACTTCTAGATCCCTTGCAGTCCGGTTTTCGTCCCAAATTTGGTATGGAGACGACTTTGCTGGCGGTCTATGACGAGTTGTTGAGGGTGTCTGATCAGGGCAAGCTTTCACTGTTGGTGATGCTTGACCTGTCAGCCGCCTTTGATACAGTTAATCATGATATTTTCCTTGAGCCACTGAGGTTGGTCGGCAGAGTCTCGGAGCATGCCATTCGATGTTTCAGATCCTCCCTGGAGAATCGCCATCAATGTTTTAGAATTGGAGCCTTTACTTCGGACCCCAGTAGTATGGGATGTGGCGTCCCACAGGATTGCTCGTTATCGCCACTCCTCTTTAATTTGTATCTTCGATTGTTAATGGAAATCTTGAGACGGGATGGAATGAGCTTCCAATCATATGCAGACGATACTCAGATCTTCATTATAGTTGACAATATCGAAGATACCTTTGCTAGAATTAGTGAATGTCTCCAAGAGATTAGTGACTGGATGGCTGTCATGCACCCCGTTCCAGCCTGTTGCCCTCAGCGGTTCGGCACTGAAAAGTCCCTCCGGCATTACGTCATTTGTGGAGCTGGTACGGGTGGGTGCGGCCATGGCGCTTGTAGTCCCGTTGGACCTCCCTTCCTCACCGCCGCTCACGTGACCACGCACGTAGTATTTACAAACGGCGTTCATGTGTTGGTTACGTGATGCGAGCCCGAACCCATCACATGCCTTAATCCCAGCAATCAGGGGCAAGTCAAGTTAGATCCCATGACAAGGAAGTACGCCATAAAAGAAACTCACAGTTTCATTCAAACGCTTCTCAGCTGTTCTAACGGCGTGGCAATTTTTTGTACTTTGCCTGCTTTTCTTGAATTCTGGAACTCTGGAATCTGCTTTTTGACCTTAGAGTGCTTTGGACTACCCTTATTGGATTTGGTAACCTAGGATTGTTTACTTACATCGCTATTACCCTCTGGACTTTGAATTTGGACTGCTTTTGCTTGGCCCTCTTTGGATTTGGTGAACGCAGAACTGCTTGCCTGGATTATTACGAACTTTAGGATCAACTCTACAGATTGTGTTTTTTTGTTTTTTTTTGCATCTGCATCCAAGAATCAAAAACCATTTGCATCTGCATCCAAGAATCACGAACCAAGAAGTGTACTCTTCAGGTGGCCCCTGGTAGAGGTACTCCCATCTCTTTACACTCCCAGGGGGGGAACATCTAGGTGTAGAGCAAACATCGGTCTTCCCACGGGTAGGTGTCTTTGGCTTTCCTAAAATACATTGGGCCTCATTACGACCCTGGCGGTAAGGGGTTAGCGCCAGCGTTAGCTGCGCCGACCCCTTACCGCCAATCACGAGTTCCCTTTCCGCCATGGCGGATTTTACACCTGCTTCTAGCGGGTGTAAAAAACCATGGCGGTAAGGGAACTTGATGTTAATTACGCCACCGTAATTTACGGTGGCGTAATTAACGCCTTCCCCACTCCCATTATGCCCTATGGGGCAAAAATGGGAATGGGGAAGGGTAAATGGGGATTGGGGACTTACCGCCCCGCCGACCTCGGAATGGGGCGGTAAGTCCGCCAACCACCATGGCGTAAACGTAGTTTACGCCATGGTGGTAAAGTCACGGCCCAGGCGGTAACTTACCGCCTGGGTCGTAATGAGGCCCATTGTCAGTAGTCATTGCACTTTACTTGTCTAACCCAGTGCTTTTCTTGCAGCCACCCGGGATCGGTGTTCCCTGTTCCTGCCACCTGTGGTCTGAATAACCGGTCAGCGAGTTATTTTGTATCTCTCTGACTGGTGCTTGGGAACGGAGGTATACTAATCTTCGTAGACCTCAGATCTTGACAATGGCCTCTGATCAATTGCAATGAAACGCTGCTAAAACAGAATTTATTCTGTTTGGTCCTGATCACCTCTGTACCACTATGAAAAATCAGTCATTCCCCAATCTATTGGGAGTTCAACCCACATTTTCTGTTAAAGTAAAACAACCTTGGCTGCATTTGGCAGAGTAACCTGGGCTGTGAAATCCAGGTTGGAGCCAAGGTTAAAGCAATCTTCTATTCTTTAAGACTTCTGCGGCAGACTCTACCGTATATTTCAGAAGAGGACCACTCGTTGGTGGTAGGAGCACTCACGAATGCCCATCTGGACTATTGTAATAGTCAACTGATGGGTATTCCAAAAACACAACTCCACACACATGAAAAAGCCCAGAATGCAGCAGTCAGGCTGATCTGCAGATTAAACATCACTTCCCATGTTTCTCCTTCACATCGATTACTCCACTGGTTAGCGATCGAGGATCGCATTAAGTTCAAGGTAGCATGTCTAGCATTCAAATGTCTGAATAATCTAGCACCTGACTACCTGAGGGACAGGCTCAAGCTTTATCAGCCATCTAAATGCCTATGATTAACGGGTCAAGCTTTGCTGGCTATTCCTTCATCCACATTTGTATCAAGAGGCGATAGAAGATTTGCAGTGTTTGACCCTAGACTCTGGAATAGCATACCCAGGGAAATCAGGACACTTGACTCGCTCTTTAAGTTTCGTAAGGCCCTAAAACATTTCTGTTTAAATAAAGCAATAGCCCCGCCAGGCCTCTCTGAACTGCTCGGCCTTTATGGCGGGATGCAGAGTTGTATACATTTTTGGTAATTGGCCTCTGTAAATGTCACCTGTGCCATTATATGGTTTGGTCAGTTTCGAGCGTGTTACAAATCCTTCAAATCAAATCAAATCAAATCAAATCAGTGTATATATAACAGCCAGGTGCTTCTTGTTTTGATACCTGGTAAACTGCATACAATTCTGCAAATTGACTACTCTTCCCTTTCCCCGATGTTGTCCAGATTTTCTTCATTTTTGGATTACATAACGCCGTCTTCCAGTGTCGTTCAGTCCCTACATACTTAGCTGAACCATTGGTGAATCAAGCATGTTCAGTTTGTTCACTCGTCAAATCCCCATAGGGGTCTCCCTATTTTACAGGAGACTCATCAATTTGGGTCTCCTCTGAGGGTTCCATAGCAACCAATGGAACACCAGCCACTTGCTCATGTAATTTTGCAATTCAACCCTTCCCTGTTTTGGCACAATCTTGTATGTACCATTTCCACCTAATGATGCTAGCCACTTGAGCCTGTCCTATTCGATTGTTCTGAGAGAGCTCAGTACCCACTGCATGATTGGAATTTCTGGTCAATACATTGTGACCCACTGTCATTTGCTCTGTTTCCACAAGAGCCCAATAACAGGTGAACAACTGCTTCTCAAAGGGAGTTTATCTGTTACCGGACTCAGGTAATTTACGGCTCCAAAAACCCAAAGGAACGCGCTTCCTGTCCTGTTTCTGCCACACACTCCAATTGGCATAATTTTCATGTACAGACACATTTAATTACACTTCACCTGCCCCAAGTACTCTCTGAATCTTTTTCTAGCTGAAATGCCTTCTCTTGCTCCTCGCCCCTCTTGAAGTTGGCTGTTTTCCGTGTGACTTTGTAGAGAGGCGCTAAAATCTGCCCCAGGTGGGATATATGCTGTCTCCAAAACCCAAAGAACCATATGAATTGCTGTGCTTGTTTCTTATTCACAGGTGTAATGAACTCAAGGATCTTTTGTTTAACCTTCGGCACCATCTCACAATGCCCATTATGCTATTGAATTCCCAGAAAAAACACGGTCTCCGTTGGACCTTGGGTTTTTGTTTCATTAATTTCCCATCCTTCTTTTTTCAAACACTCTATAATGGTGTCAAGGTGTGTCTGCACACTCTGCTCTTCCTTTCCCTGAATCAAAATGTCACCAATGTAGTGTGAAATCTGTACATCAGGTTTGCACAGGATCTTGTCCAAATGTTCTGCCACTCACCAGTAACAAATGGTCGGACTATGCATGTACCCCATGGGCAAACGTTGAAACGTATATTGCCTTATATTTCAGGAAAATGCAAACTGCTCCTGACACTCTTCTTCAATCAGTACGGTGAAGAATGCATTTGCCAAATATATCACTGCATACCAAGCTCCCTCTAACATTTGCACATTCTCAATCAGGTTAACAGCATCTGGGACTGTGGGTATTGACAGACGAGTGTACTTATTCAACTCACGATAATCCACAGTCATCCTGTAACTTCCGTCTGGCTTCTTAACCGGCCAAACCGGATTGTTCCAAGCTGTGGTTACAGGACGTAATACGGCTGCTTCTACATATCCCTTGATGGTATCTGAGATCTCCTTTTGCCCCCCAGGAATACAATATTTTTTCATAGATGCCTTTTTGGGGCCAAGGGAACCTGCATGTGGCCATTTTCAATATTCCCACAATGACGTGGGTATATGTCAATGCACTCACCCCAAACTGGTACATTTTACCTCCTGCCCCTAAAGTCAATCCTTACAGAATATCAAACCCAATAATATATTCAGGTATAGGAACAATTAACACTTGATATGTATGCCTTTTTAAATTACCCATTTCCCTCCCACTCCACTAATAGTAAAATGCCTGCCATTAAATCTTGCATTCCCATGAATTAATGAGGCCTCTGCTCCGGTATCAATTAAAGCTCAAACCTCTTGCGTATTTCCTGATTGCCAACATAATTTCACTTTCACATGAGGTTGTCTGTCTACCGTAATCCGGGCAGACGCTACCAGAGTTTGACCACAATCCTATTTGTATTTCAAATGCATGTATTTGGATTCTGTCTCCAACATCGCCATCACAACCTTTTCGTCAATCAGCATAGGTTGGTTGTTATGGTGAGGGCATCTCCAGGGAGCCGTCATCCATCTCCTCCACAGGTGGCGCGGAAGGGGACTTATCCTAACTTTGCTTGTTTACATCCTGCCTTTTTACTTGTTTGTACCGCTCTTTCCCTTCAATCCCTCGCTTTCTATACAACTGATACAATTCACGAGTCTCAATTCCATCAATACCTTCGCGCGGCACTCCATCTTTTAGCAGAGTCAAAACATGTCTTTTCTGGATACATGTGAATCTCTACTATCGAACCTCTTTCCAGGGGTTTGTTTATCACTCCTCCACCCCTCTCTCTCTATCTCTCTCGAGGCCCCTCCTCAGTTTTGTCCCATTCCCCTGAAACTGCTAAATGTCGAATAGCATCCACCACCTCATGTGTTCATTTACTGTTCATCCCCACCACCAAAGTCATTATGACATTTTTATATGCTGGTGGAGTAGTTCGAATGATTGTATTTCGTGCTGAGACCAAAAATTCCACCACCCCCATATGTTCTGGATCATCAATATGGATAGCTTCTTTCATTGCATGATACCTGAGTCTTTGGATGGGCACTCTCAATGTGTACCACTTCTTCTCATTGCTAGGCTAGTCGGATGTAATCAGATACTTGCGATTACATCCTTGAGCCGCCTACTGTAACAAAGACACTTGCGGATCTCTCCCTTGGCCATCCGGGGGCGGCGCTGCATGCAGTACCTCTTGGATATGGGTCTCATGAGACAATGTCACGACCCTCAGGGAATCGGTTGCATCCACCAAAAGACCCGCTGCACCTACGTCCAATAATCTGACCATCCATGTTAACAGAGGCCCACCAGCTCTGTGTTTTAATCAATTAATTATCTCCCCAACCTCTTGTTGAGAATAATCCTCCAACGTTGTTAAATCCACTAAACCACCTACGGGATTATTCGGATGTGGTCCAGCCCGTCTACGTGCAATTGGTTCTCCTGTCAGGCTCTGGTTTGGATGGCATTTCCCTATCTGATACACTCTCTGAACTAGTACTATTTAATACATCTAGTCCCATTGGTTAGGGTCCCAATTAACCCCTGCAGAGTCAATCACTGTTGCCACCTTGCGGTTATCACTCTCCCTCGGGGGCGTGGCCTGGAGCTCATGGCGAGTGGAAGCTGAGTCGCCGTGCTCCGGCCGAGGCGCCGTTTCCAGATCCTTTTGCCTACTTAAAATCGCACCTGAGATAGAAAGAATCGGTTCCGAGGGGAGGGGAACCGACCCCGGACACGCTGCAGAGGTCTTCCCCTGGATCCGGGCCCCCGAGCCCACGGATTCGTCCCGATAACGGTCCCCCCCTTGGCGGGACCCAAGATGGTGGCCATCTTACGAAACTAATGTCGCAGGAGAACGCCGGCCGCTCTTGCAGCCAAACCGACCTATCAACTTCTGCTGCGACTGCATCGGGGGTGAGGAGCCTCTACCTCTATCCGGCCCTGCTGAGTTGAACCAACCAGAGCCCCCGGCCGGGGAAACCAAACCGGGGCTCAGACCCACATCTCCGAGCACGGCCCCGGCCATCGACAACAGACGACGGTGGCGGTGGGGAGAGCGCCGGGCAAGAGCGCGAACGACCTGATAAATATCCCACTGCACACCCTTTCGAAAACTTGAGCCTGGACCACCCTGCTTCCGACAAATAACCCCGGCGCCTGTCTCCACACGATTGAGTGGCGCCTCCCAATATGGCGTCCAGGAACAAGACAAAGACAAGCACCATGGACACCTACGTGTCCGCTAAAGCGAAGACTCGTCCGCAGCCAAGCGCTTCCACCCCTGAACCCCCCCGAGCGCAACCAACAGGTTCCCCAGAAAACCAAGCACAAGTACTGGAAGCGATTGAATCATTGCGTGCGTTCATAGACATGAGAATTGGGGAGTTCAAATCTGAGCTGCAGCTTGTGCGCCAGGACGCCCGCAACTTGACGGAAAGGGTGACCTCCGCCGAATCCACCATTAAAGAGACGTCGGGAGACACAACGGAGCTGAAGGCCAAGGTGACGGACCTAGAACGGAAGGTACTCACACTTGAAGCCAGGGCCGAAGAGGCCGAGGGCCGAGCCAGACGCGCCAACATCCGAATACTGGGGGTACCGAATAATTGCCAAAGTTCTGAACTTCCGAGATAGGGAGATTATCCTCCGACACTCCAGAGAGGAGGGCCCTATCGAACGCAACGACTCTAAGATCACGATCTACCCTGATTACACCCCGAAAGTTCAACGGGAGAGGAACTCATTCGTGCCGATCAAGGCTCGGCTCAGACAACTAGACCTAAAATATATGTTGCTCTACCCCTCCAGACTAAAAGTGATCCACAAGGGCAGGGCGATCTTCTTGGAATCCCCGGCAGCGGCGACCATGTGGCTAGAGGACAACAATCTAGCAGCGGACAATGACTCTCAACTTTCCGCGAATTGATGAACCCCCTCGCCCGATGCGAAGATGTCATGCCTGATATACTCAACTCGGACGTTAGGCACACGATCTAAGAAGAAGGTAACATCACCCAACAGTTCGCAAAGATGAAACGGCCCTCGCTCGGCCCCCGCCAGGCACAGGGCCCCACCCCCCACGAACAGAATAGGTCAGGCCAGTTGCCTGCCCGACCTTCCTCGTGCCCGATACCCGGATGGGTCCAGACGGTACGAGAGCGCCTGAGCACCCGCAAGACTCTGTCGTTGCTGGGCGCACCAGTTTTAGTTTTGTTATTTGTTTTTGTTCACACCACAGCCCTCAGACTACTAATGAAGCAGAAAAATGGGACCGGAGGCTCTTGGGGGCGGCGGACGGGACGTCGCCAGACCCTGAGGGGGAAAATGTACCGCCCGGAGGCGGGGGAGGCGTGGAAGACGAGGCTGAAACAATAACTCCATGGCGTCCCAAATCAAGGTGATGACGTGGAATGTGAGGGGCATGGGCACGTACATGAGGAGGAATCGGATCCACTCCTATCTGCGTAGGAAAAAGATATCAATAGCAATGCTCCAAGAAACCCACCTCACGGACGAAGCAACGGCCAAACTCTCCGATAAGTGGGGAGGTACTGGGAAAGGGGCGCCTTATTCCGAATTCGCCAGAGGAGTGTTCACGTGGGTGAGCCCAACTGTCCCCTTCCACCTGTTGGGCCACAAAGCCGATAAGGAGGGCAGATATCTAATATTATGGGGCACCATCGATTCCATACCGGTGTGCCTGGTGAACTCATATTTCCCGCAACAAGGAATACCCTCACACCTCGCAATGCTCACTGCCAAAATCATTCCCAGGAGAGAGAGCGCTTTCATATGGGGTGGCGACTTCAATTCCGTCAGGAACGGCGCTCTGGACAGATCGGACCCCCCCCGTTCCCTGAACAACCTCGCGTCTAACGCGCTGAACACGGCAATAGAACAGCTCGACCTGGTGGATATCTGGAGGGAACAACATCGCATCGAGAGGAGCTACTCCTATTACTCGGCCCCCCACAAGGTCCACACGAGAATAGACTATCTGTTCATTGATCGTGCACTGGCTCAGCAGGTGGACGACACACTTTACCTAGGTAGAACCATATCTGATCACTCACCGCTGATCATGCAATGGACCCCTAGAGGACCCAGGCCACCAATCCCGCTATGGAGAATGCCACCCGCAGCACTCACGGACCACGCATTCAGGGAGGAACTGGGTACCAAACTTGAAGATTATCTCGACATTAACACAGGTTCAGTATCACGCTGGACCACACTTTGGGAGGCCATGAAAGTTGTCACAAGAGGCGAAGTTATATCAGGTGCCGGAGGTATTCGCAAGCAACTGAGACTGAAACTGGAGAAATTGGAAGACAGGAACACCCACCTTGAATCCGAACTCAATAATGCGCCCGATGCCGAAACAGAGTTGAAGGACATCCGGGAGGAGTGCCTATTGGCATGGAACAGACTGTCCAAATTCGACTATGCGACCTACATAGCCAGAACTCACAAAGAAGCGGATAAGCCTGGTAGAATGCTTGCCTGGCTGTGTAGGCGCGAGTTCCCAAGACACCTCCCAACCGAAATAACGGATGAAAGGGGGACGACTCACCGGACGCAACGAGATATCAACTCAGCTTTTGCGGCCTTCTACTCCAGGTTGTACGCCCATGACGCCAAAATACCAGTGGACGACATCAGGACCACACTGGCCGAGATTGAGCTCCCAAGTCTGACGGAGGCCCAGAGAGAGTCATTGGATGCAGAGATCACCACTGAGGACGTGACATATGCGATCCAGTCGCTGACCACTTGTAAAACCCCCGGGAGCGATGGACTCCCGCCCGAATTCTACAAAGCCTACGCAGCGACCCTTGCCCCGACACTCCACAGGGTCTATATGGAGGCATTTGAAACTGGGACCTTACCTGACTCCATGAAAGAGACAATTATTATCCCTATACTCAAACCTAACAAACCCGCCAACAACTGCGAATCATACCGCCCGATTGCCATGCTGAACTACGACTATAAAATTCTGACCACAATTTTAGCTAAAAGGCTGGCGAGGGTGATTGGAACCTTGATCCATGAAGACCAGAATGGTTTTGTGCCAGGTCGCAACACCACTGCGAACCTGAGGAGGCTCCAACATATCATGGCGGAGACCCACGACCGAGATGAAGACCTCGCTGTACTCTCTCTGGATGCCATAAAAGCTTTTGATTCCATCTATTGGGAGTGGTTGATTGAAGTACTAAAGGAATTCGGCTTTGGAGCGAGCTTCGTGAGGTGGATCGAGGTACTGTACAACACCCCGACAGCGAGGGTGAAGACTGGAACGACGATGTCCGAGGCCTGGCCGATACAGCGCGGCACCCGACAAGGATGCCCACTATCCCCAATGTTATATATACTGGGCCTGGAGCCAGTGGCTGCCTACTTCAGGGCACAACATTTTGACGCGGGCATCGGGCTGGGCAGGGACTATGCCATAATATCCATGTATGCGGACGATGTCCTCCTGTACTTGAATAACCCCCGGCTCAACGCACACGTCGCGCTCGATATCCTCGACAACTACTCCCAATACTCCGGAATAACATTCAGCAAACTGAAGTCTTGTGCGTTCCCGCTGGCGAGACTTAGGGGCCTGGCTGAGTCAGACCTCCCAGACGTCGGGATACGATGGCAACTAGAGCACTTTAAATACCTGGGAATTGACGTGTGCCATACCCCAGCTCTCACACATGACCATAACACGGAAAAAGCTGTTAGGACCCTTCGCAAATCCATGAACTTTTGGTCGAAGCTACCACTGGCGGTAATGGGCAGAGCCGCAATAGTCAAAATGATAATTCTCCCCCGCCTCTTGTACCACTTCACGAACGTATGCTTCTACATCAGGCCGCCTTTCTTCAAAAAACTGGACTCTCTCATCAAGGACTTCATATGGGGGTCCTCCAGACACAAGATCTCCCTCCCCACACTCACGCTCCCGCACAAAGAAGGTGGGATACAACTACCGGATCTGCAAAGGTACTATCTGGCCGCACAGCTCAGTCACACAACGAAATGGCTTTCTGATGAACTTTCATCGGAAACGAAGCTCCTCCGTAACCCGACTTCCAAGCTGTTCCCCAAGGAGATGCTTTGGAACCCGATGAAACAAGCTTCAGGAGTCCCCATGATTGTCACCTTGGGCCGGCAGGTGTGGGCCAGAATCGGCTTTCTCCGACACCTGGAGCACCCCTACAATCCCAGTGCCCCCATCCTGGCTGACGTGTGCAAGACCCACGCAGACTTAGCGACAGCGAGACAATGGGAGAGAGCTGGAATCTACACATGGGGAGATCTGTTCGAAGACGGCATGTTCAGAGAACTCGAATCCTTACAAGCCAACAAAGGCATTTCAAACGCCCAGTTCTTGTGGTACCACCGCCTCAAGCGGACGGCAAAGGCACAATGGCCCGTCTGGCCAGAGGAACCCCCACCGGACCCCCTTCTTCAGGAGATGTATGACCTAGCAGATGGCTGGAGACCGGTCTCCCGCTTATACGCCAAGCTGAACGACAGACCCAACCCAAAAAGCGCGCCCCTGAGACAAAAATGGGAATCCGACCTAGGGGTCCCGCTCACCGACGGCGAATGGGAGCGAATACTTCTATACCCCAAGGAGGTGTCGAGGAATACCAGATTTAAACAAGTCCAGTTAAATGTCCTATACCGGACATACATGACCCCGCTAAGAGTTGCCACCTTCAACAATCGTGCACTCCCGCACTGCCCCTGGTGCGGTAATGACAAGGCGGACTTGATCCATATGTTTTGGACCTGCACCAAAACTGCGTACTTCTGGTCCATGGTGGAACGTACATGCACTGAGGCGGGGCTCACAAGATACGAGTGGAACCCAAAGGAATGCCTGCTGGGAGCCCATCCCAGACCCAGCAAACACAAGCATCAGGTCAAATTAATGGACCTTGCTTGCATCCTTGCGAAGAGGTCCGTAGCGATGGCATGGAAATCCCCAAGGGGCCCTAGACACGGACGTTGGCTCAAAGACCTGGAAAAGTGGACGGAGGCGGAGACTAGGGCCTGGCAGGATGGTATCCGCTCGAACGATGACGACTCCAATGAAGCTCTGGACTCATGGAAGGCCCTGGTGCGTGACATTCAATTTGCCTCCGACCACAAACCCCCCTGAATTTTCGCTCCTAACAGAATACCGCCTGTGACTGGTTTCCAAGAATGGCCAACCCCATACCCAGCCCCCCACGACCACGGATTTGCTGCACACCGACCCCCCCCCCTTCGCCCCCCATCACGGACGATACATTGCTCTATGAAGGCTGTGGAAGTTAAGTAGTTAATTAGTTAATTTGTTTTAAGTTGTTTGCTGAGTCACTGTTTGTTGTTTGTTTCGCACTTTTACAAATCCCAATAAAATGTTTTTAAAAAAAAATCACTCTCCCTCTTCTCTTTCGATATTTGTATCAGGCAACTCTTACAGCAACTTGCTCAGATACTGCTTGATATTTATCAGCCTTATCATGATACAATTTCATCTGAAGATGCTGCATTAATGCAATCTGTTTCTCAGCAGCCAGCTCCTTTTCCAATTTCAAGACACTTTCTTGCAATTCTACATTCTGTTGATGCACCTTTCTGAATGTATACAACAAAATCCAACCCCGTCTGCCCAAAGCTGAGCATTCCTTTCCCTTCTCTACAAGTACCTGTTGCAAGCAAGCCGCCACCTCGGCAGGACTTGCCTCTCCTATACTCATGTCCCAGGTCTCACTCAAACCATCACCACACGCCCAAGTCTGTGCTAGTTTATCATACTGAATCTTTGTCCACCATGGAATCATCACTTCGGGACAATCTCTGCCGGCAGAGCTTCCCTTTTTTCCTAAATAAGGAACTCATTGTATCAATTGATGTTTCACGTCCCTATCAACAATACTTCACACACACTTGCACACATCACAAACATAAATAAATTGCCTTTCTGTGTCCAAGCTTCAGATTCGTTTGGTCTTTGGCATCAAATTCAGCACAAAGACCCTGCTCACAGCGCCATTATGATTTGCTTTTCTGACACGTGTAATAATCTTAGAACTACTCACCCTATTACACGAACCAAATGTTCTTGGACTCGAGAAGGCAATAATTCACATCCAAACCAACAGTTGGAATATAATTGGCTCTTTACAAGCCCTTTATTCACACAAATTATAAACAAACAAATAACTATTGTAATAAATGCAATTGGTTATACATAATCACACAAATAAGGACAGTTTAAAGGTATATACATCACTGTTAGTGCAGTTGTAGGAGAAGAGTTTATCTCAGCCACAATGACACTTCCCAGTCCCAAGGCAGGTAAGCAGAGAGATCACACATACTAACGGGGTCTGGTGCACAGCGTCCTCCCACTCAGCGACATTTCATCACCCGGGGTTCCAATTCTCTGTCTCCTCATCAAGATACCCCTCTTCTTATGGGTGACAAATCTCCGCCCCCTCATAGGTTGCAAACTGTCCCCAGCTGAAGGACAGACAGCAAGCATAGGAGGCTAAGAGCAGAAAAATCCAGACAGTAGTGGAAAAACCCAGCTTGTCTGCCACGTGCTCATTCCCAGCACCCCTTAACAATGCACCTGCACACCTCCGACTCCCTTCTCGGCTCGTCCTTGAGCGTACAATACAACAACTATCCTTCATAGTGAGCTCCTCTGTTTCATAATATAATATTGCAATTTTTGCAGTATTTATGTATGCCTTCTAATTGCGATCACAGAAACATAGACTTTCATTGCAGTTTGGAAGTGATTGCCCAAAATGGCTGCACACCTGCACCATGTTTTAGCCCATTTTCGCACACGCATCACACCCATTGGTTCTCATGTTAAAGTTTTGGCAAAAAACTAGTTATGCGACAAAACGTCATAATATTTCTAGTAACTGCCATAATATACATATTTTTGGATTCAACTAATCATGGGGAATTAAATAACACCACAGCAAGGTCTACACCATGTTGCACGCGCAAGTAGCAATTTTCTGCCACTTCTGTAAAAAGCATAAGTTATGAATATGTAATTTATTACCAATATTCCTAATTTTACCCTTTACCAGCTTTTACATTCGAGACATTTTCAGATCAGCCAGGAACCTAATTTAACTGGCCACTACAGTCCCCTAACTCGTAGGGGCATGAATTTTATATTTCCAAAATCACCCGGAAATTACCTAAAACATTCTACATAAATGAAGAAAATCTGCCTTATGGTTGCTGGAAAAAAGGTCTTAATTATAATAGTCCTTTTAAATTCATTGTAAATCTGTATGTCTAGCAAATGGGAGATTTGCTTCATCCAGCCATCTGTCTATCTGTGCCAGCATGTTAACAGAGTTGTTATAAGTCTCTTTGAAGTTGTAGATTCCTTTTTCACACATTTGGTCATGCTCCAGCCAAGGGGAACTGTCCTGTTAGCACTGCCTTCAGAGTCAGCAAGTCTGGGGAACACTGGGTTTTCCACACTTTACTGCAGTTTTAGTTAGATGGGGGATGGAACAGCTGGACATGCAGTGGGGGATTTCTTTGTGAAATGTGCCCACCCATAAGCCAAAAGGGTTTGCCGTGGGCTGACAGGAACTTTTTCAGGGAAACAAAGTGGCTTTTCAAACGTCACTGGTATTTTGTATACAAAACATAATAATCTTTTTCCTTGACATTTTTCCTGTTAACAGTGGTAATATTTTTAAGTTTAAACTGTGAATACACATGTCAAGCTGTTTTTGGGGTCAGTGTTTAAAAATCCTGCTTTTCAGGTGAAGGGGACCTTCAGTTTTCACTTGCAGACACAAGCAAAGCTGTTTTTGTGTCCGTGTTAAAAAATATTCCTTTTCATGTGAAGGAGAACTTCAGTTTTCACTTGCAGCCACAGGCAAATCTGTTTTTGTGTCAGCGCTGAACAAAACCTGCTTTTAATTTGAAAGGGGTTCAGGAAGTAAACATCACAACCTCTAATTGTAATGATTCAGCCTTATATAAAGGTTCCAAACCTAAGGGTAAATCACAAACTCCTTTTACAACCTCCCATAAAATTTACCACTACCAGTTTAAGTTACCTAAAGATAAGAAGACCAAACACATTATGGACTTCAGAACCCATAATATGTGTGGTACTGGGATGAGGAGGAGGAGGAACTCAGATTTAATGAAGATTAAAAGTACTGTGAAACATAATGAACTTTCCTAGTTGTTGGAACAAGAAGCACCTCAGCGTAACATTAAAAAATAGGTCTCAGTTACAGGTGGGGAGGAGAGACATTGATGCAGAGGTAGAAGCAGTAGCAGAGTTAGATGCCTGAGAAGCAGAAGTAGCAGCAACTAAGCCCAACACAAGAGAAGCAGTGTGGCCGTTGTGAGAAACCAGAAGGTGTCTCACCCACTAGTCCCCAGGGATCTGTCATCCAGGTGGCCAGGACACAGCCATTGCTTTTGTATCCAGTTCCTAGGGGTGGACCAGTGCTGGAGGATCACCTGGGTGAGGGGTTTACGGGGAGTGGGAGTGGGACACTGTATGGCAAGATGGGGTATTCCCCTTTACCCCTTTACTCCATCCTACCAGGTAGGATACATTGGCACTCTAGCCCCCATTTCCCGTTACAAACACTTTCATACAGACAGCCCGCTCAAGGAGAAAACAGACCCACACCCGAGCAGTGTACCTGCCATGTCCCAATACAATGGTCATGCGAGGTCAGGCAATTGCAGACAATCATTCACACCTGACTTCCATTAAACTTCCCCACACAGATGAAAGGCGGAGCACGAGAGCATATACTGAGCGAGGCAAAACACATGAAGGAACAGTAGTTTGGAACCGGCAGCTGAATGAAGGGAGAAATAGGGTAAACCACAAAGGGTTCGCAAGGAAGGAAATGCCCTTAACCTTTTCGACAAGAAACCGTTACTTTCCAGAATACTTCAACAGTGAAAGTGTAAGTCCAGGAGACCTGCATAAAAAATCCTTCATTGTGTGTCAATGATACTGGAGGCCCTCCCGCATTGCCGACCAAGACGGGGAGGAGCAGCAGCAGCCGTGGTAACGTCCTTGGCTCCAAGAACAAAGGGAACACCAGAGAAATCAACACAGCCGATGTGTTGGGGAGAGCGATGCAAAACCGGCCTGTGTTGAAGTCAAGGTTGCAAGTGGCAACATTGTATAACAAGCGTTGAAACTAACATTGTTAAATATGTGTGATGAAAGACACGAGTGTAGCTACACTACTGATGAATGTTTGAACATGAGAAGGAAATATACAATACCGTTGACAGAGTGGTCCTGCACCGTGAATGTGCTCAATCGAAGGTATCTTTAAGGTAACCCGCCAAGTGAAAACGAAAGTAGAAGATTGATGAGAATAAATTGTATGAAGTGAATCGAAGTGATCCTGCTAAGGTTTAAGCAAAACCCATCATACATTCGAAAGTCTTCGATTTCGATATCAAGAGGATCCGAGCCCGAACGAGGGAGATCCATATCAAGCAGATCTGAGCCCGAGTGAGGGAGCTCCATATCAAGAGGTACCGTGCCTGAATGAGGGAGATCCAAGGTCCGGACCAGAACGAGGGAGACCAAGTGTGAACATTGTGATAAAAAGGGGGTCTCAGCCTGAAGGAGGGAGACCCATGATGAACATTGAAAGCGAGAACTTGTGCATGTGAAAATCCTGATCGGAATGGAACTTTGAGAATTGTTTGTTATAGACCCTCTGCAGTAAGAGACTGTTATTGGAAAAGAGGCTTTGGCAGAAGGCCCTGATGTCTATGCTTTGAACTGTATCCTCATGGCCAAGAAGCCAGAGTGTGCACGAAGCTCGAACGTGCCGCCTTGTGCCGTGCTGAAAATGTGGTGAAGGGAAGCCAACTGCTCAACTATCCTGACATATTATTTCTTGACCACTTTTCCTTTTTAGATACATTGTTGTCCCACACCATTTTGTATTTAGAAGTAAGGATTGGCAAAAGGTTTATTAGTATAGGCCCTTTTATTTTGACAAACTCTGCAAGGAATGCTTTATTATTTGATGGTCGTAGAATGCTCCCATCCTTAGATTTCGGTTAAGATTGGCGTTCATCCAACCCATTGAAGTTCAATAAACAGACTCGAACTGTGATCACTTGTGTCTTTCTTCACTGTTTGGTACCATGCCTTCCTTACACCGTGCAGAGAAGGCGCAGTGGGAAGCAGCGTTGGGGAAAGCTGTGTCGTATGGAAGAAGAGCTCCCAGCGTGCTGTGAACTGCTCCTGGTGAAAAACAGGAACGGAGAATGCACAGAGCTGTCAAGGCTTCCCAGAAGGACTGCACAGTAGTCACACACTGGAGCTGGCAGAAGTACCGGCAGACCCGAGGTGAACCTCTGCAGTACCCACAAGTGAACCAGAGATGCAAAGGAAAACGGATGAGTTGTTCTGAACTGCCAGGCGGCCCTGGGTTGCTCCGAGTTAGACCTATAAATGGGGCTACCCCGCATTGCCCGATGCAAAGAGTCAATAGACGAGTGGAACAAAGGCAGACAGGGGGCAATAGGGCTGATAAGGGATGCCCATTGAGGGATATGGGTGCCCTGCATTGCCAGCAGCCAAGAGGCTGCATTGCAGTAAACCTCCTATAAATACTGCGCCCACAGACCTATCCACGCATATTAGAGCCCTAGAGACAGTTTCTTATGCATCTCTACCATGCACTATGTCTAATAGAAATGACAGACTTTGTGCTAGACTAACTAAACTACATGAACCTCTGAGAAGATCATTACCGACCACTAATCTTAAAATTAACCGTAAGCCTAGCCTGAGACCTACTTACTTAAAGCAGGTTCCTCCCACGGTCAAACCCATCCCAGTCAAAAAAGCATCTGAAACTCCCCCCCTCAAAGGAGCACTTCTCAATGTAAGATCACTTGCTGCCCATGCTATAGACATTGCCGACCTAATTTCTGAAGGCAATTTGGACTTCCTTGCAATCACGGAAACATGGCTCCATGATGCAGCAGGACCTTCACTTATGCTTGCCATCCCTGATGGCTATACTATTGTAAGACAAGAGCGAGATAACGCCCGAGGTGGCGGTATTGCTATTATCTCTAAAACTACTTTAGGACTCAGGCTAGTACCCACCCATTTGTCTCAATCATGTGAAGTTCTTACTGCCAAACTCCAGATAAACAATTCACAATCACTCACGATCCACTTAATATATAGACTGCCTGGCCCTCTCGGTTCCTTCGAGAAAGACTTGCATAACATAATCTCGAACAACCTTAAACCTACCTCGCAACTAATCCTATTAGGTGACTTTAATCTAGGCTTTAATGACCCAACAGATAAACATGCAACAGACATAATTAATACTATCAAACGCACTAGGCCTCTCCCAAAAAGTCAACAAACCTACCCACATTAAAGGAAGAATACTGCACTGGATAGCAGACTTTAACTGCTGTGCCACCATCTCCCCTATCCTGCCATTACCATGGACAGACCATTCTCTAATACCATTCCAACTCTCCACTATAAGACCTACCCCTACGGCTCAGCCACTAGCGCCACCATGTTCTACTAGAAGCAAAAAAAGTATCACTGTAGAGAAAGTTATCCCTGCGATCCTGCCCACCCTCAATGCACTACCAGAAAATCTTGATCCAAGTAGTCTAGTTCAGGAATTTAACAATACTATGCTCACCACTTTGGACAAAATAGCACCTGTCAAACTCAGACCCAGTAAACCATTAGCCCACTTAAACAAATGGCTCACACCTCAACTTAAAGACCTCTGTATCTTAAAGAATAAAAGTGAAACTGACTGGAGACTATGCCCCTCTAGCGAGAACAAAGCTAAACTAACTTCTCTTTCCTCACATTATAAGAAGTAAATTTGCCAGGCAAAACGTAATTCTTACGATGAGCGTATTGCCAACTCTAATTCCAGTATGAAGGAACTCTTTTCCATACTCAAAGAACTAGAGTCCCCAATTGCGGTACCTGATGTATGCTCTAAGGACAAATCCTGGTGTACAGACATCCAACATGCCCTAGCCAACAAAATTAACACACTCCAAAATAAAATTCAACAAAAAAAAGAAGTAATAAACTTACAGAACTCACCTAATACCCACTTGCCTAATGTTCCACTACCGGTGCATAACACGACTTTCCATTTTTCTAAAATGTCTACCTTGGAGGTAGAAAAAATCATCCTGTCATTGAAGCCCTCAAATTGCAAAGGAGATATTTGCCCAGCACAATTAATAAAACACGCTGCCAGAGAACTCTCTCCATTTATTACAAAACTGATAAATGCCTCATTTGCTACAGGTACCATCCCTGCTAACCTTAAACAATCATGGGTGCTCCCCCTCCTCAAGAAACAGACATTAGATCTTCTCATCCCTACGAATTACCGGCCCATCACCACGGTTCCATTTATACTTAAAATACTGGGTAAAGCTGCCTATATCCAAATTCAAAAACACCTGGAACTGCATAAACTCCTAGGCAATAGACAATCTGGTTTCCGGCCATTACATGGTACAGAGACAGCATTAATTGACCTAAAGTCACAGATAGATGAGCAGAGAGACAAAGGAAGGTCAGTACTCTTGCTCCTACTTGATCTTTCTGCTGCTTTCGATCTGGTCAATCATAAGGTTCTTTGTCGACACCTTGATTCTGCGGCCCACTTCTCCCCAGGAGCCATCAAATGGATCGAGTCCTTCCTGAGTGAGAGAACTATGAGAGTCTTCTTCCTGTCGGCAGCCACTGATCCAACACCTATCCTATGCGGCGTTCCTCAAGGCTCTTGCGTTTCGCCAACCCTTTACAATATCTTCACTAAGCCATTGTTTGATGATTTGGACCATCTGGGTGTCATATACACTAATTACGCAGATGACACTCAGATTCTCCTCCCACTCTCTGGGGATTACACTACGGACACTGGTTTGGTGAACAAAGTTTACCTTAACATCCAAGCATGGATGGCTACTCATGGCCTATGCTTGAACGATGATAAGACTGAGCTTATAATTCTGGGTTCTCAGGCCAATATAAAAAAACTAGGCCAATATTATTCCTCTTTTAATATCAATGGGAATTCTATTCAAGTCTCGAAGGATGTAAAAACCCTTGGTTTCTACCTGAATTCCACACTATCCTTTGATAAACAGGTCAAATCTCTTACTTCCTCTACTGCTTACACCTGCAAGTTACTTAGAGCAGGCAAGCCCTTCATCTCTGACAATAGATGCTTGATCCTAGCCAGAGCCTTAATATTCTCTAGAATTGACTACTGTAATGCCCGTTATAGTGGTGCTAATAGATCCACTATCCAAAAGCTCCAAACACTACAGAAAAATGCCCTCAGAGCAGCCCTAGGCATAAATAAAAAAACTCACATCTCCTCTGTGAGACACGAGCATAAATGGTTATCTAGATCCAATAAAATACAGCTAAAAACACTCTCCTTGACCCACAAAGCCCTTAATAACGTAGCCACTAGCTACCTTATCGATAAACTTCAAAGAAGCACCTCCCTCAGACCTACCAGAACGGGGAATGCTAACTGTCTGATCATTCCCAAATATAAACTCACTACCATTGGTGGCAATAGCTTTACTGTAAAGGTGGCCAAATTCTGGAAATCCTTGCCTCAAGAGTTGAGAGCCGACCAACCCTACACTCACTTCAGAAAAAAGGTTATAAAACACATTGGGCCTCATTACGACCCTGGCGGAAGACCATGGTGCCATCCTGGTAAATTACCGACTTCGCCATGGAGAAAGGGGGAATTACCACCCCATTACAAGGTTGGCGGGGCGGTAATTCCCCCTTCCTCCATGGCCCTTCCCCATTCCCATTTTGCCCCATAGGGCTCAATGGGAATGGGGAAGGCGCTAAGCACGGTGCCGCAAATTGCGGCACCGTAATTAGCTGCAAGGTCCCTTTGCGGGTCCCTACTTTAACGCTGGTTTACACTAGCCGTTAAGGTCGGGTCCCGCAAAGGAACCTCGTAATTAGGCACTAATAGGTTAACGGCGCTGCAGCCTTTTACGGCGCCGTTAACCCATTAGCGCCTGGGTCGTAATGAGGCCCATTATCCGCACAGATCCTTAGCTTCCAGTACCAGTTGTGAACTGACCTCTCTCTGTAGAGACCTTTACCTGCATTAACTGTGTATTCAGCGCCACCCTCCAAAAATAACGCGCTCTCTTGTCCTCCTGTGCGCTAACTAGACTACAAGTGAACCGAAGTAATATATGAAGAGCCCTATTTTGTAATATAAATTTTTGTTATAGTGCCGAGTGTTTATTTCTGTAATTTTAGGATATTTTATTTGCTGCCACTATTTTTGTACACTGTGTTTATCCTGCAAGTATGTAATTATTGTGCTCCGTGCTTATGTTGTAACTTTGCATCTCCATATTGCTGCGCCCTTTTACTTACGAGTCTGGTGCGCTTAACAAACAAACAACAAACAAACAAAGGCTGCAGGAACACAACTACACTTATGTGAGACCTCTATGGGAAGAAACCTATAACCTGCATTGCCAAGAGCCAAATGGCTATAGAAGAATAATCCAAGCTTTTATGGATGCCATTTCAGGGAGATCTGTAACACACGTTGTCAAGAGTCAAGAGATTGTAAAGAGAAGCAGTTTTTGTTCAAGCATCCGCACATAGGATGTTGGTGTGGAGAATCTTGGAACAAGCATTACCACTGAACACAATTGTAGTAGTAAGAGTTTTTATCCTGGCAGGTGAGTATACCTGAAAGGGACCAATAGCAGTTAGTCCTGACAGGTAAGTGTACCAGTAAAAAAGAAGATATAAAGTATTGTGATTGTGGTAAACAAGACGTTTTGGAAAGAACTTGCTAATTTAATTTCCTTTTTTGAACTGTTCACTTGCTCTCCTAAACTGACAAATGTTTCCTTTGGAGAAGTATGATGTGATAATAAGGACTTGGCCTTTTGAAAAGAAGGCGTAATTTGATTTATAGATAATTGATTGAACTTAGTGGGTTTGATATGAATACTGTGCGCTAGTGACCACTTTAAATGTAAGAAATGTTGGCAGTTATTGGACCGGCAGCGAGCAAACTATTCCCACAAACCCACCCACTTGGGTTTGGAAATTGTAGAAAAGGAATGAGAAGATCGTGAAAGGTGACTCGCGCTCAGGTTGTTGTATTATTAAAAGATTGAGAAATTGCCCAATTTAGTAACCAACTAACAATTCGTTCTATTGTAATATTGGATTTATTCCATGTTGTGTACATCCGACACATGTTTAGACCACCTGGTCGTTCTCAAGGCTGTCAGTCATCATGAACAGAACATTTAATAAGAAATAAATTCCAAAAGACATAATTGAGCAAAGGATCAGTGCATTCCCACGATATAAAATGATGAGATTAAACATGGTAGTCAAAAATTGAAAATAAAACAAAACCAACATACCACATTCCAGGTCAAAGGGTGGGGAGTGAATTGAATTGATCAAGATTGAGAAAATAGAAAAAATGGATAAAAGAAAAGCATAAAAACATTTCACAAATTGGTAAGAAATATGTATACAGGTGTTCCACATTATTGATATAACCTCATGCCTTGGTTATATTAGATATATGAGAAATATTTGTGAAAAAGAAGAGTTGCCACCATTAGGTACCATGACGAATACTGTTGTGCAACCATTATGACCATTCGTTATGGTGAAAATTCTTTTGATATCATTCACCCAAATGCGTGAACCAGTGATCGCATTTATGATAAATATCTCCTGGGGTCCCCTTGGTGATGGTGGTCATTCAAAATTAAAATAGATAATATTAATTAGATGGAAATTGGGCCTTAGCCTATTTCCAATGCAGGTGGTTCATTGGCCTGCAAAGCAGGACGAGAGTATTTAGAGAGCTGGACAAATCTTAAGGATTAAATACCTCACTTTCATCTTGAATTCATACATAGCAATTACGTATAAGACATACCTGAAAGGAATGTCTATTCTTTAATGGATGAATACAGAAATAGTTGAGTGGTCTAGTTCAAATCGGGTCAAATGTACCATAAGGTCACAATTTGCCTTCTCTGAAATATAACCAGTGAGGATTGTAAGAATCATTTGAATAAAAATGATATGATTATTTTATTGGCTCCACCAATTGGCTAACCTGAGGTTAGGTTGATCGCTCTCAGCCTCTTAAAACAGCAAAAAATATGCATCAAACATGATGATATCAAACTGTAACTCGAAGCTTCAGGTCACTACGTAGTAATATCTACCGAATTCTGAGAAGCCTGCAATATAACCGGAAAAATAATATGTAGCTGATTGTTTGGCCTCTGTATAAGTGGATTTAGACACCTCTGCCGTAAAGCGTGTGAAGATATTGTCTCTACCGCCATTAACGTTGTGGTTATTGAGAAAATAATGTTCATAATGTTCATAGTAATGTGGTATCCTGTGAGTCTCCAATTTAAATAACAAACGGTCCCACCAACCGGATGAATACGTTCAATGGAACCATTGAACGTGTTAATCCGGTTGGTGGGACCGTTTGTTATTTTATCAACATGCCATCTAATCGTACCATGCTTGCAAGGACAAGCCGCTCAGGTTCCTGATGGGGGTCCTTTAAATTGGAGACTCACAGCATACCACATTACTATGAACATTAAAATTCACCATAAAGCATGGTCATAATGGTCGCACAACAGTATTGGTCATGGTAACTAATGGTGACACGTCAAATGGTTTTACATCTCTTTTTTCACAAATATTTCTCATATATCTAATATAACCAAGACATGAGGTTATATCAATAATGTGGAACAACTGTATACATATTTCTTACCGATTTGTGAAATGTTTTTATGCTTTTCTTTTCTTCATTTCTTCTATTTTCTCAATCTTGATCAATTCAATTCACTCCCCGCCCCTTGACCTGGAATGTGGTATGTTCGTTTTGTTTTATTTTCAGTTTTTGAATACCATGTTTAATCTCATCATTTTATATTGTGGGAATGCACTGATTGGTTGCTCAATTATGTTTTTGGGAATTAATTTCTTATAAAATTTTCTGTTTATGATGACAGACAGCCTTGAGAATGACCAGGTGGTCGAAACACGTGTCGGCTGTACACAACATGGAATAAATCCAATACTTAAGCAATATGCCCCGAGCGGCAGGGGCATTACCGAGTCTGATAATGCCCCAGGGCCATAGTTATAGAAGGCTCTGGGGCATTACTTGACTCAGTAATGCCCTTGCCGCTTGGGGCATATTGCTTTTAGTACCCCGGCCCGCACAACCTGCAAGACCGGGGTACTAAAATAATTTTTTTCTATATAATAAAATAAAATAAAATAAAAGACAGAAAATGGCCGCCGGGGAAGGGAAAACAGAGTCCGTTTTGCCTTTCCATGCCGAAAAAAATTAAGATCAGAAGGTAAGTGGGGTTGGGGGGAGGAGGAATAGAGGGGGAAAAATGAAAAGAAAAAAACGTACCTGAGGCATGATGGCAGCCTCCAGCCGTGTGGAGGCTCGGAGCGGGATTGGCCCAGCTTCGTGCGTCCTCTTTGGCTGAAGGGCTACGCCGCCACCCGCCGGGGACAAAGGCGTGGAATCTGAGGGATTCCCAGCCGGGTAATGCCCCAGCGAGGGCCAATCAGAATGGTTCTTTAATGCTGATTCTCCCACGCCGGGTACTAATTTGATTTATAAACTTGTCCTGTGAGGAAGAAACCTTTACTTTGGTAAACAGAAGGCTGTGGAAAACAACAGTTGTTTTGGATTTTCAACTAAGCATTTGTATAGGAGACGTTTATTTCTTGCGAAGTGGGAGAATACAGTGAATGGAAAAGACTGTTTGTGCTACGTTGAACCGAACTTTGTTATTGCCTAGAACTTTATTGAATCCAAACCTTAGTCAAGGTATTCCTGAAGTGATCCAGGGGAAGGAAGGCCAACCCTGGTCGCAAAGAGTACTTTCTAAAACCTTTGAGTTTGTATTGTTATGTTATTTATATGAATGCTGATCATGGTATGCTACTCCATTAATGATTTCAATACTGTGAAATGAAGACAGCTGTTATTTCGCCTGAAATACATTACATATTTTTGAAGAAGTGAAACAACAATGCCAAACAGCAATCAACAAGTTTATTGTGAAGCAAACTGAAAGTCACTGTCAGTGTTCATACCCATGTAAGACATGTGATTTCTCATATACAGTACAACCCCTCCTCTCCTTACTTATCCTCTCCCGTGCGTTTATTGTTTCCCCTGTTGTGGTAAAGAGATAGCAGAGCATGTGGGAGAATTTCCAAGAGTTAATAGTCATTGCTGGATTTCTTTAATGGTATATCCAGTGGCAAAGAGCTCCCTCTGATTGGGGCTAACCTCTGGCCCAATCATTTTACTCATAGTGCAATGTCAGAAAACTGAAGAGCACTATAATGACCCTGCTGCACTCATTAACAACAGAACACAAATAAAGAAGGCAGTTGTTTAAAAGTTGATTACAGGCCTCATCCTATTGGAGAATATGATTAAAAGGCATTCTCAAGTCTGGGGTTTAACTGCTACATTGAGCATTCCAAGCAGGACTTAGGGCCTCGATAGTCATGTCCACTTAACAGTTGTATCCCAGGTAGACAGTAATCCCCCATCAGAAAGGTGCAAATCCGCACCTTGCAAGAGATCAGAAGCCACAGGGTCATAATGTATTACCATGCACTTTGCAGAAGGCTAATATGTGATTCCACTTCAGTAGGTTGCACTACAAGATATTTCACTAACATGCTAGGAAGACATCACTGCAAGGCCATCCATCACTAAGACAAAAGGTCACACTGACCAATAACAAACGACATAGTGCCTGACCGTATGAAAAAAAAACTACAGTCAAACACTGACAGAGAAGTGTAAACCCAGCAGTGGAATCAGTCGTGGCTGATGAACTTATGAACTAGAGGGGCGGCAGTCTATGGGTCCAGTAGGAGGGTGCAACCGAGCCTGAACCAAAAAAGGGTTTTGGGGTGGAATCTCCCCATGAGAATTTACTTTAAATAATGGGTTAGAATGGTGCATTTAACAGCTATTTCTGTAAATAATTGGGTTAGAAGCCACACAGTTTGCAATCTATTTTGTATAGTAGCACATGAAAAAAAATAGATACAAGTTACCAAGAGTGCACAGGACAATTTTCGAATGCATTTTCTATTATGCCTTTGCCCACACCCTATGCCCGTATCTGAAACATTTTAATACTGGCTGTGCCCATACATGTTCATGCATGCTGCAACAATATGTGCCAGTATTACCATATATGGACTATCAGCCAATAAAAAAGGATATGCCATAACAAAAGTATCCCCCGAATGGCTATAGCAAGATAGGCCAGTATACCAAGCAATCACACTTATGCTTGCTGTTACGTTCCTATGTGGATAGACTGGCCTACATTTAATGTAAAGTTTTTCCCCCAAGACTCTTGTGCACTACTCCTGATCATATAAAATTCTTCAAAAGTAGTGCAGAAGAGTCTGGGGGAAAAAGTTGTAATCAGTCATTATTTGTCAGCAGGGTTTGTATGACATAGCCAAGAGTTTTCTTGCTAAGACACACACACCAATAAAACTGCATAAAACCAGTGGCGTACTATATAGCATTCAAAACCCATCCATTTATACCTGCTTTTAATGTAGGCCAGGCTATCCACGGAAAAACACTTCACTTACAATTGTTTCTTTATCCCTTATGCATTGTTCTGTGTTCATCAGGGGTAAAGCAAATAACATTTTTTAATTTTTTTTATTTTACTTGATTCAATTTACAAGAAATTTTTACAAGAAAATTAAAATTTCCCATAATTTCCCATCATTTCCCACTTTGATATGTCCGTTCCAGCTTGAAAGATACAAAGAGGACAAGTTCCTTGACAATAAGCGGGTTGTAGGTCAGGGTTACAAAACAAGTATGGGGTTCACTTCTGGTCTAGGAAGAAGAGAAAAAAGCTCCTAATCGAGTCTCATTCGCGATCTTGAAGTTTCAAATTCTCAAAGAATTGCGAGACCGCAATCACATATGAAATATTATCCCCCTCTATTAATCTGTTCCACCAATCCTCTTCTCCACATATGGTTGACACTTTAAATATATGTGCCCGGTGCCTACTTCTCAAGTTCGTCAAATTTGTACATGACAATAGCAGATGTCGTAGTGACTCGATTTGGTCTTTCTTTTTGCAGAAACAACAGCTGTTGTCCATTGAGATTTTTCTTATCGCCCTGATTTCATTTGTTGGCAGGAGATTCATTCGGAATCGCATAAAAGTGTTTCTCAAACGTCTGTTAGGAAACATTTTGAAGTATTTTGGTATGTCATTTATACTCCTTGTTGTTGGTGGCTGATGTTTTATTAATTTGCTTCTATTTTCCAGAGATGTCGTCTGAATCCAGTCTCGTTCCCACAATTTTTGTTTAACTTTATCTGGGTTTTGGATTAGTTCTTCCTCCGAACTATCTATCTCGTTCAGGATTTTTAGGTTTTCTTTCACCCAATTCGCCAGCAAATTACTTTTTTTATCTTAAATTTCTGTGTGGATGATGGTTGCTACATTAGGACAGTTGTTAGTTATGATCTTTCTATGTAGCATTGTTGTATTTCTTAACACCATCGATTCCAGTGATTGTAGGCCCAGTTCTTGATGTATAGTTGATACAGGCGTGGATGCTGGTAGATTCAGTGTATTTCGCCAGAAGAGCCCTTCAATGCGCTTCCAGAATTTTTGCGGGATCGTCAGCATAGCATCTGCGCCATAGATTAGTGAAGGAACCACTTTACCCTTGTAAAATTGTATCAGGGGGATTGATGTAAATTGACAGAATCTTCCGTCTATCGCTTTTGCCTGACTTGCCAACTTCTTTGTTCTTCCCACAAGATGTTTTTGCATTGGGCACTCTTGGATATTGTTACTAAGAATCACCCCTAGATACTTAAATTCCTTCACCTGTTCAATCTTTTCCCCTTCCAGGGTCCATCTGAAGTTTTCGATACAAGTATTTTGTTTTTCCATGGTCATGACTTTAGTTTTGGTTTAGTTAATTTCCAAGTTGTTCTTATTTATATAAACTGCCAGCTCATTTAATTGGTGCTGAAGGCCGATCGGAGTATAGTTCAATAGAATTAAGTCATCCGCATAAAGTAGTCTTGAGATCTTAAATCTTCCTACTGTCGGTGGAAATGAGCGGATCTCTGATTCACCATCTTTAATATCCCAAAGGTATGAATTGAATAGCGTTGGGGCAAGGGGGCACCCTTGCTTTACTCCTCTGGCCGTGGGAATTTGTTCTGAAAGGCGCCCTTCTCGGTTTAAACATACCCTGATGGAAGTGTCTTGGTGAAGGGTTCTAATGGGTTCCAAAATGCCTTCCGGGCACTTTTTTGCTCTTAGTTTTTCCCATAAAATGTCCCGGTTGACCTGGTCGAAAGCCTAGATCAGGTCAACAAATGCCAGATGGATTTTTGGACTTCCTTCATGGATCTTACTTTTTAGCGTGCTTAGCAGCAAAATGTTTGGGGCCGTCCCGGCATCCTTCACAAACCCAGATTGAAGTGGGTCTTCATTGCCTGTGGTTCTTGCCCACTTTTGAAAATTTTCCAAAAGTAATGAACCAAACACTTTCCCGACCATGTCAAGGAGTGCTATTGGGCGGTAGTTCTTAGGTTCGTCTCTTGGTCCATATTTATAAATTGGCACAATTGTTGCTGTTGTCCATGAGGTGGGTATGGATCTGTGTGTTGTGCAATTCTTTATAACCTCTTAGATGAAATCGGCCCATTCTACTTGATGTTCTTTTAAGTCTGCGTTTGTAATGCCATCTGGCCCGGGGGCCCTTGAATTATTCAAACGGATAAGTTTTCTCTTAATGTCCTCCCGATCCCAAGTTGTGACCCATGAGATATCAGAGGCTACTGGAATTGTCAAGTTATGGCACCCGACTTTCTGGAATAGATGTCTAAAGTGCTTCATCCAAGCTTCTTCTTCAACAAAATTGTTTATTGGGTTTGTTTGGATTCCTGACGTTGTTCTAATCAGGGACCAAAAATCCCTTGATTTCCTACTACATACCGTCTTTAACATTGCAGCTGCGTCTCCTTGGTTAATTAATGCTCTTTGATGTCATAGCCAACTTTCATATGTCCTCACTGCGACTTTTACTTGATTCGCCATCTCAAGAGTGTTTGTTTTTCTTGCATGTCTTTTTAGTTTCCTTAGTTTTTTTCTCTCTTCCACTATACATTTGTTGAATTTGTGTATATGGATTTTTATCTCACGATTTGGCCACACTTTTTTTTTCTTTTCGTAAACTTTTAACAGGGGCTGATAATCAGTGATGTCTTTTTCATTTTTCAACCCACTTTGCTGCTTAATGTGCATATGGTAGTATATGTGTCAGTTAATTCTACCACTGCGTTGGACGACAGTCTCAGTTTTGTGCCTCCCTTACACGCCTCCATCTCTGCAGCCATAGTTGGTCTGAGGCTCCTCGTATTGGTCCATTTTACTTTTAATAAGTTGTGGTCACTGTTTGCTGTTGTCACCACCTCAAAGTCGATCACAATCCTCAACATTTCTTTTGAGACAAATATATGGTTTAAATTTGCACTCTGGTTATTTCTTTCCCAAGTTGGGATTAATGGGCCGCAGGTGGGCATTGATGTTTCTAAACTATGAAGGCCCCATGATGACATCGCCGCCTTCCATAGGTGACCTCGGACCATGTTTAGTGGAGCTTTTTTTCTCGATCCATTGGAGATGTTATTTTCGGGCAAACCACGTTGATGTCCCCACAGAGAATAATAAATGTTGGCGCCCATTCTAGATATGTTCTTTTCAGTATATTATCTACTGATTTCAGGAAGTCTTCGTTCTTAATTGCTGCCGGGTTCCAGTAGTTATTAACAAAATCACTGTTTCATCCTTTACGGTTTCTATATTAGTATCCGCTGTTGTTTTTGTCCATTTTAAAATGGATACTTGAAAATGGGTGTTTGACATTTCTATTTTTATATGTTGAATTACCACTCCTGATCTGATGGCTGTCAGAAAACCAGACGATGGACCGCCTCGTTCAGATCGTATCGCTGGCGATAGGAAAGTTTCATATCCCTCCAAGAAAGGTTTTTTAGTTAACCAAGTCTCTTGGAGACATAAGATGTCAAAGTCCCCAAGGTTTACATCACTTTCTACCAAGAGGTGGCTGAAGCCTCTGGTATTCCAACTTCCCATTAAAATGGTGTCTTTCCCTACTTCTTTCTCCCCTCCACCGGCACTTCTTGCGTTCTGTCCCTCTCTTCTGTGCATGGCTAGCTCTTCTTAGTTAATGCTTTCGAGATCCATGACCATCTGGAGAGATCACCTTTTTCCCCATTCTTAGGAGTATTCGTAGTTGTTTGTCCATTCTCCCTTTCTACGTCTTCTTGTGCAAATGTTATCGTAAGACTCCGAAGGGTTCCCTGAGGATGTCTTCTGTTATTCAGAGGGTCAAGATAGGGAGGTTTCTCTGTTTTCAGCTGTTGTTGATTCTCCTCTTTGACTCACCCTCTCTGGAGTATCAATTTGCGTTGATTTTGTGGTCTCTTTCTGTATCAAACTTTTAAATGATCTTAATATACGATCTTTTGAACGGGCCCGCACATTCTCTTGCTTTTACTGTGTATTCTCTTGTGTTTCCAGTTGTCTTTTTCCGTACTGCACTTTTTCACTTCTTACATGGCACTCGTACAAATCATACCCCAACATTTGGAAACTTTCCTGTTCCAATGTTGTCATTACTCTGATTATTGGAGAGGGGATATGTAAATAAGCACAGTCTCTTTTCCCCGTGGCGCTGAATTCGACAAATCTAATATCATCCGAAGTAATCTGCCTCAGATTTGGTATACATTTGATTAGAGCCATTATGTTCTTACGATTCAATATCAGTTTATCTCGTATGTCCCCCAAACGTTCCAGACCTTTCACTTCTGCTTTTTTTTACTATATGGAATATAGACGTCTTGCTTATTTTCTCAGCTGTTATTTCTTTTGTTTCTTACGTTTCTCTCATGGCTTAGTTCTCTTGGATTTTATTTTTTCTGGTTATGTTCTTTCTTTCGGTTGTTAACAGATTTGACCTCCTCCCAAAACTGGGTTTTCGTAATTCTTTTTGTACGAGGTGAACTGCTCTTGTGTTTCATATCCCTTACATCCAATTCGCTCTCTCTGGAGATTGTCCGCCTTTTTACTTTTCCTGTTGCGGGTGATCTGTCCCTTTTTCTATCCAAGAGGACCCGTGCAGCTTTATCACACCTTTCTTTCAAGGTGAGAAACTGACTTTTTTGCTCTTTTTCTACATTTTCATTAGTTTTTGTTCCTTGTTCTTCTGTCGCGCATTCCAGTTGTTGTGTCATTTGACTTCCGCAATATCAACTGAATACACCGACAGATCCATAAGGTCAATGCTCTCTTCCAACTCCTCGTTCTCCTTTTATCGTCTATTTAAAGTGAGATCTTGGACTGTTTTTTCCGTTTTTTAAGGCTCTTTATCTCGGAAAAAAACAGTTCTTTCTCGATTGTTCAGTTAGCTGAATTATCTTTTTGTTATTGTTCTGAGAGTTTGTTGAATCCTTCGTCCTCGCCATATGGATTAGCTTTGTTTCTAATGTAACCACTCTGTTTTCAACTTTATTTGGGTTTGTTTTTCCATTGGCAAAGAGCAGGTATGTCGTTTGTCCTTTGCTTTGTGATTTGAGTTGTCTTTGATCAGGAATCCCATTTTGGGATTCTATTCTTTGAGTCTCTATTTGGGGCTTTCTTGCCCCTCCCCCCTCAACGGCGTAGTGCTCAGCACGTCTTGTTCCAGGATCATAACCACCCGTTTGTAGATTGGTTCTTTGTTGCTCTCTGCTGTTTTTCCCCTTGTTGATTTCGTGATTTAATTTGGGGACCTTTGTTATGGTTTTCTTGGACATTCTGAGAGACAGTTTGATTATCTTTTGTCAACTGAGTTTCCCCACACTGATTTCCTTCCTCTTTAACCGACTCCTTCCGGACAGTTTTTAATATGTCTTCAGTCTGAGTAGCGATTGAGTTTTTTTGCTGGATGTGCTTCGTTACTTCTGTTTTGTTTTGTTGTCTAAATTCTTCCTTTGATAAACTATTCAATGTGCAAGGCTCAAGCCCCCTTGATTCCAGAGCCGTGATATATCCTTCAACATAGATCATTTTCATGTGGAGCATTGCTACCAAAGTTAGCTGGTCCTTTAAAGTATCATGTATAGATTCGTACAGTTTGCAAAATGGATTAATTGCAATATTTATCGCTGACATTATTGCAAAAAGTTTTTTTTTTTTGTTGTCGATTCTTTCTCATTGTCGGAAATCAATCACAGTTGAGGATCTTCTGTTGCGTATTGGTGTATTTTTCTCGTTGTTTATTGACCAGTGCGAGGGTCTTCTGTTTTGGGGGGGTGATCGCAGAAGGGGACCTGGTGTAAAGCAAGGTCCCGAGTCATTAGACCTCAAATGTTTTTCAAATTAAGGTTCATCTTCTGGGTTTGTTTTTTTAATGTGTTTTCTTGATTTTTTCCACAGAGTGGGCCTCAAGTATACGATCCCTTATGTTTTTTCCAACTTGAGGTAGGTTTTTTCCTTTCATTGGAGTTAGCAGGACCTTTTCTAAAGACGGGATCTCAGGTAGTGAGTCCCCTATTTGTCCTTCACCTCGTACTTGGTCGTTTTCATGTGTTGTCGGCCCACTAATCTCCTTTGTTACGTGGGGGACCACCTCCTTATTGCTGTCATGTATGTTGACAAAGTCTGGTGTGGAGGTGCACACTTTTACCTGTTTCTTCTGACTGTCCGTAGGGGTGTCTCTTATGTTTTTGTAGATTTCCTCTGATTGTGTATTATTTTGTCCGGGGGATCTCATACTGTCCTTCCCCCCCTGTAGTTCTGGATCTTTGAAATATCGAATTCCCATTTTTAGGACTACTCGTGGGGTGTCCGTTCTCATCCTTGACCATACAAACCTTGTCTCTTGTTGTCTATTGCTTGTGTGAGAAAAAACCCCTCCCAACAACTCGGCTGACAGTTCTTCCCTTTGACGATGATCTTCTGTCAATGGTTTTTTGAAAAATCTGGCTACTGAGTTTACGTGATGTGCATTCACTTTTAATCTGGGTATGGCTTTTCTTACCACCCTTTTAGTTTGTACACCTGAGATACTTTTCTGAGTCATTTTCCCCATCGCTGGTATTGACTTTTGCTTACTACCTCTTAGTTTGTATAAGGGTTTTCTTAGAGGGTTTTTTGGTGTCGATTTCTTAAGTCCCGGCCACCGCCAGATGTTGTTCATTGTGTACTGGCGAGTGACTAATGTTTTCAGGATTGCTGTCATCGCATTCATCCTCCATTTCTATATTCACTGTCTCTTCTTTTTCTACCTCCTTATTTTCTTCTAGAAGCGATTCATCCAGGATGATCGTTATGCCAGGACTCTTCGAGCCATCGATCGTTTGCTGTTCTTTGGATACTGACGAGGAACAATAATTTTGGGGGTTACTGTCCCCGAGTTCATCTCCCGTTTCAATAGATACTGTTTCCTCTTTTTCTCCCTCCTGAATATTCTTATTTCCTTCTGTTGTGGATTTGTCCAGATCTATCATGATGTCAGGACTCTTCAAGTCAGGACATGTCCTTGGAGTGTAGACCTCTATGGCAATATTTATAGAGGACGTTGCATTTGTTTTCACAATTGGCCCAATTTGCACCGATTGGGCGCCTTGGAGAACCTCCCTGGGGTCCTCAGTGCTTGCTTCGTACTGACTAGCGGTCGGCTGGATTGTGAAGCCAGAAGCGGCGCGCGGAACTGGGGTTTCCCCTCCCCCCACCGCGTCCGTTTGCCTGTTGCCTTAGTGACGGCGAGGGTGGGGGTGTGCCCCTAGGGAGCGTCTCGTCAATATTTAAAGTCAATTCTGAGCGTTTAGAATCTCGCGGGCCCATACCTGAAAATTCCTGTAAAGACACCACTGTAGCAGATATTGCGGGAACAGTTCGATGTTGGCGTTGGCGCAGGTTTTTTTTCAGGGGGCTTCTCAGGTCCAAGACTGAGTCCTCTCGACTCGATCGGCTGCTTCGCAGGCGCCACTCCTCCTCTGCCTCCTTCATGATGTCCGTGAGGGTAGGAGAACCCCCGCTCCCTCATGCTTCCACAGACTGCTTCCAACTTCAGCTTCCAAACTCCGGGCCCGCTCCGCGGTATGAAGTGGGTTTTGTAAAATGTCTCCACCCACAAACACAGTAGAGCTAGAGAGCAGACTTGAACACAAGGTGACTGCCACAGACTGCTTCCAACCTTAGCTTCCAAACTCCGCAAATAAAAATGCCAAGCCCTCAGAACACTCCACCACTAAATTTAGGGGTGGGTACTGGGATACACACAAAACACTTTCATCTGCACATCATTCATACAACTCCTTGCATGCACACATTTATATACACACACACCAACATACATACTGTGGTGGCATGGAGGGATTGCAGGAGACTGGTGGGGTTTAGTGAGGCGTTTATTGAGACACCTAAGGCAAATGAGTAACGGGTATTTAGTCCTGAGCAGGGAATTGTGTGTACTCACAGTTCTATTGTTCTGGCAGATACAGTTATCTTCACTGCATAGCCGCAGGGTATTGATATCCCTCACCAGCTGGAGCTCCCAGGAGGCTGTCCTCAGCCATGGAAGTAAGCTCTGCTGAAAAGGGCCTGTGTGAAACAGGCTGTCAGAGGGCTGAGTCTTACAGCAGGAGGAGCGCTGAGGCTCGTGTGCACTCTCATGCCTCAGCTCCGGTTCTCACGCGGGTCGTGCTTTCCTCGCGCTTCCTGCTGCAAGTCTTGCGGCATCTTGTGGCTGAGATCTCGCGAGGAGGAGTCCCCACACATACATGCATACATAGCATGCATGCATCCATAAACATTACATTAAAAACACTTACCTTACCTCCATGCAAGGGCTCTGCAGCTAACAAAAAAACATAACGGGGACACAACCATGCCCAAGAAAACACAGGTGGCAAAGCCCTTCTACTTTCTCAGTCCCCACCAACATTTGGCTGGGGTTGTATGACAGAAGTCTGAATTTTCCAATTTTTGCAACAGCTCCCTGAAAAGTGAGCAGTAATCTCTTGCATTTTTTGGCTTCCTCATTTATTTATGTCATGATTACCAAACCCATAGGCTTGTGCACAAAGTTCTTAAGAACAGCAAGCTTGACTGTGGCTTAGCCATGATCAGAATTCTGAGCCTTCCACAGTGTCATGGTGAAGCACATCATGCCCAAGAAAACACAGTGTGCAAAGGCTCTCTTTTCACTCCCCTGTGCCCTGAACAGTCATGAAAAGCCAGGTTGTTTGGATGCGAAAGCTGGAAGGAAATATGGGCACATTTAACTGAGGGTGGGATTTCAACCACGGCTTCCTTGGGGACAGAAGCCTTAGTCTGGCCTTCCTGGAGGTTCCAGAGTCCTGCTAGGGCCTTAAAGGTAATGGTTATATTGCTGTGTAAGGCAGGAATCCTTTTAGGCTGAGGCTCTGTGCTTATGGGAGTTAATTTACATAATCCCACCTTTGACTAGCTTGCTCGCCATGGGCTGCAGTTACTGTGAGCATTATGCGAATGTTAGGTCAAAACAGGGGTGTTTGATCTAGTTAACACATTACATTTCCGTTTGTACCCTTCTGCTTTGTCTTTCTTTTTTCTTTTGCGTGTTTAGGGAGTTGCTCCCTGCCATCTTAAGTAATGCTGCAAACCAGCAGAAACAGCTCTGCAAAGGCAGCTTGTCACACGCAGAAACATGGGCACACACAAAGACCCTCTCTCTCTTGCATGTAGTAGCTGACTCCTCAATATTGTTTATTGTATCACAGCAAAGGTCATATTGGGTGTCGGCCATCAATACAAATTTGAATGAAAAGTCCTTTAAGTAGTATTTGATAGGGTTTTACAACTGAATCCTTCATGGAATGGAAGTTTTAGTACTATTCAAGGCCTATAGCACCCAACTCAGGATAATTAAAAACATTATTAAACAGACACGAAAGAACTCTAAAAAGCCCCTGCAATAGCGTCATACCAACTTACTTAAGATGTAAAAAGCTTGCGATTGTCCATTCGTTGAGCTGAAAAAATTTGCAAATCCCACTCTTCTCTCTTCCAGAGCATCTGGGCAGAGGGTGTTTCGGGGCAAATGTCTGCTGAGTTTCTGGTACACAATGGGGCTGAATATATTGATTTTTGTTTTCTTGTTTTTATAAAGTACTCACACCGCCTGGCGGCGGCCTCAGAGTGCTCAGCAAACTGAGCGGGTGAAGGAGCCGGCAAGCAGGCATACCAAGAACCAATCAGCAAGCTTCCAGAAGGAAGTTAGGTGTAGTGTCGGTAGGGAAGGTGGGTTTCCAGGCCTTGACTATACTTTCCACAGTCAGTGCCGGGGCATAGGAGGGTCTGCCCAGGGCCGTCACGAGAGGAGTGCAGGGGGGGCAAACTGCCCCGGGCCTCGCGCTTGCAGGGGGCCTCGCAGCCCCCTCTCCTAAGGAGAAAGCAGCACAGTCTCCCGTGTACTTTATTCACACGGGAGACTGTGCTGTCTGCTCTCTGCCCCTGAAATGATTTTGCTGTTTGTTGCGAAGCCATTTGGCTCTGCAGCAAACAGCAAAATAATGGGAGACAGCAGGGCTCAGAAGTGAGCTCTGCTTCCTCCCATCATTCAGCTGACAACGTGGACATGCTGAATGACAAGAGAGGACTCCTCTCCTGTCCTGTCAGTCAGTGTGTTCACATTGCTCAGTGTGAACACACTGACTGATAGGAGAGGAGTTCTCTCCTGCCAGGAAGCATGTCCACGTATCGCAGTGAGGGCCATCCGGGTGCATGTAGGTAAGGAAAGTGTTTTTTTTATTTTAAATCAAATGTGTATATATGGGTATTTAAATACATCAAATTATTATGTATATGTATGAATGCATGCATGCATGTTGGTGTTTGTGTCAATGCTGTGTTTGGTTTTATGTGTGCATGCATGGAGTTGTGTAACTGGTAGATGAATGCATGGGTGAAAGTTTGGAGGGGGCGGTGCCCAAGGAAGCAGGGTTAAGGGGGCGGAGGTAGCAGTTGACCTCTGATCAGAGGAAATGTCAAAAATAATAGTTTAAAATGGCCCAATTTCTTTCATGTTTCTTCTTTTCCAAACTATATTTCAATTCCATTTTAAACCACTTCCATGTCGCTGGTGATGAGTAACTTCACTATGTGGATAATAGTTTTGACCAGTGTTGCTGAGTAAATATTCTTTAAAATGCACAATTTGCTTCCCATTTTATTTAAAAAAACTCCCTCTTGTGTACTATACAAACAGGATGATTTCTGTTCGCCATAAGCAACATTTTCTTTGACTTGAACCCCACCTGGTACAACTCCTGCAGCTCCCCTCTGAAAGCAGTTGGGTGGCTGCATCGTGTGTGATCGTTTTAATAGGGGTATTTATTAATGTAATGTGTGTCAGATACCTGTGTATTCATTTATTTATGCAATGATTGTTGGATACAGGTATCCGACAAACTTTGCATAAATAAATAAATAATCCGGGTCCATGTATCCAACAAACATTGCATAAATAAATACATAAACCGGGTCGTGGCTGAGGACTGTAACTTCCTCTTGTGACCTCTTACATGGGGTCACGAGAGGAAGTTACAGTTTGCTCCGGGCATTTTTTTCCCCTTCTCCCCAGCACAGAGCAGGGATTTGGGGTGGCTGACACTGGCCGCATCCCAAGATCTGGCTACACATCTGGTGCCGGATACCGGATCCGGCCAGAGCCGGCAGCATGACCAACACTGGGGGTGGGTTCCTGGCATCAGAGGTGCACCTAGGCTAAAATGTCAGGGGGAGGTGGGGAGATGGGGCATGGGGACTAGCACTGCAAATGTTGGGAGAGGTGCTAACTACAGAGGTTGTGAGGGAGGAGCAAATTACTTGTGTGTGGGCATCTAACATCTTTTCACATTCGAATTAGACTTTTCTGGTGAAGCTTCAATGTTACAAGCAGCTACCTCTCGCCTTCATTTCTGAAACATAATACTTAAGGACTGCTGTGAGAATGAGATGTCTCATGTCACCACTTCCCTTCTAATCACTCCCCAGGCATGCAAGTGCTACCCCCACATCACGATTTCAATTATCTAAACATGTATGCATATTAATGCAGGTGCTAACAGTAAAATGTTTTATGTTAGTATTTGCAGGGCCTTTGTTAATAGCAAAGCCCAGGCACTGTTTAACATTCGTGTCCTGTTCCGTCTGGCCAAGGCTCTGTCGGTCAACCCGGCAGGGACTAGCTGACAATTTTGAAAGCGGATAGTGAGTGGGGCCAATAAACCCATTGCACTTTCGGTCTCCCCCCTGAGGGATGGCATCTGGGCATTTCACCTTTTACAGTTGAAATGGGCCCCCAAGTAGATGCCCCCATGTTGCCAGTCTTATGACACAGAAACGTACAGATAATCTGCAGCTTTGAACCTCCTTGCTGCATTATTTTGACTTCATTATTGATTTAAGCACTCCACAGGTGCCTTGGACCATTGCTCCAATCAGTAATGGGTGTCCCAAACATCAAAAAGAAATGAGACCCCATCAGCCCTGACACATCTTTAGCCAGCCCTGCTCCCATTTCCCTTTGAATTCCCTGAGCCCAGCTAGGAAGCTGAAAAGCTATTTCACCTTCCCTTTGGCCACTAGTCGTACCTTTCATCCCAATTCAGAGGCTGTTTACTTTCATAGTGCTATACTAATCTCGGAAGAGGTGGGCCATCTAAAAGCTGAGACCAGAAGTTAAGACTGGCTTTATCAAAGTGAGTCTGTTGATATCCCATGGATAGGTTTTTATGCTCTGCATGTTTGATGCTGATGCTGCTCCTTAACAAGTGCTATGGGCTGGCGACACATCGAAAGAGGCCTTCTGCCTCAAAGTGGCCAGGGACTGGCGCCACCCATGGAGCCAGGTTGAGTCAACAAAGCCCAACATTTCAGGAAGGAGCTAGAGCCCGATCTGTTCAATGGTGTTGCGCCACTGCATGCCATTCTTTTTGTTTGGGTTATTAGGTGTGCCACCAATAAGCCAAAACTATTGCTTTAGCGAACACAGTGGTGGAAATGGACTTTTTCTACGTGGCATCCCTCCTACTGCAGTGAAAGAGGCCAGGCCCAGCGACGGGAGGATTAGGAGGGTGTAGGGCAGGTATTTTAGTCACCCCATGAACATTTGTCTCTTCCACTCAGAAGATTTATCGTCAGCAAAGTTCAAAATCTGCACCCCTTTTAAACCTACAAAATGCACATCAATATTTTCAGTACAGTGCAACATTGACAAAGGATTTCACAGGGCTCCTGCTCAGACTCTCAATTGGTCTTGTGGGGAAGTGTCTCACTTTGGAACCTAGCGGCCACGGTTTATATCCCTGCCCAACATAGGTTAAAGCACGAACACACCAGAGCATTCTAAAATAAACATATAGTGCACAGATTGCACAGATTGTGTAGCTGTATTTCTAATCTGGTGAGTAATTATTTGCCAGATCCTGGGTCTGGAAAGATCCATCCCAATGATAGCATTGAGTACAGATAGGAAGAAATGCAATATGAGGAGGGACTTGTAGATGTTGTTTAGTTATTTGGCCACCCATTAACTTCTCATGGCCATGCTAATCCCTATGGCAATTCTCACCCAGTTCCTGCCCTCCCCACCTCTAAACACCTCCTCACTGGAACTCTTTGAGCTAGCTTTAACCACACCTTGCCATCAAACCTTGCCCTCATCCTGCCTGCAAGTGTTTTCTCAAAGGAGTCTTTTGAAAGTTCATGACTTCATTGGAGTTGTAAACACGGAACTGGTGTAATAAAAATGTCTTAATCAGGTCTGCCTTCGGCCACTCGATTTAAAAACGCCCTGCATGTCTTTCGCTGAAGTCCTGTTAAAAACAAGCGTTGGCAAAGCCAACAGTTTTGGCTTGTGTATATGTATTAGGCATTTGCCAGGCACTGCTATTAGCTGTTCAGGTACTCAAACCATTTTGCACCGGCACTATTAAGGGCCAGCTAATACCAATACAGAAGTGCCTTCCCCATGCCTACACAAATGCCCAAACTGTTATAATTGCCAATGCTATTTTTGCTTTACCCTTGATGCACAAGACTATGCATCAAGGTTAAAGCAAACATTCCACTTGGCTAAATTGGCCCACATTGAATGTAGGCCAATGTAGCCAGTAATAACACTTATGGTACACAGTCAGCCTGGATACACTTTCTGTGGCATGGCATTTGTACTGGCTGGGAGTCTGTACATGGTAACAATTGCATATATTGATGCGGCCTGTATGGACATACATGAGATCAACCAGCATGAATACATTTTTATACTAGCATATCTTGTGTGGAAAGGCGGCTGAAAATGTATTGAAAAAATGTTCCTGTGCACGGTTTGTGATTTGCAACTATTGGGATTTTCCATGTGCTTCCATACAAAACCAATTGCAAATTGTATGGATTTCTATACAATTTTGCAAAGGAAGTGCTGTAAGATGCATAATTTATCCCAATGTTTAAAATATTTTCTTGGGAGTGAGAACCCCCCCTCAAGGAACCCTTGTTTGGTTTGGGCTCCCTCACTGTGCTCTGTTGATCCTGCCTAATTGGCTCAAACTTTTAAGCCTCTTCAGTTCAGAAATGTACCGCCCTCCACTGTACATCATTTGTCACTGTGTATGATGTGTGTTTAATGTGCACACAGGGGCAGTGTGCTCCTTAATGATATGATATAGCATTTATAATGTGCCTGTACACAAGTGTTTCTAGGTGTGACACGGAAAGGAGGGGGAAACAAAAGAGTAGGACAAAACACAGATCTTACTAGGCATTGTGTCATTCAGATCGCGCAAGAGCAGGGAAGGAGGGAGGGTAGAAGTGCTGAGGGTGGGGTAGGATGCATAAGTGCAGGAACAAAGGAGAAACAAGAGTGCAGCCAACAGGTGGCAAGTGTGGGTACTCATACGTACAGCCAAAGAGTGGAGAATAAGTGCAAGAGAGGGACAGTAGGGTTACAAATACAGACCACAAATGCAAGGGAGCCAAGAGGCAGTGCAGGATTGCAGCTGGACAGGCAGGGACCTGAGCCCGAATTCAGAGCTTGACCAGGTGACCAGTCCATGGATCAGGAAGCTGATCAGCAAGGGAGAGGAAGAGAGAAGGCAGAAGCAAAGTGACAGGTCTTGCGTTGCTTCCGGAACCAGAGAGGGTTCTGCTGAAGTTTCACCGAGGCAGGGAGGCTGTTTTCAGAGGGAGGTCCCAGCCGAAGAAAGAGATCTGTCCTCAACTCTTTGCTTGGAAATACAAAAGTTAGTCTGGCATAAAGCTTTCTTCAGTAGAGAAATCTAACTTTGCTGTAGTTGATTTGGAGTTGTATTAATAAACCATATTTGGGATCCTGCACACAAACTCAAAGGGAGATTTCTCGAGTCTCCTGCTTGCAGAGGTGCCGCCGCTGGCTGAGTGCAAAATATTGTAAGGGGGCCTCACCAAATTTTTTGCCCCGGGCCTCACCACATCTTCTGACAGCCCTGGGTCTGCCGAAGGGGTGAACCTCGTTAGTGAAGGGGATTCCACTCCCAGCCTCTCAAAAGCACCTCTAGAGCACTGGAATCAGTGTTTGTGTTTTGGATGCCGACCTTAGGTGTATTGTTGGGTGATAAGCAAGTAAGCATTTTACTAAGCAGTCAGGAGCATGGTCTTGCAGAAGTAATCTGTCTGATCCTGCCTTTTGAAGTAGGGCAATTTCCTCTCCCTGGCAGACATGGGGTTCAATGGAGCCTGCGACCCAGCTTCTTGCAGATAAATGGGGATTCTCCTATTTGCTATGGAGGGGAGGGGGTTGATGCCCCATTCAGACAATATGTTTTGTTAATAGTCTTTTATACCGCTCCCAAATACCACCATAGTAGTCTCAGACCCCCTGGGCTTGTCCTTGGATAAGCGTACTGTGCCCCCCACCAGGGGCATCCAGACTTAAGTCTATTAAACGAAAGAAAATGAGCGAGGGGGTCGATAAGCGGCAATGGGGACGTGAGAAATGGACAGGGGGGGGAGCGGTGCAGCGGGTTAAGAATGTTTTATGATAGCATGGGTGCATGTCGGTCCTGCAATGGTGACCTTGGTTCTGCAAAGGCGAGACACCAAATATATCCTAAAGCGTTGTGATAATTACGGTGTGTTTCCAGGGCAGATTTCGAGATGTGTGTGTTAGCAGGCAATGTAATGCTGGGTGCACGAGGGCTCGAGAGAGTTATTATTTGCCTCGGCGTCTCTATACTTTGTAACCCAGGTCAAACTCCAGAATGTTAATTCTGTGTCTGCCTGGCCTGAGCCAAGAGTGCCACAGTCAAGGATAGGCTTTGTATAAAGGTGAATGCAGTTGGTAAAAGAAGGTGAGGATGAGTTTCATCAAGTGGCCACAAGTGGGCAGTGTTTCCCATTACCTCTCCCTTTTCAGATAGCTATCTGCGCATGTATGTGTATAGATGACTTATTAAGCGCAAATCTCGCTAAGTAACGTGACCCTGGAGGAGGAAAGGTCTGGTGCCTAACAGATAAAAGGAAGGGCCGTGTGTGGGGACTGTAAGTGCTTCACTGCTGGTAGCACATTTCCGGTCGTCCCCTTTGGAAACGGCCCCTCTTCATGCCTATTTCCTGTGCCTCCGTGGGCAGTGGACCAGCTGTAAATAATCACGCAGGCAAGGGAAGCTTTGCTTCCTAGGGTGAGCGCACATGTTAGCACCGACAGACTGTCTGCAAGGCTAAATAAATGGCTTAGGCTTCCTGAGTGGGGGGGGGGGGGGGTGGTGAGGTGCAGAGGGGGTGTGACTGGAGTTGTGGCGGAAGGAAACCAATGCACCAGGCCCAGCTCTCACCCCAAGAAGAAAACAAACCCACGCCTCTGCCCGTGCAGAGGAAGTAAAGGGGACCGAAAAATAGAACAGGTGCTTTTTAATCAAAAGTTAAGAATGGAATCCTGATTTCAATACATCAAGTGATGGGATGAAAGATGAGAAGGCTCCTCCCCGCCCTCTTCTACCAACACATATGTATACGTCTTCATTTTGGATGTAACGCAACCTCCTTTGTACTTATTTTATTAGAAATTATTTTTTTATCGCGTAGTTCCAGTTTGAGCAGGAACGCATGTTGGCTCTGCAATTGCTCTGGTGAGTACCCATTTGTTTGCATTTGATTCGTTTTGTAGAGTGCTGCATAGAGAGTAAACCGCTTCAGAGCGCTAGGGGAGGTGGATCAGGAGATGGGAGCACAGGGCGGGGAGAGATCACCGGAGGAGGTTGCGAGGGTAGAGCAAGGGAGAGGCCTGAAAGGGATCACGGCATTCAAACCGAGTCCAAGAGGTTCAATCCTGGATGCCTGACAGCTCAGAGGGAGGTTTGTGCATGTGTCGGGGAGGGGGGGAGGGGGGTATCCTCCCCCAGCTCTTTCTGTGCAGATGAGAATTTCCAAGGGACCTGGTTGGGGGCAAAGTGCATAACCAGGTAGCTAAGCACAAACATCTACTGTGGTACGGCGAGAGTGCCCTGGTAGGAGGGTGGTGTCCAGGGGCAAGTCGAAGAGCTGTTGTTTTCCTGAGGTTCCTCATAGTATGTTGATTCCAGGTAAGTGGCAGTGCTATGGGAGTAAGTCTGGGGTTGTAGTAACTCTGGCTGAGAACTGAGATTTTGGATGTTCAACAGCGTAATGGGAAGATCATGCATGGCGTCTAAAGCTGGGAGCGCACACCCCTGACTATTGTGCTCACTTGAGCCCTGAAGGTGATCACTGCATCAAAGGAGACCCCATGTCTTTACTGCCCCCAGTCGCCTAGGCCTGGATTTGATGCAAGCATCCTGAGATGTCATGTTACTTGTTTTCTGCTTCATCGTGATGGATCAGGATCTACGAGTCAGTCATCCGCGTGGAGTTGGAATGGGAACTCAAATGTATCCGTGGCATCAGTGAATGGCATCATGTGGTAATGATCAACCACGGGGAGAGGGCCGATCCTTGTGGCACATGTGATGAAGTCCCATGCTTGAGGCTAGAGGATGCGGGATGGAGTTTCCTAGCGAGCTGGGGAAGGCCACCTGTCACATGATGGAGGACCCAGAGGTATATTGCAGATCACTCAGGGCCGCGGACCGAGCCCTGCTAATGGAAAGCCCCTTGTACAGGCTGGAGAGCACCAATCTGTCCACAACCCACATAGGAGCAGTAGAGACACGTGCTTTACTCAGGGATCAAGGTTCTAGAGTGTTGCTCACAGGGTGAACCATGGACCCCTTCCATGTAAACAGCAATATAGTACCATGGTCTTATGGAAATACAAGGTAAATGAGGCAGCGACTCGGGAGGGCAGCTGCAGAGGCATAACCTCCTATAAAAAGGGAATACACAAGGGTGGTAGGGTGGGAGCTGTGTGTCCGAGTGCCGGCGTACAGGCAAAGGTTAGAATGTGGCCGTGAAGTGAAGAGTTGAAGGAAAGGAAAGTGAATGGAGAAGAGGTTGAGCAGAGTGTGAAGAGGGGTGGGGAGGAGTGTGGGTGGAAATCGGATATAGGAAAGGAGAAGAGTGAAGGGCGAGGAGGAGGTGAAAGTTAAGGAAGTAGGAGAGGCAGAGAATGAGAATCAGTTCATCAATAAGGCCCAAGGCCTGTAGAGGCTCTTAGCTAGGTGGATGAGGCTCTTGGAAACCAGGGTAGGAGCTCGGTGACCAGCAAGGAGCGGAGTGGTGGCAATTACAGAGGGTCCGAACATCTGTGTGATTTCCTGGCTCTGACTCTGCTGGTTGGCCTTGTGTACCACGTGGGAGTATCTGATAGTAGAGTAGAGGAGAACTAGTACTGGATCCTGAAAACATGGACTATAGACATTAAATACTCTGCGAAAGCCAACAAGAAAGAAGCAGAGAACTCACAACATCCCAAAGACTTTAAGGGTTATTCCTAAATCAACGATTTGATCCTCGGTCCATGGATGCAGAGAAGGAAAAAACTAGAAATCATAACCGAAGGAGGCTTGTTGGGATACCGCAGCCTGGACAATTTGACCCTTGATTTGGTTGAGTGCAAACCTAATAAACATCAAATGTGAACCATTACCTGGTCTGCAGTGGCCTGTTCATCCCTCATTATGGCAGACCTCAGGTGGTTGGTGGTGGACTTTACTCGAATGTTGCTCCATTGATCCTGGAATGCCTGGTCTTTGAGGACTTGTGCCAGATGAGAGCAGCACTGGAGATCCTCATGCCCCCCTCGACACGCAACACGAGTGTTTGTGATCAACTGCATCATAGGGAGCAGAGTGCTGTAGTAAGATCGGGGATGCTGGGTGGCCGCCACAGAGTGTTTATAGGATCTGGTCTCTAATCATGAATGGAGGGGTTTCTGTACACCTTGGTTGTCTGAAGCATGTTTGCTGGTTGTCGAGGATTCGGTGTGCTTTTCTACATCAATGCAGTTTGTCCGTGACTAACTACCGCCATGATTTCACCCTCAAAGAGAAATTGGCCTACGTTGGGTAACATGTTTCAGTAGTAGACAGTAGCTGTCTTAGATGGTTACTTTAGAGTGTGATGTAGCCACACACTCCACTGATACTGTAAACGTTGGTTATTGTTAATACATTCAAAATGTACACGCTTATTAAGGAATCTACCATTGCACATATCTGCCCTGGGAGGTTAGATTCTTAGAACTAAGTACGTTTCCCACAAACATAAATATGTCACCAGTGCTGGTCATTGGGCCGGCTCTCGGCGGATCTGAGATCCGGCACCAGATATGGAGCTGGATCTCGGGACCAGGCCAGAGTCGCCGCCCAAGTCCCAAAAAAATAAAAAAAAGTGCCTGCGACGGCAGCTTTGCGTTTTACCACGGCTTTGGCACTGGTGTGTAATGCACAATGCTCGCTACAGTTGTACATGTAGCGAGCATTGTGCATTACACACCAATGCCAAAGCCGGCGGTAAAAGGCAATACTGCCGTCTCAAGCGCTTTGTTTTCTTTTTTTTTTTTTAGTATTCCAGCATTGCTGGATGTCCACTACGAGCCCCGCCCCCTCTAGACCACGCCCCCTCGGGCACCACCACGCCCCCTCGGGCACCGCCGCCCCCCCCAACTCCACCCCCTGTGTTGTGGTATCCCCCTCCACATTTTTTCCATTTCCACCACTGTATGTCACGTGACCTTCCTGGCTGCATACCAGTTCCTTGATAAATAGGTATGAACTATAAAACTTAACTTCCTTTTTCAACGAAAATGTGTCTTTCTCTCCAGAGAAGAACAGGGCTCAAGTCGAGGGTACATGCAGGTGTACAGAGTCCACCCACTTTTTTCAGAGGGTGGACTCAGTCCCCCCAGCTAAAATGAGAAACATTGAATGTCCTCTTTGAATTCATGAACTAAAGGATGAATTATTTTGCAAAAGCTGTGTGCTCTTGGAAACTGTCTTATTTTAATGTAAAGCACCATGTGAGAAGCTTGGAGTCATGGATCGAACCACAGTCGCCAGGCTTGCAGGCCCGACACTTCATCACTGCCGTATATAACCTGATGAAAATCAACAACTAAAGGGGAAATGTCCCATTTTGGTACTGCAAGTTCCAGGGAAAGCATTTGTAGTGGTTCTTGAGTTTAAAACATGTACACCTTTTAAAGTTTTCAAAAACACTATTAGAAGAAAATATCCTGTCTTAGTTTTGTGTGTGTGTTGATTTTATGAAAGGACTTGACCCCTGAGGAGAGACGCATCCCTTATGGAGGGGAGCACATAAAAGCAGGTCTCAGTTGCCGCCTCCACCTGCATTTCAGAGAACGTGACTGGGGGTTGTGCGCTCACATGTTTTTGTGACATCAAAATACAAAGCTTTTCTTTTTTTATAAAAAAGGGCTGGCATCATGCTGGCTGATGTTACCTTGCGTAAAAGGTGGGGAGGATTGCTATAATAATTGCGGTATATATTGAGCGCGGAACATAGCCGCGTGAAGCAACGGAGCGCTTTACAATCATAGGGGGAAGAACACAGCGGCGAGGGAAGCAGATTGCCAGGGGTCAACACAAGGGAGCGTGCAGATTACTACGCCAATGGACAGGGCGGGTCATTTGCCAGCAAGGGGTCTACAAGCAACCAGGAGAGGAAGCAGAAGGGAGCAGATCACCCAGTCTCGGGTTGGTGGGGACCCGAGGGTGTGCGGACCTAGGAGTTCAGGATTGTGGACTGGTGGCTAAATTCTTGCCTCTAGAACCAAGAAACCGTACATTTATCCCGACTTCCTTAGACGTTAAAATTGTTTATTCCTGGGTAAATCCATTTGATCTTCAGGTTCAATGATGAATTATTTTGCAAAAGCTGTGTGCTCTTGGAAACTGTCTTATTTTAATGTAAAGCACCATGTGAGAAGCTTGGAGTCCGATTCTTAAACATTTTTGGCGAAAGTAGTGAGACGCTCTAGCACATCCCCTTCACTTGGCCCAAAAGGTTGCGCTCAATTTACAGCGCGGATCGGCTTCTGCGCAGCGCCTATGTGCACATGTTAATGTTAAATGATAATTGTACCGCACACTATCACCACCGGACACCCATGTCTTGCACCGATGCACATTAGTGGAAAAGAGATGCTTATGCAAGAGCGCCAGGGGACCACTCACTCCGGCGGAGTGGTCCCCTGGCGCTCTTGCATAAGCATCTCTTTTCCACTAATGTGAATCGGTGAAAGACAAGGGTGTTTATGTGCATTTTAAAGTGCATCCTTAAATCACAAACAGAATGCTCTTAAAAATGTATGGAGACATTTCCTTGGCTGTTTCGACAGTTGCGGGGGGCGGGGGAGAGGCGAGTGCGCTACTCATGAAGGTGTCATTTTCTAAATGTTCATGCATTTCTATACAGGGACCCCAACAGTATGAATTACTGCTTGCCTGCATTTGTATGCCCACAAAGGCACTGAAATGTTTGTCTTTATTAAACATTTGACAATTGCGACCTGCAGGGGTGCAATGGGGTGCATGCGCTCACAGGGGTGATGGGCGGTTATCACATATTAGTCTATGGAAGGGGCAGAACCAGCACACTCAGTTCGCCGGTGCACAGCTCACCTGAATGTTTCTGAAACCCAGGCTGCTAAATTACAAATACTCTGCTCTGTTTTTAGATAGTCTGTGTATCAGGTCTTGGACCTGGAATTACCCATGTTCTGCAAGCAAAGCACCGAAGGCTTGGCAGCGGTGTGGGTGGCATAAATTCCAATAGGTAACATAAATAACATTACCTCCTCATCCGGCTTACTAGTCATGGTCCTTGTGTATTGGGAAGAGTCTGCTCCCGAGACAGGTTGCATGCAGTCCCTCTTCTATTTCCACTAAATATAACCACTCCCCACTATTAACGTATACCCTGCCCAATCATATTCCTGATTATATTCAAGCCACAGTAATACCAGCAAGTGGTGGAAAGGAAATCTGCTCGGATCTTGTTTCCTCCATATCCTACCACTCTTCATCTCACACTTGCTGCTCCCAAGCCCGGATCAATCTCTGTTCCCCCCACTGACCCCCCCACAACCATGCACAGCATCCCGCCATCACCCCTCCCTCTTCCTTGCTCCCGTTCGCTGGAACGCCTTACCCCTCCATATCAAGGCAAGCAATCTCTGCTTCAAAATCACCCTCAAACTTCACCCTATCTCTCCTGAGGGATTTCCTGCACAATTCAACACATGGCGTAACCCCAATCCTCACCGCCTCCTCTGCGTGTTCTCTCCTGTAATTGAGTGACATGAACCTGTTCTAATTGGTCGAGGAAATAATTACTGCCTCAGAAATATGTTCTATGTCTCTTATGACCCAGTAAATGTTTGGTATCAACCCCCTCACAAACTGGTACATTCACAACATTTACACATTTATTCCCACACGCCGTCCTCTGGCACACTCTGGTCTCGGTATTGATGATCTTGTGAAGGGTTTCTCCTTGAAGCACAATGCCCTCCATCAAATACATCCAAATCACAACTTCAAAAAAGTGGTGGTGTGCTATGCGTGTGTGCATATGCTGCGTATCCCTGAACTCTACATGCAGGCCCCCACCTCAGATGAAGGTTACCAGATGACTCCATGTCACTGTGGGACAGCATGCTCCAGCCCTGGGATTCACTTTCTCCAGCTACTGCATTTGAGGAGTTGTAGTCTTGAGTCACCTGAATAACATTGACAAAAAAATAAACCAAATTAAAATCCCGGGACTCCCCAGCAAAAGAGAAATACTGCTTGCAATCTTGCAAGGCAAGATTGCCTCAAGGCAATCACGGTCTTTCGGGGGACTGTTGAAACGATTGACCCGTGTCTGTGGCATCCAGAGTTCTCATTATATTTGAGAAATGCACCCTGCAGTTAAAATGACCTTCCGCGTAGTGTAAAGGCCTTCCGGGCCTGGATATGTAGAGGGAGAAAAGCCCAGGATTTCTATGGTGTTAGATGAGTACTCCATGAGGTAAACCTTCTCCAGCAAGGAATGCCTGGAGAGGGAGATGCTTACATCACCTGCTGAGGCTGTGCTGACTCAGTGCCTTGTTTATGGTTCTGGGTCACTAGATGATCACTTCCAATTTCACCTGCCAGGTTACCATGGAGATGTGGGTGGGCTTCTAACATGATGGAAGTATTGGGAACCAACAGGCCGATTTGCCTTCATCACCTATAAGTGCTGAAGTCTTATGCCGGGGGTATCATTGTTGTTTGCAGCCAGAAGAAGCTGGGTGGAGACCCTTGTGTGTCTGTAAACATGTGTAGCGATAGATAACGTTATATTTGGGGTAAGGTCCTTGAAGGAATGGCCCACCAAGGATGGGAAGAGTACTATATTAACTTGAACATCTGTCTACGCAGCAGCTTAGCATCTGTTCTTAAGCAGCTCCATGCCCTGAGGCACTCCTTTAAAGCTGGATTGTGGGGCACTTGCAAACCCCATGATAGAGAGCCCCCCGATAATGTATTCCCAGAACTGGTGTTTGTGATGAAATGATTTGAAATCTCAATAGTTCCCACTTCCAAGACGTATGCACTTATGTTACACCCCTTCATGAGGCGCACAAGCAGCGCTACCCTACGTCCTGGGATGTGCACACCATTACTCCTTCCCACTTGAGGTGCACACACTGTTGGCCTCCCCTATGGAAGTCCCAAACACTGGTACTCTAAGGAACGCAAGAACCCTTGCCCATCTCCTTGGGGTATATAATCACTGTTAGCTTCCTCTGAGGGATGCAGGAACACTGTAAACCTTATCTGTGGGATTTGTAGGATGCAGGAACACTGTAAACCTTGTCCATGCATACATAAAACTGTTCCCGTCATAAGTGGGTGCAGGAACACTGTTACCCTTATCTGCGGGATGCAGGCACACTGTTACCCTTATCTGTGGGATGCAGGATTACTGTTACCCTTATCTGTGGGATGCAGGCACACTGTTACCCTTATCTGCGGGATGCAGGCACACTGTTACCCTTATCTGTGGGATGCAGGCACACTGTTACCCTTATCTGTGGGATGCAGGCACACTGTTACCCTTATCTGTTGGGTGCAGGAACACTGTAAACCTTATCTGTGGGATGCAGGCACCCTGTTACCCTTATATGTGGGATACAGGATCACTGTCATCCTTATCTGTGGGCTGCAGGCACACTGTTACCCTTATCTGTGGGATGCAGGAACACTGTAAATCTTGTCCATGCATACATAAAACTGTTCCCATCATAAGGGGGTGCAGGAACACTGTTACCCTTATCTGTGGGATGCAGGAACACTGTTACCCTTATCTGTGGGATGCAGGATCACTGTTACCCTTATCTGTGGGGTGCAGGAACACTGATACCCTTATCTGTGGGATCTGTGGGATGCAGGAACACTGTTACCCTTATCTGTGGAATGCACGAACATTGTAAACCTTGTCCATGCATACATAAAACTGTTCCCATCATAAGGGGGTGCAGGAACACTGTTACCCTTATCTGTGGGATGCAGGAACACTGTTACCCTTATCTGTGGGATGCAGGCACATTGTTACCCTTATCTGTGGGATGCAGGAACACTGTTACCCTTATCTGTGGAATGCAGGATCAATGTAACCCTTATTTGTGGGATGCAGGAACACTGTTACCCTTATCTGTGGGATGCAGGAACACTGTTGCCCTTATCTGTGGGGTGCAGGAACACTGTTACCCTTATCCATGGGATGCAGGAACACTGTAAACCTTGTCCATGCATACATAAAACTGTTCCCATCATAAGCGGGTGTAGGAACACTGTTACCCTTATCTGTGGGATGCAGGCACACTGTTACCCTCATCTGTGGGATGCAGGCACACTGTTACCCTTATCTGTGAGGTTCAGGAACAGTGTTACCCTTATCGGTGGGGTGCAAGAAAACTGTTACCCTTATCTGAGGGATACAGTCACACTGTTACCCATATCTGTGGGGTGCAAGAACATTGTTAGCCTTATCTGTGGGATGCAGGGACACTGTTACCCTTATCTGTGGAATGCAGGAACATTGTAAACCTTGTCCATGCATACATACAACTGTTCACATCATAATGGGTGCTGGAACACTGTTACCCTTATCTGTGGGATGCAGGAACACTGTTGCCTTTATCTGTGGGATGCAGGCACACTGTTACCCTCATCTGTGGGGTGCAGGAACACTGTTACCCTTATATGTGGGATCTATGGGATGCAGGAACACTGTTACCCTTATCTGTGGGATGCAGGCACCCTGTTACCTTTATCTGTGGGATACAGGAACACTGTTACCCTTATCTGTGGGATGCAGGCACCCTGTTACCCTTATCTGTGGGATACAGGAACACTGTTACCCTTATCTGTGGGATGCAGGCACCCTGTTACCCTTATCTGTGGGATACAGGAACACTGTTACCCTTATCTGTGGGATGCAGGAACCCTGTTACCCTTATCTGTGGGATGCAGGAAGACTGTTACCCTTATCTGTGGGATGCGGACACCCTGTTACCCTTATCTGTGGGATACAGGAACACTGTTACCCTTATCTGTGGGGTGCAGGTACACTGTTACCCTTATCTGTGGGATCTGTGGGATCTGTGGGATGCAGGAACACTGTTACCCTTATCTGTGGGGTGCAGGTACACTCTTACCCTTATCTGTGGGATCTGTGGGATGCAGGAACCCTGTTACCCTTATCCATGGGATGCAGGAACACTGTAAACCTTGTCCATGCGTACAAAAAACTCTTCCCATCATATGTGGGTGCAGGAACACTGTTACCCTTATCTGCGGGGTGCAGGAACACTGCAAACCACGTCCATGCATACATACAATTGTTCCCATCATAAGTGGGTGAAGGAACACTGTTGCCCTTATCTGTGGGATGCAGGAACACTGTTACCCTTATTTGTGGAATTCGGAACACTGTTACCCTTATCTGTGGGATGCAGGAACACTGTTACCCTTATCTGTGGGATGTAGGAACACGGTTACCCTTATCTGTGGGATGCAGGCACACTGTTACCCTTATTGTGGGATGTAGGAACACTGTTACCCTTTTCTGTGGGGTGCAGGAACCCTGTTACCCTTATCTGTGGGGTGCAGGAACACTGTTACCCTTATTTGTGGGATATGTGGGATGCAGGAACACTGTTATCCTTATCCGTGGGATGCAGGAACACTGTTACCCTTATATGTGGGGTGCAGGAACACTGTTACCCTTATCTGTGGGATGCAGGAACACTGTAAACCTTGTTCATGCATATATAAAACTGTTCCCAGCATAAGTGGGTGTAGGAACACTCTTACCCTTATCTGTTTTGTTCAGACACACTGTTCCCCTTATCTGTGGGATGCAGGAACACTGTTACCCGTATCTGTGGGGTGCAGAAACACTGTTACCCTTATCTGTGGGATGCAGGAACACTGTTACCCTTATCTGTGGGGTGCAGAAACACTGTTACCGTAAATTCTGGATTGAAAAACACTGTCAGCCTCATGTTAGTAAGCAGAAACAGGGTTGCGCTTTTCCATGCTTACATCAAACTGTTGCCATCATAAGTGGGTTGCAGAAACAATGTCACTCTCCTTACTGGGGTGCAGAAACACTATTGCTGTCATCTGTGGGTTGCCCAAACACTATTTCTTCATGGGATGTCAAAGCACTGTTACACCCATCCGTGAGATGCAGAAACACTGTTGTACTCGTCTGTAGAATTCAGAACCACTGTTACCATCGTGCGTGGGATGAAGAAACATGGTTACCATGAATCCTGGATTGAAAAACGCTGCCACCGTTATATTAGTTTGCAGAAAAACTGGATCCATAAAACGGTTACCCTCATAGGTGAGTTGCAGAAACATCATGTCCCCCTATAGTGGGATGCAGAAACTCTACTCCTGTCACCTGTGGGTTGCAGCAGTGCAGAACCGATTTCAATGGAGGGCCGAATCAAGCAAACCAGTCAGGCCGGGGACCTATTTAAGGGAAGTTGGTAGGGGCGTTGGTGCACGAATTTGAGTATACAAAAATAAAACATGGTTTTTGAGTTGTCATATGAATTTATTGGTCTATTTTGTAACTGTAACCTGGGTAATACGCTGCCTTGTAAATGCGTTACTACTTAGATTTATTTATAATGTAGGACTTGGATCCTGCTTTTACAGAAGTAAAACTGCAGGTATCTGGACGCAAAGGCAAACATGGACTTTAGGCCAGTCAACATTTCATCATTAAGCTCATGTGACTTGCGGGCCATGAATATTGTTCTGAAGGGCTGCATCTGGCGCACCACTGCTTCATGAGATGCCCAACCACTGGCACCCTAATCTGGGAGAGGCAATAGTGATGTTGCCCACATCAAGGGAATGCAGAAACATGAACATCAATCTCTCTCTCTCTCCCCCCCTCTCCCTCTTTCCCCTTCCCCCCTCCCCCATTGCACTCCCATGTGGGATGCACACACAGACTGTTACCCTCATCTCGGGTTTAAACAAACACTGTCACACTCATCTGTGGGAGGCACAAACAGTGTTACCCACATCCACGGATGCAGACCCAGGGGACATCCCCCCAAACCCCTGTTACCCTTTTAGGCGGAAAAACGGAAGCACTGGCCCCTTCATATGTTTGATGTACAGTTATAGTTCCATGTCTTCGTGGGACCATCCCTAGGGAGATAAATACAAATAACCGTCCACTATGGGATGCAGAAACACTGCTAGCTAGGGAAGGAACTGGTCCGGCATAAAACGGAGCTGCGTTCCGGCAAAAACTGTCCTGCCTGAGCCCCGTTCTGTGCAGGACGGAAGCCCAAACCACCCCAGGTTGGGCAAACTCTCTCACCTGACGCTGTGTGTTTGGAATCTCAATGCACCCTGCAACATGCAACGAGTTTCAAAACTGCACCTGAACGTCGGCCTTGCGCACCAGCTCAAGCAATGAAATGTCCCAAAGCTATATATAAGTCTCATGCTTTGCACACAATTTACTGTTATGGTGACTACTCTGACAGATGAACTGAGCACCATACCCAGTGTGCATTGCATGCTCCGAAGGAATGCACATTTGAATTACTATCACAGACATGTTTGATACATTGGTGGTCCTTATGTTCCCAAAATGCATTTTGTTTTTATGCCGAGCAGCCAGCATCCTATATTCAGGGGACCCACATCATTTGATACCTAGCTCCGCCCCTCAGTCCCACCCATATTGTTAGGCAGAATCATATGCAGTACCCTTTGGGAACACCACCCACAATTAAGACTACAAGTGACAGTACAATGTCACCTTTGGTACAAGCCTGTACTACACAGTTAAAGTGGTAGCAGTAGAGGAGCAGCCAGACTTATCTCAAGAGTAAGGGAGCAGTACAAATAGTTACACAAAGGACAGCAATTACTATGATTCAGGCAAACACTGATCAAGGTTTCTAAGTAAAAGAATATATATTTATTTACTCAACAGTTGTATAACATTTCACTATTCTAAGCAAGTTAAAAATCACAGTCATAAATACACCACACCACTTCCCTTAAATTCCAGACAAGTTAACCTCACAAAATGAAGTAGGAGCAAATGGCACTCCAGCAATTTAAAAGGGAGGGAAAGTCAAAGTCATCAGAAATAAAATCAAACCAACAGGTAAGTACTCAGGACAATTGAACAAGAGGAACTTCAGTGAGGAGATCAGCTAGAAAAGGCTTAGGGCCAAAGTCAATGGGTCAAAAGTCTTTTGCTCAAGATCACACAGTTCGGGGTAGTTTGCGGTAAAGTTCGTGCAGAGATTCCGGATGAGGTTGGTTGGTAGAAAAGTTATTTCAAAGAGAAGAGAAGGACAAGCTCTAGGATTGGCAAAAGGTTTCAAACACTTCCACCGAGGTTGAGCGAAACAGACAACCGGATTTGCACCGTACCTTAAAACAGAGAGGGGGCAGTAGCCGTGGCGGATGTTCCTGGTGGTTCCTGCAGGCTCATGGTTCCTGAAGTGACTGTCGGACTTACATGAAGTAGGAAGGCTGGAGGGTCCTGCGCCCCCCAGGGAAGAAGCCAGCAGCAGCGCCAAACAATGATTAAATGGTGTGCTCCTTAAAACCCAAGCAGGGTCCGACCTTCCTGGCTATCTGGCCCAGTGTAGCTCTGTACAGTCAATTCGACCAGAGGAGGGGTCCTGGCTTGCAGTTTGGGCAAACTTTCCAGTGGCGACTCTGCCTTTCCAATCCCAGAGACCTGCTTTTTATGCAGTTTTCCCCCATTCATACAGCCTGGCTGTAACGCTCACCTGATTCCCACAGAGGCGCCGGTCTTGACTGGGTGAATGCCGTATCTTCAAAGGTGATGTGTAACACACGGTTGGCTCTTTGGGCTGGACCTCTGTGCACTGTATGTCTGACTTGAAGAGTAAGATGTCTGCAGATAGAAAATATGGGATTAATGAACTGGGGTTATTGGGTGCCTCTCTCCTCTTCCCTTTCTCTTCTCCTGTAGAACCCCAAAGGTTAACGCCCTCACCTTAGGTAAGTGAACGCCGAGCTCTCCATCTGCCTCGGGGCAGGGTGCCGTAACCAGTTTCTTCACTGGATAAGGGTGCAGGCCTCTTGATCTCAGAGGACTGCTGTCCGTCGTTAACTGCACGAACGGTAAGTTCTGGGCACTTCAAATGTCTTAAAAGTCTTTTGTAATGATATCTCTTGTTTTGCAGGGTTCCGGCGATGGCGGATGGCGGGCTGATGAGAGTTGAGGATCGAACCCGCGTGAGGAATAGAAGCGCCTGGAAGCACGTAAGTAAGCGCTTGTAGCCTGCTTCACGATGCGCACTAACTGTCCCTTTTATCTTGCAGGTACAAGTTCAGAGCTTTAGAGAAGCTGAAGGGTGCTGGAATACCCACTGGATTCGGCGTGGGAAGGAGTAATGGCACGTGAGTAATAAAGTTGCCCAATGTCTTTAAACGCACCTTCTTTTGTCTTTCAGATGCGGGATGCAGCGCCGAAGGCCTCCGGAGCGTGCGAAGAGTAGCTAAGCCTTTGTCTTTCAGATGCCGGAATGCAGCGCGAGGCGTTGGTGACAGCCGATGGACCAGGTAAGAGATGCGCTGCCACTGAAGACCGTAGTGCTAACCTGTTCTTTCTTTGTCTTTACAGGTGCTGCTGAAGACTGGATTCCAGGATGGTAAGCCTTTGTTCCCTTAGGCCCAGGATCAGAAGCAGAAGACACGATGAGCGTTCTGCTGCAGAGAATGCAGAATAACACAAAGCAAGATTCATCCATCGGGTGTGGTTTAAATAGCCTCCTGTAGTGCTTAGGTGTCTCCTTCCACAGCCTCGCCTAGGGAAGAGTTCCAGTGTTCTGAACCTAGGGAGTGGCTCCTGCCCCACCCAACAGGAAAAGTAGTCCCAAACAGAAGAGGATCAGGGGTTCAACTGGCAGGTAAGTAAGCAGCATGGTCTGCTGCAGGTAAGTCCACCCAAGCATTATGAGCCCGGCGCTTCCAGCGCTGGGACTGGGCATCTTTATGAGCCTGGTGCCACTGGCGCCAGGACAGGGTCCAAAAGGTCCCAATTGGGACTGGCTGGCACTCGGAACCGGGGTTATGGGTCTGCTTCCAAGGGAGTCGGGCAAGTCCTGATCTTTTGGAAGCAGAGATCATGACAGCACCCCCCCTCAAGGCCCCTCCCAAACCGGGCTTCTCCGGGGGTTTGGGCTTGTTAGGAAATGTTCGATGAAATCTTTTGATTAGACGAGGTGCGTGGACATATTCTGCAGGTTCCCAGGATCTTTCTTGGGGACCGTAGCCTTTCCAGTCAATCAGGTAAAATAGTTTAGATTTGGAGATCTTGGAATCCAGGATGCTTTTGACTTCAAACTCGAGTTCTCCATCAACTAGAATAGGTTTTGGAGATGTAGTTAGTCGGGTTTGAGGTTGCACAGGTTTTAATAGAGAGACGTGGAAGACCGGATGTATCTTCATGTGAGGGGGCAAGTCCAACTTGACCGCTACTGGATTTACTATGGTAGTGATGGAATATGGACCAAGGTATCTTGGGTTGAATGTGCGTGGTCCTTTTAGAGGTAGATATTTGGTGGATAACCAGACTTGATCTCCTACTTGATATTGGGGGGCTTCCTTCCGATGTTGGTCTGCTCCTTTCTTGTATTGTTCTTTAGCCCTTTGAAGGTGAGAAACGGCTTCCTTAAAGGCTTGGGTGATTGTAGAATGCAGGTGGTCTACTGCTGGTGTTCCAAGATCTTGGAGTGGATCCAACTCTGAGGTTCGAGGGTGACTACCGTATAAAAGAAAAAACGGGGTCTTCCCAGTTCCCGAGTGGACAGAGTTATTGTAGGCATATTCGGCTATCCAAAGGATATCTTTCCAAGTTTTTTCAGTTTGTTGTAGCATGCAGCGCAAATACTGTTCCAGAGTTTGATTGGTCCTCTCGGTTTGTCCGTCGGTTTGAGGGTGGTGGCTGGTCGAAAGTCTCACATCAATTTGAGCCGACCGACAGCAACTTCGCCAAAAATGAGAAATAAATTGACTACCTCAATCCGAAATTAGAACTGAAGGAAAACCGTGCAGTCGGACGATGTTTTCGAGAAATTCTCGGGCCAGAGTTGCTGCTGTTGGTAAGCCTTTGAGTGTAATGAAATGCGCCATCTTGGAGAATAGGTCCACGATTACTAGGATCGTATTGTATCCGGAGCATGGAGGTAGATCGGTGATGAAGTCCATAGAAAGCGTATGCCAAGGGCGAGGCGGGATGTCAATAGGGCGTAAGAGGCCGGCTGGTTTTTCCTTTTGACTCTTGTTTTGGGCGCATACTCCACAGGACATTATAAAGTCTCTGATATCTTTTTTCCAAGACGGCCACCAGAAGTAGCGCTTGATCTTTTCCGAGGTCTTGGTCATACCGGGATGTCCTTCCATTAAAGAATCGTGATAACAAGAGATTACCTTTTTCTGTAAATCTGTGCTGGGCAGGTATAACCGTTCTTGGAAATATAATAGGTTGTCCTTCACCGTAAAGTCCTTTCCCTGCAGATGCCAATTCTGTATGTCTGCTGGAGTTACTAGTAGCCTGGCTTTATCCTTAATTTCCTCTATGGATTGTGTGGCGATTACACCTAGAATTCTTTGTTCGGGAATGATAGGTACAGGTTTAGGATTGATCAAATGTTCTTCCACTCCCATCCGAGAAAGGGCATCAGCTTTACCGTTTTTTGTACCAGGTCCATAGGTAATTATGAAGTCAAACTCGGCAAAGAATAGTGCCCAACGGAGTTGCCTAGAGGATTGAGCTTTTGCGGTTTTCAAATATTGCAGGTTTCGGTGATCTGTAATCACAGTAATGGTGTGTCGGGCCCCCAGAAGATAATGCCGCCAAGCCTTAAAGGCGGACTTGATAGCTAGAAGTTCCTTAATAGTAATAGTGTAATTGATTTCAGGAGGCGAGAATTTGCGGGACCAAAATGCCACGGGATGCAACTTATTGGTTACTGGGTCCTTTTGTGATTGAACTGCCCCCATGGCAAGGCTCGAAGCATCAGTTTCAACGATGTAGGGGAGTTCTGGGCGAGGATGTTTTAAGATCGGTGCAGAGATAAATCTAATCTTCAAATTCTGGAAAGCTTGTTCCGCCTCGGTAGACCATTCAAAACGTTTGTTTTTCTTTAACAAGGCGGTGATGGGCTGGACTATTCGAGAGAATTCGGGGATAAACCTGCGGTAAAAGTTAGCGAAGCCTAACATGCTTTGAACACCTTTTACGGAGGATGGCGATGGCCATTTGAGAATTGCATCGACCTTCTTTGAATCCATACGCACTCCGCTAGGTGATAATATGAATCCCAAGAATTCAACTTCAGTCACGTTGAAAACACATTTTTCCAACTTAGCGAAACGTTTGTGTTGACGCAATCTCTCGAGGACCTTTTCACGTGTTTCCGATGTTCAGTTTCCGATGAAGAATAAACGAGGATGTCGTCAATGTAAACAACAACACACACATCTATGAGCTCTCTGAGGACATCGTTCATAAAATATTGAAAGGCGGCCGGGGCATTGCAAAGTCCGAAGGGCATGACCTGATATTCAAATAGCCCATACTTGGTGCGGAAGGCCGTCTTCCATTCATCGCCCTCTTTTACTCGTACCAAGTGGTAGGCTCCTCTAAGATCCAGCTTTGTATATATGCATGCTTTTCTGACTTGGTCCAGGAGTTCAGGGATCAAAGGTAACGGATATCTATTCTTAACGGTGATCTGGTTCAGGGCGCGATAATCTATACAAGTTCTAAGGTCCCCTTCTCTTTTTGGAACGAAGAACAAAGCTGAGGGAGCAGGGGACTTGGAAGGACGAATAAACCCATTCGCTAGGTATTGATCCAGGTATTGTCGGAGGTGAAGATTCTCAGGCTCGGTGAGGGCATAAATTCTACTACAAGGAGGAGTAGATCCAGGTATCAGGTCTATCTGGCAGTCATAAGACCTATGAGAAGGTAGAGAGTTAGCCTGATCCTTCCGGAAAACATCTTGGAATTCTAGGTATTCAGGAGGTAACTGGGGAGCCTGCGAGGAAATTGCTGCCAGTGCAACACCAGGTCGAGGGTGACAAGTAGAGACACATTCTGGAAACTGAACCGTTCTTGCTCGCCAATCGATCTGAGGATTGTGCTTCTCTAACCAAGGAATTCCTAGAATAATCTGGAACTGAGGGGCCTTGATCACATCGAACACGATCTTCTCATGGTGTCCATCTTGACTTACTAGCGTCACTTCTTGGGTGGTATGCGTTACTGGTCCGGAGGCTATCTCCGTACCATCCACCGTAGTAATGACGTCCTTTACAGCCTTTGGACAAAGAGTCAGATTCATCCTCAAAACCATTTCATGATCCACATAATTGCCGATGGCACCGCTGTCGACGTAAGCTTCAATCGCATGTAATCGATCCGGATGTTCAGGGCTAATGAGGACCATAGGTATCACGAAATGCGAGGTCACTGAACTGGTTTTAACGCTCGGCAAGAGGACCTCTATTCTTGTCGGGCGAGGTCGTTTCCCTGCTCAGAGTTTGTGACCCTGGTAACTGCAGCTCCTACTGCCTTCTTGGCTGGTTTCACCGGACAGTCTCGAAGAAAGTGCCCCGAGTTTCCGCAATAGAGGCATAATTGCAGCTGTTTTCTCCTTTCCCGCTCCTTTTGTGTTAGTGGTCCTTTCAGGCCCCCTATTTGCATGGGTTCCCCGGAGTCTACTCCTTTGGTAGGAGTTGGTGGTTTGAAAAATACTCGAGCATCAAACTTGGAACGATCGGCCTTCCTGTTCTGCAGTCTGTGGTCAATTTGAACGACTAAGTCAATATAGTCCGAACAGTCTTGCGGGGGATTCACTACTTGGGCTAACACATCTTTGAGCTCTCCACGTAGACCTCTATAAAACAGCGTAATCCTTTTGTCCTCAGGCCATCGAGTTTCCACTATCAGTCTGTTGAAAGACGCAATATAAGCCAAAAGGTCTTGATTACCCTGTCGCAATGAAAGGAGCTCATTGTCCAAGGCCTGCTCCTGTGAATGTCTTGCAAACAGTTTTTCCATACTGAGCTGAAAAGCTTGAAAATCATGGAGAACCGGATCATCTTGATTAACTAGAGGGATCGACCAGTCTGCCGCATTGCCACTAAGGTACGCAAGCACGAAAGCTACCTTAGCTTGATCAGTTGGAAAGGCTGCTGGCCGGCATAAGAAGTGCAACCGGCACTGATTAATAAATACTGCAAACCCCTTTGGGTCACCAGAAAATCGTTCGGGCGGAGCCAGAGGTACATTCCCAGGTAGATTGATCTGCACTGGGTTCGTAGAGGATGTTGAAGGAAGATTTGCCCCTGATGCGGGTAACGGAGTTTGTCCGGCTTGTGACTGTAGCAATTGTCTAGCGAGATCGTCTGTTCGCTCCTTGGAAATAATCAGTTCCCTTCTTAGAGCATTCGTTTCCTGACGGGCTGCATGCGCTTCTGCTCTTAGTTCCCCAAGTAACTGGGCTAGCTGGTCGGTATCCGAGGTTTCCATAGCGCCTGGGTGGGAGTTTTGCGGTAGGCTTTGTGTTCTGAACGCTCACCTGATTCCCGCAGAGGCACCGGTCTTGACTGGGTGAATGCCGTATCTTCAAAGGTGATGTGTAACACACGGTTGGCTCTTTGGGCTGGACCTCTGTGCACTGTATGTCTGACTTGAAGAGTAAGATGTCTGCAGATAGAAAATATGGGATTAATGAACTGGGGTTATTGGGTGCCTCTCTCCTCTTCCCTTTCTCTTCTCCTGTAGAACCCCAAAGGTTAAGGCCCTCACCTTAGGTAAGTGAACGCCGAGCTCTCCATCTGCCTCGGGGCAGGGTGCCGTAACCAGTTTCTTCACTGGATAAGGGTGCAGGCCTGTTGACCTCAGAGGACTGCTGTCCGTCGTTAACTGCACGAACGGTAAGTTCTGGGCACTTCAAATGTCTTAAAAGTCTTTTGTAATGATATCTCTTGTTTTGCAGGGTTCCGGCGATGGCGGATGGCGGGCTGATGAGAGTTGATGATCGAACCCGCGTGAGGAATAGAAGCGCCTGGAAGCACGTAAGTAAGCGCTTGTAGCCTGCTTCACGATGCGCACTAACTGTCCCTTTTATCTTGCAGGTACAAGTTCAGAGCTTTAGAGAAGCTGAAGGGTGCTGGAATACCCACTGGATTCGGCGTGGGAAGGAGTAATGGCACGTGAGTAATAAAGTTGCCCAATGTCTTTAAACGCACCTTCTTTTGTCTTTCAGATGCGGGATGCAGCGCCGAAGGCCTCCGGAGCGTGCGAAGAGTAGGTAAGCCTTTGTCTTTCAGATGCCGGAATGCAGCGCGAGGCGTTGGTGACAGCCGATGGACCAGGTAAGAGATGCGCTGCCACTGAAGACCGTAGTGCTAACCTGTTCTTTCTTTGTCTTTACAGGTGCTGCTGAAGACTGGATTCCAGGATGGTAAGCCTTTGTTCCCTTAGGCCCAGGATCAGAAGCAGAAGACACGATGAGCGTTCTGCTGCAGAGAATGCAGAATAACACAAAGCAAGATTCATCCATCGGGTGTGGTTTAAATAGCCTCCTGTAGTTAGGTGTCTCCTTCCACAGCCACGCCTAGGGAAGAGTTCCAGTGTTCTGAACCTAGGGAGTGGCTCCTGCCCCACCCAACAGGAAAAGTAGTCCCAAACAGAAGAGGATCAGGGGTTCAACTGGCAGGTAAGTAAGCAGCATGGTCTGCTGCAGGTAAGTCCACCCAAGCATTATGAGCCCGGCGCTTCCAGCGCTGGGACTGGGCATCTTTATGAGCCTGGTGCCACTGGCGCCAGGACAGGGTCCAAAAGGTCCCAATTGGGACTGGCTGGCACTCGGAACCGGGGTTATGGGTCTGCTTCCAAGGGAGTCGGGCAAGTCCTGATCTTTTGGAAGCAGAGATCATGACACTGGCTGTCAATCACACAGCAGGGTGGCTGGCCTGGCACGGCCAGTCCCCTTAGCCAATCAGTCAAGAGTGCAACTTGGGTTACCAAGGGAACCCATGGCAGGGGTCCGAAGATCCCTCCCTCACATCCTGCCTACCTAGACTTTCAGGCTACTTAAGGAGGGCTTCTGTGCAGAAGCCAGCGACAAGACAGCAAACAAAGGAATCATCCCCAGTTTAGCGCGCAGAGAAAAACACGAGAAAGACTTTAACAAAAAGAAATGGCGAATAAACCTAGCCGGAGCCAAAATAAAATGTATTTGGTCAAGCGGGTTTATGTTCGAGGCTACTATGATAGCCTAAAACCATACCACATTTATATAAGATAATCGCGGTAGAAAAGTTAGAGTAGTTACCATTGCCAGCCAAGTCCTAATGTTAAGGGAGCGAAACAAGTCTCAAGAGGCACAGATAAAAAGGGATAAGAATTAACCCTTTCCATTACTCCATGTAAGATGGGGTGGACTGGATCTGTGGTTTAAAGAGACTACATAACGTTAATGGCAACTTTACATATTTCTGGGAGACAGTAGTCAGTCCCAGAAAAGTTGAGTCAGAGGGAAGTCTAAAAGACAACCCTGTGTTACTGCACTGAAGGTGCTCTGTAACACACATGAAAAGTGGTGCTCATGGAGTAGGTGAGGTTCCAGATTCCAAGAAGACACAAAATGGTAAAAACACACATGGCAAAACACATGTAAGAGTGGAAAAAAAGGTTCACACTTTTACCAGGTGTAAAAAATAAATCCTAGAAATCCAGCAAAGCTGCTGGGGGACTCATTAGGTAAGGGAAATCGGACATTTATGAGAATTCTCCCTAACACACATCACTGACAATCTACCTGTGACAAATCAATTTCCGAGTCACCAGTGGTCCAGGGATGACTATCGGTTTCTTAAACTATCAATCTGCCCCACACCTCTAGTATACCAGAAGGGATCCGAATGAGATTGGAAAACAAGCAAATTATAAACCTTCTTATCAAATTTTGGTAACGTGGACGAAAAGGCAGGCTTATCTCTGCAAGGTCATGGATCGTTGGTTATTTGCAACACAGTGAAAATACAATTATTACCCAATGATAAAAGGGACTGTCCAGTCAAGGTTGTATACACATAGCTACCATATTATTATCCAACAGACAGTTCTAGCACACTACAAAATACAACCCCCCCTGTAAGGGAATGCAGGGGACAGGCAGCTTCAAAGAAGGAAAGGGGATGCACTCTGGATACCGACAGGAGGGTAGTCTTTATAGTAATTAATCGCAATAGTATAAGGATACTTGGTTTCAACACAAAGGGAGCAATGGGTCGTACAATGCCACCTGGGTCCTTCGGAGAACGACCAGAGGGACAGAACCACAATGTACCTTGTGCTTGTAGAAGTTCTAGGTGCTTGACAGCGTAGAGTCAGTTTCAGGGTGCTTTGCATCTTCTGCAACAGAGATCTAAATGGGAGACAGCTGCAGGTATCAGGCAGCAGGCAGTTCGGTGAACGAGATTGGACGGACGGCTGCAGGCTGACCTACACTGTGGCTTGAGGTCAGGAATCATTGTCTCAGTGCTGGTAGATGGGTCTGAAGCACTGGTTGAGCTGTCTCGGACTGCGATAGAGACTGCGTCATACAAACACTCAGCGTTGCAGTCGGTTGCAGCTCGAGGGGCTCGACTGGCTCGAAAATGTTCTTAAGGCAGACGTCGGTGGATGCTTGTCGATGCACTCCTCCTAACTTCTTCACTGGGCTTGTGTCATCCTTTAAGGTGGACATCCCAAAGATGAAGAGAGTGTTGCAGGCAACTGCCTTGTCCTTGGTTTGGTTCAGAGACTCTCTGGTACCTCCCACCTAGGAAGCTTGCTGCAGAGCCTAGCAGGGCACGCTGTGTGCCGGCTGGGTCCACGTTCTGGAGCTGCTGGTGGGTCATCGGGATTCAATATCTCCATCTTTTCCCTGGGAGATGTTTAGGGGATGGATCTTACTTCCCTTTTGGAAATCCTGGCCTTCCTTCACTGACGGAAGATGGAAGGCAGACTTTACCTTCACCCAGGGTCCAATGCTGAGTTCTTCTTGTTACTCATTGCAAATTCTTCAGATGATCTGCCCAAAAGAGGGGCTCAGCCCTCTTTTAAAGCCAAATCAGTCACAGTGAACCAATCCTGTGTCCCAACCAACAATCTCCTGTATGCATGAGGTCATAACTAGAGTGCTTTGCAGCAGAAAAGGTAAGGGGGTGAAAACATGTAATACTAAGTCCCACCCATATTTCTGTCTGTTGTAGATCAATGGGTCTCTTTAGTTAATGGTGGTTCCTGTGGTTCCTGATTAAAGCGAGCGGTCTCCCTTGAAGATGCTGCGAGACCAGACTTTCGGTCGCCGCCAAACCACATACTCATACCTTCCAAATGGGGTACCCCTGCGGGGATGACTACTGTAAACAGCTGTCCCAGACATGACATTTCACTGCCCTTGATATAGAGGGGGAGGAGCAGGCTTTAGCTGCATATCAAAGGTTGTTGGGGTTTCCTGTCTCTTTTGTTAGTCCTGCCATCAGGCCCCCGTGGGCCTGTTTGAATTAACTCTGATTAGTTTGCAAAGCTGTCACCAGCAGCTCACAAAGGACAGTGTGGATCCTTGGAGGCCCTGTTAGTTAATTAGGCTGGCCATGGCAGGAGGAAGGTGTTGCCCTCCCCCTTCTGAGATGCCTTGATTTATTCTTGGCTATCACATGCCAACTAAATATAAAAGGGGTACGGCGCCTGTAGGCTGTGTCCACCAAGAGTACACAGGAGTGTGTATTGAGCATAGGAAAATGTGTGCGGATTAGCCCCACACATTTTCCAGAGGTTCATCTAGCATCATTCCATTTCTTTTAAAACCCAGGCGAGTGCACACCAGGGCTCAAGTGGGTGTACGGAGTCCACCCACTTTTCTCAGAGGGTGGACTCAGTCCCCCCCAGCTAAAATGAGAAGCATTGAATGTCCTCTTTGAATTCATGAACTAAAGCTGACCTCAGGTATCGAACCACAGTTGTAAGGTTTGCAGGCCAGACACTTCACCACTGCACTATATAACCTGATGAAAATAAACTAACGGTGAAATGCCAGATTTTCGTACTGCAAGTTCCAGAGAAAGCATTTGTAGTGGTTGTTGAGTTTAAAACATGGACACCTTTTAATGATTTCAAAAACACTATTAGAAGAAAGTATCCTCTCTTGGTTGTGTGTGTGTTGATTTTATGAAAGAAAAATTCCATTCGTCCTGTGCAATTGGTGTGGTTATGCAAATCCAATTTAATGAAATGTGCATATTTCACCGTGATATGCTAATTTCTGGCAACGTCACATCCCATTGCGTTTGTTGATAAGTCCCCCCACTTTAATTTTTAGCACTTGACCCCTGGTGCACACGCACAATGCGGATGGTGGAATTCCTCACCCCGCCCATCCCTATCATGGTCCCCTGCATGCTAGCCCCTCGTGCGTGTCTAACCTTTCCAGCACTGCTGTTCACCTTTTACGTGCGATGCACAGTTTGTTCCTTTAAAGTGGGAAGCAGAAACGCGGTCTTCCTCTCTCGTGGGATCCACATTTATCGTTGCCCTCCTTCCTCCATGGCATGCAGTAACTAGTCCCACCCCGTCATGAGTTGGGCATGCACTCACCAGCGGGGTGAGCGGACTGATTTGCACCGTCACCTCGCCTCACTCCCACCACAAAGCGTGCAGAATAAGTCACCACACTGCTCCCGTGGATGGAATGCGCGCACCACTGTCCACCCTTCGCTGAAATGCGCCAGTGCTAATATTATTCTGCCTCGGATGGAAACTTCACGCCGTTCACGTGTTCCACAGGTGCCTGACTCCAAGTGTCTCTGAATCCCGGGCTTAATTCGGGATGATAATACATTCCAGAGATTCCTGCCCAGGAGGAGAAGGCGGAGGCACCGGCGTCCGGAATGTGGAACCAGCAGAACGACAACAAAGCGTCGGACAGCGTGGGCGGCAGCGCCTCTGAGTAACAGGCTTTCTCCCGCCGCTGCGAGCACGTTTGGGCTCACTTCCGGCGAGAAGGAACGTCTCCCGCCCACCGCGCTCCAGGCATGTTGGGTCATAAAAGTGAATAGCAACCTATGCCATGGAACCATCTTCGATAGCCAAACAAACAGTGATGCGAAACCAAGGATGCGGGAGGTCAACTTAAGACGGGCTAAGAAAGAGTCCTGTCTTTTACCTGCTTAGCAAACTGTAACCCCCTCCCTCTGCTTCCTCCTCGCCTATGCGCCTTCACTGTGATCTGAAGTGGTGAAGGACTCCATGTGGTACTATACAAATCACAAACATGATCAGGAACATATGTATGTTCGCTCAGCCTGAAGGGCTGGCCCAATGGCCGGCTCTCCCCGGCCATTGGGCTCCGAGATCCGGCATCAGATCTCTAGCCAGATCTTGGGATCCAGCTTGCCTCGGCCTCAGCCCCGGCGTACAACAGAAAGCGCTTGCTGCGCTACGGTATGGAGGCGCACACAGTACATTGGCGCCATGAATGCTTTTCTGGCCCCTCCCACCCAACCTATGTCACACTCACAGCGGGAGCCAAGGCAGACCCTTAGCTGACCTTTTCAATAGACACCTATTATTAAATGCGCCCACTCCTGTGAGCGGGGCACATTTAATTCAATTGAGGACCTGCCGCGCCTTCTGCCACCACGCCCGCTCGGGGGATATCTTGAAAGACTCCCCTCCCCCCGCTGGAGTGGCAGGGGAGCTAATGGCACCTCGTGTGGTCGCCGGGCAGCCCTGCCATAAGGCCGGCCCTGTATACTGGTTATATGGGCCGAGAGGCAAGACACTAGCCATGGAAACAAGATTGTGTAGAGCAGCGTGGGTTCGATGATACCCGGCCCGTGCTTAGAGGCTGGACTCCGGCATCAAGTGTGATTGAAAAATAAAGACATTTTTATGCAGAAGCAGGTGGCTGCATGTTATACATGCCCATGTAGGTACATTTGGAATATACCCAGGTAGGATCATGTCTGCATGTTCTGCAGACCTCTGTAGGACCAGGTTGCTAAGTGTTGTACATGCCTCTGTTGGATCTGGTGTTTGAATGCCATACATGCCCCTATAGGACCAGTTTTCTATATGTTGAACATATCTCTGTAGGAACAGGTGCTACATGTCTGCATGCCTCCTTCATATGGGTGGCTGCAATCTTGGGCTTTCCAGGTGTTTACAACTCCCCTGACCTTTAGCCAGCATAATCAATGGTGAGAGGTCATGGGAATTGTAGTCCAAAACATCTGGAGAGCCACTGGTTGCAGATCCCTGGGTAGGATTAGGTCTCTTCATGGTGAAGGCCTCTTGCGGAAATCTAAGCCAACCCAAGTGATCCCATAGCATTGTTTTATTATATGGTTACCAAATGAAAGCCTTGTTGCGACGATGTGCTTGGAATTCTTGAATGAGGATTTGATTATACGAATTCAAGGGTAAGACGTGTTTCATCTGCACTGAATTGGGATAATATTTAGAATTTTTGCTGGTTCTGTGTGACGTACATTTTTGTTACTGAAACCTCATCTGTGAGATTTCTAGGTTTGTTTTCTGTTGCAAAGTTGTTTTACCTGTTTTATCTGCATTCTCAGTGTGTGTTTGTTAAGAGTTTTTTCTTTTAGTTCCCCCGCAGCTGGCAATGTTGAGCTTAATGAAAATCATTTTACAGCTACAAATACTACAACAGCTGCTTGTGTATATAACACGTTTGTTTAGTTGTGTATAGTTCTTTGCTAGAATTCGGCTATGTTTAGTCGAGGGATCTAGGAATCTAAATGATTGCACTTTATCTTGTGTGTATATGCACTTTTATTATGAGTGCCCGGGTCCAGAAAAAATGCAGGTAATTCTAGCACCGGCATTTTTTCCGGACTGGGGAAACACGTGTTTGCCGGTGGGGGCAGTAATCTACCGACAGGCCTGACCTGCACCGAGCTCAGGCCCCTACCAGCATATAAATGCTGCAATCACTGGCACCGGTACTCCTGGTGGCGGTAATTACGGCAATCCCATCCATGGAGTCCTATTGGATTCAATGGGAACTTACCGACCTCTCCACCGCCTGTAATGTTCTGGTAATACCGGGATATCATGGGGGCGGTAATACAGTTTTCATACTGTATATATTGTATATATGTTGTATTGTAGGACTAATGGAAGGGTGGGAAACAGTGGGGATGGGGATGCCACAGGGTTATCAGTATACCCCCCATTAAATACAAAAACGTCAAGAGGAATACAACGTCGAAGTAAATTACCACACACTAATTTATTGTGATTTAACAACATAGAACTATGTGCTGGTACTCGCCTAATACACAGCACCTGGTGTCGATATGTTATACATGGCCATGTAGGATCTGATGTCTACACTTTGATCATGGCCATGTAGGATCTGATGTCTACACTTTGATCATGGCCATGTAGGATCTGATGTCTACACTTTGATCATGGCCACGTAGGATCTGATGTCTACACTTTGATCATGGCCATGTAGGATCTGATGTCTACACTTTGATCATGGCCACGTAGGATTAGGGGCTTACATAATGTACAGGCCCATGTAGGCTGAGTTGCCTACATGTTATACACTCCCATGTAAGATGAGTATGAAACTGACATATATGCTTATGTAGGATCATATGTCTACAGGCTGCACATGCCCACACTATATCAGGGACCTATATGACGTATATACCATGTAGAACCAGGTGTCTTCACAGTGCATATGCCTCAAGGCAAATCCAGTTTATGCGTGTTTCACATGCCAATGGACCATCCGGTTTCTACATGTTACACTTACCCATAGAAGATCCGGTTTCTACATGTTGCACATGCCATTCATTGGAAGATCCAGTTTCTACATGTTGCACATGCCCATGGAACATTCGGTTTCTACATGTTGCACATGCCCATGGAAGAACCAGTTTCTACTTGTTGCACATGCCAATGGAAGATCAAAGATCAGGTTTCTACATGTTGCACATGCCAATGGACCATCCGGTTTCTACATGTTGCACATGCCCATGGAAGATTCATTTTCTACATGTTGCACATGCCAATGGAAGATTCATTTTCTACATGTTGCACATGCCCGTGGAAGATCCAGTTTCTACATGTTGCACATGCCAATGGAAGATCCGGTTTCTACATGTTGCACATGCCAATGGACCACCTGGTTTCTACGTGTTGCACATGCCCATGGAATATCCGGTTTCTACGTGTTGCACATGCCCATGGAATATCCGGTTTCTACGTGTTGCACATCCCATGGAATATCCGGTTTCTACGTGTTGCACATGCCCGTGGAATATCCGGTTTCTACGTGTTGCACATCCCATGCAAGATCCCGTTTCTACATGCCTTACATTTCAGTTCTTATGTTTAGGTGTTGAGCTTTGCTTTGTAAAATTGTGTGCATATACATGTCATATGTTCTTGTATGTATTACGTTATTGCTGTGGACAAGGGCTTACTTGCAAACGAGGTCAGTCAGATTTTCGAAACCCTATAGAGAGAGGATTGGAAGAGAGATCTGTTGTATAAGGTCATTGCTAATCTTCATTCCAATGTAGGCTCAGGTCTGTACATGTTGCACAATCCCTAGTAGGGTAGGGTCTTATCATGGCATAACGCCCATGTAGGATCATCCCTCCTATGTAGTATATATCACCTGTCCACATGCACATTTCCATGTAAGATGGCATGTCTTACATTCCAATGTTTGTGTATAAATCATTCTTAGCTGCCCGAGGAGTAGTACCACCTGCGCCCAGACGCAGTTAATGCTGACAGGTTTAGCGCTATACAAATACTAGTAATACCATAGCATCCCGTGATTGTGCAGGTTCATTTAGGAGCGTGCACCTAATTATACATTCCACGTCAGATCACCTCTTGCCGGTCTTACTTTCCAGTGCATGTGTCCACGTGTTGCTATGTACCATGAACTCCTTCATAGGAACATATCTATCTACACGTCTACACTTCCATGTACGCACAGGTGCACCTGCATGCCATTCCCACGTGAGATCATGCTTGCTGATATGGCATTAAATAAACACGCACGATTATGAGCATCTAGCTCATACGCCTGCCCACAGTGCATTGTGTATATGTGTGTATGTACACGTCTTACATTGCCATATTGGTTATTGATTTGAGTACCTGCCATACAATCCCATTAGGGATCATAAGTCTGTCGGACCCTCCCGTTTAGTATGCTATGGGATCCTGGCTGGTGTCCCTTCCCCACCACTTCTACTAGAGGGTTCCACAAAGCTGGCACAAGAGCTGTAAGCAGTGGGGCGTCATGGAATCAGGGGTCCGGCCCTAGTTACTTCACTCCGCACAGGGCTTGGAATAGAGCAAGCAATGAAAAGGCTAACGACCACATAGGGTCTATGAGACTATCTAGAGTGGACATGGAATGAGCGGATGGGATTGACTTAGTCTGATATCTGAGGTTTTTACTTTGACATTTATCCATGGAGATTTGGAGGTCCTTTGGGGGAGCCTCAATATTGAGCTGCCCACTAAAAAAGGTCAGTGTGCCTTTAAGCGATGAAAGTGTAGTGGTGTAAAAAAAAAAAGAGTAGAATGTTCAGGTTAACATGACTTCTTTTTCATTCTGGGAATCATAGGCTTCCATTCAAGATGTGAGAGATATAGCTACTATGCTACTCTTTTGGCTTAACATGTTTCTATAAGGATTGATATATTGTGCAGTTACTTTACTATGTGATTTTTTACTTTGCAAGTAAACTGTATAAGAGAGTAGCGTAGTTCTTAAAAGCCATTCCTTCAATATTTCTACCAACTAGAGGTCGGAAGGTGTGTGGTCAAATGCCTAAATTGCAGAGTGGGTTACATTTTTCACATGTGTTTATTTATTTATATTCATACAAAACACTCGTTCTCCAGCTTTCATGGCCTGTTAGGCTACATTTTCTGACGTCAGGCCTAGTCATGCTCTGCCAGGTTCTGTCATACCAAGGCACAAATTTAGGGGGCATATTCTGTAGTCGTTTGCCTGTGGCATCCCCCTTGACTCTGCCCTGCGATCTCAAAGATATTCCTACAGTAGCGTCACGCAGGCTCAAATAGCCTTATGGTGCAATGCAGCTAGCCCTGCACCATGCAACTGACAAAGCCCAACATGCACCACATTGCAAGCGCCAAGTTACATTTTAAGCGGGCGTCAATAAACAGTTGCAATTGTCGTTACATCCTATCATGTTTCGGGCCATGTCACTGGCCCAATGTTCTTTAAATTGCACCATTTCCTGCTAATTTGACACTAGTATCCCAAACATTCCTTGGGGGGAAGGGGACGAGAAACTGAATGTAACTCCTTCCTCAACATTTTAAGAGTTAGCTTCCCCTTCACCCTCCCCCCCTCACCCCTATGCCCCGAAAAATGCAGTCTTGTTGCACAGCTGGAGGAGTGCATGATGTGGAAAGGAGTGTCTACCATAGCAAGGGGTGCATGCCTATCCAGGAGTGTCTGGTGTGGCAGAGGAGGGCCTTTCGCCTGGAAAGGTCATGCCTGACCATACCATGGGTGCCTGGGGTAAAGTTTGGTGCTTGGTCTGTTGATGGGCCCCCGGCCTAGCATGTGGCAGACGGTGCCCAGGCCAAGGGCTGCAAAGCCTAGAGAGGGGGTGTTTAGCCTGGCAAGAGGGCCTCTGAGCTGTGCCCGTCTAGCAAGTGGAGACCCGCCTGGCGGTGGGCATTTCTAAACTCACTGCAGGCTGTCTGTAAACAGCACTCTCATGGGGTGCGGCTGGGCACGAGTTGGCAGGCAGCAGCGCACCTGGCCTTCAGGTGATGTGGACTCCGCCTTGACAGAGAACTCTGCAGGAATGTGTCCTGGGAAAGGAATTCAGTATCTGGCAGAACCCGAGGTGCTCTCTGGAGGCGTCTACCCGACACCCTGAGTCATCTGCATGCGAACCCATAGATGACTATGCCACCCTGCGTGCCCACCTGTGCAGGTATTGGGCGCCGGTCCCTGAAACTGCGTCTGACTGAGCCATGCTGGGAACCGAGGAGGACTGCCCGTGATACCCCCATTAAACACTGAAATCCCATATCTGTGAACTCAACTGTGATGCACCCACTATGGGCACTGGTCTCTATTGATGGCTATATTACACCGGGCAGCCATGTGTGAGCCCAGCAATGCCTGTGGTGATAAAAGGGGGCCTGCATAGGAACCTGCGCACAGTGGACCGTGGATCAGCTCCCTCTCACAAGGCCCAGTCCCCAGTGCACTACCATTAGTGGCATCTTGTCCATAATGGGTGCAAACCCACCAGCCTTTGTGGGGCAGCCATAAATAATATTCCCAGCCCAGTGAAAACACTGAGTGCTTCTCAGCTGCAGCCGCCACTACGGACACGCTTCTGGGCTGGCTTTCTTGTAGAGAAACGTGTTTTCCATCTAGCTTACAGTACAGATCCCAATGGGCCATGCAAGGCCCTGAGCGTTTTGCTTCTGCAACATAGTATTCCCAATGGACTGGGGAACAGCAGGCACACATGCATGTAGCGGTCACTCATGTGCTTCCCCCGTACATTGAGAAAGCCTGATGTGTGTGAGCTTGAGGTGCTGCACCTCCACTGCCCAATGCAGGAACCAGGAAGGGAGAGGTGTTGATTTCTAGGTCTACCGGCTTCCCGATTCCTGTGTTTTGGGTGAATGGGAGCCGGGGGGGCCATGGAAGCAGCGTTTGTGGTTGTATGGGTGATGGTGGAAGTCTTGATTCGTTGGGTCATATAGGTAAGAAAAAAGAAACATGTATGTATGCATGTATATATTCATGCATGGGAGCATCTGTGCCTGTGCGTGAATGGGAGTGCAGTGGGAATGTTGTAGCATGTGGATGTGTGTGTGAATGGGAGAACGAGAGTACAGTGTGACTGTTGAAGCATAGGGCTGCATGTATGAACTGGACTATAAATGCTGTATCTATGTGTTGAGGAGAGCCTCTGGGGTGAATCGCAACATACCCAAAAAATTGGACATGTTTTCCAAAAGTGGTATATCATTTTGCTGACGAAAGGCAACATAATGAGTGTTAGAGTGTGATGAGTGTCTAAACTGGTGCAGCCAGTATGGGCATGTTTTTTAACCGTAACATATCATTTTAATGGCATTATGGGAAAGGTCAGCATGATGAATGTTGTTAGGTGTGGATTCTGGACTTCATTGATGCGGCCAGTATTAAAATGTTTTCTAACAGTGGCATATCAATTTTACTGGCATTATGTGCCAAGCCAACCTGATGAGTGCTCTTATGGGGGCATACAGACCTACAGTGATGCATCCATTATAGCCATGTCTTTTAACAGTGGCATATCATTTTTGGTGGCAATACGGGCAAAGCCAACAGATGAGTGTTCTAACATGGGAATACTGGACTACACTGGTGCAGCTGGTATGGGCCTGCTTTCTTACAGTAGCATTGCATTTTATTTACTGGCATTATGGGCAAAGTCACCATGGTGAGTGTCCTTACATGGGGATACTGACATACATTGGCGTAATCAGCATGGACATGCTTGGGTACAACTAAAATGAAGATTTATTTTTACATTGGCAGAATACTGGCATATAATGTGGGCAAAGTCGTCAAGAAAATGCACTGGAAATGTCTCCTCAGCACTGTTGGCGACTTGCCATCTATTGGATTTTTTTATGTGTTTTTCTGTAAAATCAATTGCAAACTGGGTGCCTTTTTACCAATATTTTCACGGAATGTGTTCTCTAAAAGCCACCATTTTAACCACTTATTTTTAAAAAGGGGAGATCCACCCCTAACCTCTTTTGGTTGGTTGGAGCATCCTCGCAAGGCTTAGTCGCTCAGGCTTGGCCCCACCCCAAAAGGGGCAGAGGGGATGTGGCCTAGCAGTTCGGGCTGGACTGCCCCTTTTGGGGTGGGGCCAAGCCTGATTTGCATATGGTCTTTCCCTTCTGTAATGGCTTGGCAGGCGAAGAACGGTGGTCTGGAGGGTTGCCCAGAGCGTTGCCAGTGGTTAAGATTAATTCTAAACCTTCCAGCCATCACCTCTTTGTTTTTGCTATGTCACCCCGAGTGGGACGGGTATGCCCAGACGTGGGTCCCGTGCCTGCTGGGCCTAGAGACCCAAGCTACTCCTCACTGATGAGCCCCAACAAGGGCGAAACATGTTTGGGGATACTTGTGGTCTCGTGCAGAGGGGATGTGGCCTAGCAGTTCGGGCTGGACTGCCCCTTTTGGGGTGGGGCCAAGCCTGATTTGCATATGGTCTTTCCCTTCTGTAATGGCTTGGCAGGCGAAGAACGGTGGTCTGGAGGGTTGCCCAGAGCGTTGCCAGTGGTTAAGATTAATTCTAAACCTTCCAGCCATCACCTCTTTGTTTTTGCTATGTCACCCCGAGTGGGACGGGTATGCCCAGACGTGGGTCCCGTGCCTGCTGGGCCTAGAGACCCAAGCTACTCCTCACTGATGAGCCCCAACAAGGGCGAAACATGTTTGGGGATGCTTGTGGTCTCGTGCAGAGGGGATGTGGCCTAGCAGTTCGGGCTGGACTGCCCCTTTTGGGGTGGGGCCAAGCCTGATTTGCATATGGTCTTTCCCTTCTGTAATGGCTTGGCAGGCGAAGAACGGTGGTCTGGAGGGTTGCCCAGAGCGTTGCCAGTGGTTAAGATTAATTCTAAACCTTCCAGCCATCACCTCTTTGTTTTTGCTATGTCACCCCGAGTGGGACGGGTATGCCCAGACGTGGGTCCCGTGCCTGCTGGGCCTAGAGACCCAAGCTACTCCTCACTGATGAGCCCCAACAAGGGCGAAACATGTTTGGGGATGCTTGTGGTCTCGTGCAGAGGGGATGTGGCCTAGCAGTTCGGGCTGGACTGCCCCTTTTGGGGTGGGGCCAAGCCTGATTTGCATATGGTCTTTCCCTTCTGTAATGGCTTGGCAGGCGAAGAACGGTGGTCTGGAGGGTTGCCCAGAGCGTTGCCAGTGGTTAAGATTAATTCTAAACCTTCCAGCCATCACCTCTTTGTTTTTGCTATGTCACCCCGAGTGGGACGGGTATGCCCAGACGTGGGTCCCGTGCCTGCTGGGCCTAGAGACCCAAGCTACTCCTCACTGATGAGCCCCAACAAGGGCGAAACATGTTTGGGGATGCTTGTGGTCTCGTGCAGAGGGGATGTGGCCTAGCAGTTCGGGCTGGACTGCCCCTTTTGGGGTGGGGCCAAGCCTGATTTGCATATGGTCTTTCCCTTCTGTAATGGCTTGGCAGGCGAAGAACGGTGGTCTGGAGGGTTGCCCAGAGCGTTGCCAGTGGTTAAGATTAATTCTAAACCTTCCAGCCATCACCTCTTTGTTTTTGCTATGTCACCCCGAGTGGGACGGGTATGCCCAGACGTGGGTCCCGTGCCTGCTGGGCCTAGAGACCCAAGCTACTCCTCACTGATGAGCCCCAACAAGGGCGAAACATGTTTGGGGATGCTTGTGGTCTCGTGCAGAGGGGATGTGGCCTAGCAGTTCGGGCTGGACTGCCCCTTTTGGGGTGGGGCCAAGCCTGATTTGCATATGGTCTTTCCCTTCTGTAATGGCTTGGCAGGCGAAGAACGGTGGTCTGGAGGGTTGCCCAGAGCGTTGCCAGTGGTTAAGATTAATTCTAAACCTTCCAGCCATCACCTCTTTGTTTTTGCTATGTCACCCCGAGTGGGACGGGTATGCCCAGACGTGGGTCCCGTGCCTGCTGGGCCTAGAGACCCAAGCTACTCCTCACTGATGAGCCCCAACAAGGGCGAAACATGTTTGGGGATGCTTGTGGTCTCGTGCAGAGGGGATGTGGCCTAGCAGTTCGGGCTGGACTGCCCCTTTTGGGGTGGGGCCAAGCCTGATTTGCATATGGTCTTTCCCTTCTGTAATGGCTTGGCAGGCGAAGAACGGTGGTCTGGAGGGTTGCCCAGAGCGTTGCCAGTGGTTAAGATTAATTCTAAACCTTCCAGCCATCACCTCTTTGTTTTTGCTATGTCACCCCGAGTGGGACGGGTATGCCCAGACGTGGGTCCCGTGCCTGCTGGGCCTAGAGACCCAAGCTACTCCTCACTGATGAGCCCCAACAAGGGCGAAACATGTTTGGGGATGCTTGTGGTCTCGTGCAGAGGGGATGTGGCCTAGCAGTTCGGGCTGGACTGCCCCTTTTGGGGTGGGGCCAAGCCTGATTTGCATATGGTCTTTCCCTTCTGTAATGGCTTGGCAGGCGAAGAACGGTGGTCTGGAGGGTTGCCCAGAGCGTTGCCAGTGGTTAAGATTAATTCTAAACCTTCCAGCCATCACCTCTTTGTTTTTGCTATGTCACCCCGAGTGGGACGGGTATGCCCAGACGTGGGTCCCGTGCCTGCTGGGCCTAGAGACCCAAGCTACTCCTCACTGATGAGCCCCAACAAGGGCGAAACATGTTTGGGGATGCTTGTGGTCTCGTGCAGAGGGGATGTGGCCTAGCAGTTCGGGCTGGACTGCCCCTTTTGGGGTGGGGCCAAGCCTGATTTGCATATGGTCTTTCCCTTCTGTAATGGCTTGGCAGGCGAAGAACGGTGGTCTGGAGGGTTGCCCAGAGCGTTGCCAGTGGTTAAGATTAATTCTAAACCTTCCAGCCATCACCTCTTTGTTTTTGCTATGTCACCCCGAGTGGGACGGGTATGCCCAGACGTGGGTCCCGTGCCTGCTGGGCCTAGAGACCCAAGCTACTCCTCACTGATGAGCCCCAACAAGGGCGAAACATGTTTGGGGATGCTTGTGGTCTCGTGCAGAGGGGATGTGGCCTAGCAGTTCGGGCTGGACTGCCCCTTTTGGGGTGGGGCCAAGCCTGATTTGCATATGGTCTTTCCCTTCTGTAATGGCTTGGCAGGCGAAGAACGGTGGTCTGGAGGGTTGCCCAGAGCGTTGCCAGTGGTTAAGATTAATTCTAAACCTTCCAGCCATCACCTCTTTGTTTTTGCATAGTGCCACCCTACCCTGGGACCTTGACACAAGCTTCAACGCTCAAATCAGTCATGAAGTAAACCCTCCCACCAACTCAAACCCACAGTGAAGGTGCCTCCTGTTATCTCCAGGGAAACCCACCCCATGACAGTCACGCTTTCAGCAGCTCCAGACGGCACAAAGGGAACCCCCTCTAGCGGGTCCTTCCTGCGTATGAGATACAGGGGCTCCATGGGGTTCAGAATGCTAACATCCATCTCATCTTTGGGCACAGATTTCGTCACTCCCCTCATGGACCAGAATTCAATCCTACATGGTATGCCACGTTTACAAAAGCATCAACAAACTATACCCCGCGTATCCCCGCTATAAAACTGCTTGGTACCACGCCGGGTGGCTCCTATACCCTGCTTGGCTCCTATACCCTGCTTATCTCCCTATGAAACTGCGCGGTGCCACGCCGGGTGGCTCCTATACCCTGCTTATCTCCCTATGAAACTGCTCGGTGCCACGCCGGGTGGCTCCTATACCCTGCTTATCTCCCTATGAAACTGCTCGGTGCCACGCCGGGTGGCTCCTATACCCTGCTTATCTCCCTATGAAACTGCTCGGTGCCACGCCGGGTGGCTCCTATACCCTGCTTATCTCCCTATGAAACTGCTCGGTGCCACGCCGGGTGGCTCCTAAACACTGCTTATCTCCCTATGAAACTGCTCGGTGCCACGCCGGGTGGCTCCTAAACCCTGCTTATCTCCCTATGAAACTGCTCGGTGCCACGCAGGTGGCTCCTATACCCTGCTTATCTCCCTATGAAACTGCTCGGTGCCACGCCGGGTGGCTCCTATACCCTGCTTATCTCCCTATGAAACTGCTCGGTGCCACGCCGGGTGGCTCCTATACCCTGCTTATCTCCCTATGAAACTGCTCGGTGCCACGCCGGGTGGCTCCTATACCCTGCTTATCTCCCTATGAAACTGCTCGGTGCCACGCCGGGTGGCTCCTATACCCTGCTTATCTCCCTATGAAACTGCTCGGTGCCACGCCGGGTGGCTCCTATACCCTGCTTATCTCCCTATGAAACTGCTCGGTGCCACGCTGGGTGGCTCTTATAACCTTCTTATCTCCCTATGATACTGCTCGGTGCCACGCCCTGCTATACCCTGCTTATCCCCCTATGAAACTGCTTGGTGCCACGCTCGGTAGCTCTTATAACCTTCTTATCTCCCTATGAAACTTCTCGGTGCCACGCCGGGTGGTTTCTATATCATGCTTATCTCCCTATGAAACTGCTCGGTGCCATGCCGGGTGGTTCCTATACCCTGCTTACCCCCCTATGAAACTGATCAGTGCCACGCCGGGTGCAGGGGGCCCAGGGTGCAGTGGCATACTGACAAAATCTTCAGAATTCCCTAAATGCCAGTCTTCCCCTGCTTATGGCCACTCATGCAGCTTCACTCCATCCCCAAAGCATTCCTTTTCCAGTCGCTGCCCTAAATGCCATCACTGGGACCCATGCAGGCTCTTCTTTGCATGCTGTTGCCTGCCTTGGGGAACTCGAACCTCTGTTCCTTCTTTACTTTATTATATTTATATAGCACAGCCATGGGCCCTTAGGCATTAGGGCGCGTAACAAGACGGACACCAAGAAACACAGAGGGGGAGTAAGAAGTAAGTGAGGTCAGAGGTCATAACTACTCAGATAGGAGCGAGGCAGGGGACGTGCCTTCCTCTGTTGCTGATCTTCGTCTCGCAACACAGTAACCCCCCTCTTTCGGCTGCTGTGAAGCGGAAGGGCAATTGACGCTGCTCTGTGCACAATTCAAATCAAAACAAGCATAAACACACCAACGGTTGGGTCCCCCGGGGCTCTGTGGGCAGCTATGCCATCAGCAATGGTTGCCAGTCAGAAAGTCCTAAACCACCGACGGTCGGGTCCCCCTGGGCTCTGTGGGCCGCTCTGCCCTCAGCAACAGTTGCCCGTCACAGTCCTAAACCGTCGACGGTTGGGTCCCCCTGGGCTCTGTAGGCAGCTTTGCCCTCAGCAACAGTTGCCAGTCACAGTCCTGAACTGCCGACGGTGGGGTCCCCCTGGGCTCTGGAGGCAGCTCTGCCCTCAGCAAAAGTTGCCAGTCACAGTCCTAAACCGCCGACGGTCTGGTCCCCCTGGGCTCTGTAGGCAGCTCTGCCCTCAGCAACAGTTGCCCGTCACAGTCCTAAACCGCAGAGGGTCGGGTCCCCCTGGGCTCTGTAGGCAGCTCTGCCCTCAGCAAAAGTTGCCACTCACAGTCCTAAACCACCGACGGTCGGGTCCCCCTGGGCTCTGTAGGCAGCTCTGCCCTCAGCAACAGTTGCCAGTCACAGTCCTAAACCGCCGACGGTCGGGTCCCCCTGGGCTCTGTAGGCAGCTCTGCCCTCAGCAACAGTTGCCACTCACAGTCCTGAACCGCCGACGGTCGGGTCCCCCTGGGCTCTGTAGGCAGCTCTGCCCTCAGCAACAGTTGCCAGTCACAGTCCTGAACCGCCGACGGTCGGGTCCCCCTGGGCTCTGTAGGCAGCTCTGCCCTCAGCAACAGTTGCCAGTCACAGTCCTGAACCGCCGACGGTGGGGTCCCCCTGGGCTCTGTAGGCAGCTCTGCCCTCAGCAAAAGTTGCCAGTCACAGTCCTAAACCGCCGACGGTCTGGTCCCCCTGGGCTCTGTAGGCAGCTCTGCCCTCAGCAACAGTTGCCCGTCACAGTCCTAAACCGCCGACGGTCGGGTCCCCCTGGGCTCTGTAGGCAGCTCTGCCCTCAGCAACAGTTGCCAGTCACAGTCCTAAACCGCCGACGGTCGGGTCCCCCTGGGCTCTGTAGGCAGCTCTGCCCTCAGCAAAAGTTGCCACTCACAGTCCTAAACCACCGACGGTCGGGTCCCCCTGGGCTCTGTAGGCAGCTCTGCCCTCAGCAACAGTTGCCAGTCACAGTCCTAAGCCACCGACGGTCGGGTCCCCCTGGGCTCTGTAGGCAGCTCTGCCCTCAGCAACAGTTGCCACTCACAGTCCTAAACCACCGACGGTCTGGTCCCCCTGGGCTCTGTAGGCAGCTCTGCCCTCAGCAACAGTTGCCAGTCACAGTCCTAAACCACCGACGGTCGGGTCCCCCTGGGCTCTGTAGGCAGCTCTGCCCTCAGCAACAGTTGCCACTCACAGTCCTAAACCACCGACGGTCGGGTCCCCCTGGGCTCTGTAGGCAGCTCTGCCCTCAGCAACAGTTGCCAGTCACAGGCCTAAACCACCGACGGTCGGGTCCCCCTGGGCTCTGTAGGCAGCAGCAACGGTTGCCAGTCACAGTCCTAAACCGCACAGTGCAGGCCCGAAATTCCCTGCACCGCTGTTGCTTTTTTTTGGTTTGCATATGATTCATCCCATGGACAAAGGTAACATTTCTAATGGATATTTTCCTCCCACAGATTTCTTGTGCTTAGAAATAGCTCCAGGCGCAGACGGGATCTAAAAAAAGGTAACACAGTCATCAGGGTGGCCCCGTTGCGGCTCAGGCATCATGGCCGCTGCCGGCACCGAAAGCCACAGAGCAGGCACTGCAAGAGGCCACATTCCTCAGCTCCTTCTCTCCATGCACACAGATGCCTGTGGGGACCACCAACATCGGTGCATTTTGGTGAAGTTGCTATACTTTTCGCTAACGTTTCCTCCAAATAACTTGAGATTTCACTGTGAGGTAGCTGCCCTGGGGAAGGTCCCTCAGAGGTGTTGCTAGGGGGGCTGGAGAGACTATAGCCCCGGGTCTTTTGGTTGTAGCCCCGGATAGAAGCCCAGGGTATACAGCCAAAAGGCTAGCTAGTGTCCAGTCCCGACAGTCCCAACATTAGCGTAGCCCCGGATCTTTTCTAGACCTAGAGTGTCCTGATGTCTGAGATTTAAAAATATAGCCGTTGTTTAAGGTGTGCCATTTTCTCAATGCTGGTGGCTTCTGGGAGTCGAGGAGCGCATGGCAGCTATGTGCGATGGCCTGAAACAGAGCCCTGCTTTTGTTTGCAGGCGCAGTTCGTTGCTGAGTATTATGCTGCTTAGCTGTTTTGCTGTTTTGCTGTTTTTATGTCGGAGTGTTGAAAGCTGGATAGTAGATCTTTGAGTTTGGTGAGACTGGTGCGGCATTTGATTTGTGTCACAGTTTCGCTGCTGGATGGATGGTGTGATTGCTGTCTGTGGGCATCTGGTGGCACTTGGGAGGCAGAGGATTGGTTTAGTTCTGTCCTGGCGCGTTTTCATGACCTGCCACATCTGATCATAGGTCCGCCTGTAGCTCAGTAAAAAAACGCTGACATAGAGAAACGAGAGTGGGGATTGGGGGGAGGGGGCAGAGAGCACTGGCAGAGCTGCTGACCCTTTCAGCTGAAAGTAGAAATTGTGTTAAAGGATGTCCTGAACGTGCCCAGATATAGCGTAGGCGTCTATCGGGTCAGACGCGGCTTAGCCTCAGTGGAGATTAACGGATCTGGGTTAAAGGGACCAGACTGCCCTGCTGACACTGTCGCTGCTTTGGTGCAAAGGTTGTCCCTTGACAGGACATGTAACTGCACCCACAGTGGGGAAAGTGGGATTAGTACCTTCTGCGTCAACTGTTTGGGCTGTGCCATAAACCACACAACCATGCATGCACCATAACACAGCCTACGCCAGGTACAGCGACAGGTTTTTATGCCAACAATGACAACAAAACCACAGAACCTCCCACCTGGTAGAGAGACATTTACTCATACCAGCCATAAACCACACAACCATGCATGCACCAAAACACAGCCTACACCAGATACAGAGACAGGTGCTTATGCCACCAGTGACAACATAACCACAGAACCTCTCACCTGGTAGAGAGACATGTACTCATACCAGCCATTACAAACACAACCATGCAAGCATCAAAACACAGCCTACACCAGGTACAGAGACAGGTGCTTATGCCACCAGTGACAACACAACCACAGAACCTCCCACCTGGTAGAGAGACATATACTCATACCAGCCATTACAAACACAACCATGCATGCACCAAAACACAGCCTACACCAGGTACAGAGGCAGGTGCTTATGCCACCAGTGACAACATAACCACAGAACCTCCCACCTGGTAGAGAGACAGGTGCTTATGCCACTCATGACAACACAACCACCAGAACCTCCCACTTGGTAGAGAGACATATACTCATACCAGCCATCACAAACACAACCATGCATGCACCAAAACACAGCCTACACCAGGTACAGAGAAAGGTGTTTATGCCACCAGTGACAACATAACCACAGAAACTCTCACCTGGTAGAGAGACAGGTACTCATACCAGCCATAAAAAACACAACCATGAATGCACCATAACACAGCCTACACCAGGTACAGAGACAGGTGCTTATGCCACCAGTGAAAACATAACCACAGAACCTCTCACCTGGTAGAGAGACAGGTACTCATATCAGCCATAAAAAACACAACCATGCATGCACCATTACACAGCCTACACCAGGTACAGAGACAGGTGCGTATGCCACCAGTGACAACATAACCACAGTTCCTCCCACCTGCTAGAGAGACAGGTACTCAGACCAGCCATAAAAAACATAACCATGCATGCACCATAACACAGCCTACACCAGGTACAGAGACAGGTGCTTATGCCACCAATGACAACACAGCCAACAGAACCTCCCACCTGATACACAGACAAGTACTCATGCCAGCCGTCACAAACACAACCACACATGCACCATAACACAGTGCACCATAACACAGCCTACACCAGGTACAGAGGCAGGTACTCATGCCAGCCGCCACAAACACAACCACACATACACCATAACACAGCCTACACCAGGTAGAGAGACAGGTGCTTCTGCCACCAATGACAACACAACCACATAACCTCCCACCTGGTAGAGAGACAGGTACTCATGCCAGCCATCACAAACACAACCATGCATGCACCAAAACGCAGCCTACACCAGGTAAAGAGACATGTGCTTATGCCAACAATGACAACACAACCACAGAGCCTCCCACCTGGTAGAGAGACAGGTACTTATACAAGCCATCACAAACACAACCATGCATGCACCAAAATACAGCCTATGCCAGGTACAGAGACAGGTGCTTATGCCAACAATGACAACACAACCACAGAAACTCCCACCTGGTAGAGAGACAGGTACTTATACCAGCCATCACAAACACAACCATGCATGCACCAAAATACAGCCTACGCCAGGTACAGAGACAGGTGCTCATGCCACCAATGACAACACAACCACAGAACCTCCAACCTGGTAGAGAGACAGGTACTCATACCAGCCATCACAAACACAAACATACACGCACCAAAACAGAGCTTCCACCGGGTACAGCGACAGGTGCTTATGCCACCAATGACAACACAACCACAGAACCTCCCACCTGATAAACAGACAAGTACGCATGCCAGCCGTCACAAACACAACCATGCATGCACTAACCAGGTGCCTCCACCAGGCACGGACGGGTTCTTATGCTACAAATGACAACACAACCAACAGAACCTCCACCTGCTAGAGGGACGGGTTCCAATGCCAGCCATATCAAACACAACCATGCATGCACCAAGACAGAGCCTCCACCAGGTACAAAGACAGGTGCTTATGCCATCCATGACAACACAACCAACAGAACCTCCCACCTGGCAGAGAAATGGGTTCTCATGTGAGGCATCTCAAATACAACCATGCATGCACCAACCAGGTGTCTCCACCATCTACGGAGACAGGTGCTTATGCCACCCATGATAAAACAACCAACAGAGCCTCCCACCTGGTAGAGAGACAGGTACTCATATCAGCCATAAAAAACACAACCATGCATGCACCATTTCACAGCCTACACTGTGGAAACAGAGAAATTGATATGAGGCCGGGAAGCCCAAGAGGAAACACACCAACACAGGTTACAAAGGACATACAAAGCGCTTTATTTCAAAGTTACAAAGTTACCAAAGTCAATTGACATACGAATAGCTATTCGGCCCTCTGACTAACACACGAACCTTCAACGTTAGGTTCGCACTTAAAGTGGGAGAGACCGATCATCGGGATGCTTGGGTTTTTATACGTTTTGTCCTGCAATGGCCAGCCCTCTCGCAAGTTAACCATTCTTTGAACTGTGGCTAGGGTTCGTAGCCAGGTCGAACACACAATTTACATAATTTGATCAGTTCCGCTGATACAGTTACATATTTACACACAGGTTAAAGAGAGGACAAGGTCTTAGTTCGTGACCCTAACAAGTGGCCTGCGGACATATTATTTATTCACGTGTGCGGAGGTCACCATGGCCGGAGTCTTACTCAAAATGTCATTCGGCCTCCATTTTGTGATTCAGGGTGACTTCCACACTGCAAGAGTACCTAAAATGGCGGCTAGATCCAAGATGGCGGCTTACACAATACAATAAGGTCAAGACCTTGCCGCGGAACCTATGTACATGGTATTCTTTAGACAACTTGGCGTAGGCCAACATACATTCAAACAATGCGATTGGGGTCACAATATTATATCGATTTCCACAGACCCTCCTTTTTGGCCTATGCCAAGTGCTAATACATCATTTCCTAATGCTTTCGAAAATAACTGAAGGCATCATCATCCATAGGTTCCGCATCATTGTCCGAAATGTCAATAGCCATAAAGTTGTTCATAAGAACTTCTTGCAACATGAACTCTTTAGATGCTGTCTTCGGGGTGTATATCTTATGCCCTATTGCGCTCATTACCTGAGCACAACATCCCCCCATCATTCCACATATACTCGGGAGGCATTGAAAACAACAACAAAGAACTAACAGAATCCCTAAAATACCTAAAATGACAGAAAGCACCTTCCATCCCCAAGATTGTAAGGAATCCCAAAACCAAGTACTAAGGTTCCAGTCTCCTACAGGGATATGGACTTCAGAACTAAGAGTGTGTAAATTCTGAATTGCTTTAAAAATTGTTGGCGAAGAATCTGGTACGAAAACACAACAAGCGGACCCCACTAATTTACATACTCCACCTCGTTCAGCTAAAATGACATCTAATGCCATTCGATTTTGAAGTGCTACCAATCTTATCGCTTTTTGCTCTAAGATCATATTGTAAAGTATGTCCGTGGTCCGGTTGATCGTTTTCTCCAACACCCTCGCTAATCCCCTAATGTTTTCTGAATTTGCTATTTGTCCCCAAAAGGGCACTACTGATTTGGCTATATCCCCGAACACTTGTCCGGGGGTATCTCCATTACTATCCCGTCGCGGGCGAGCCTTAGATACCTCTAAGGTACTGACTATAAATACACCTGGTAACAATATCCCTAAATAACAAGTCCCCTGCTAATCCTTGGGCAACCAGGGAAAAGCTAAACTACCACAAACAAAATAAAAGGGTCCCCCTACATACAAAGGCCTATTTTCCCCAGTCAAGTTTACAGTATTTACACAAGGCTCGAAGTCTCCCATTGGCCTAGTGCCATTTCTTTGTACACAGAAGGGAACTGAATCAGGACTATGATTCACAGAATAAGAAGGAGGCATGGCATCCTTATTGCCTATCGGAGCCATCTTAAAAGAAACTAGATATTGGAAAGGAAAAGATAGTTTATCAGACGGCCTAATAGAAGCGACGTTAGGTTTACTTCTATTTGCGAAAAGCGAGCATCCCAGGGGAGTCAATTCACGTTTTTCAAATTCATTCAAATTAGTCCCGTCGAAATTCCCTGAGATGCTATCATTCCATCGGCCAAAGAAGAGTGCTCTAAGAGAGGCATAGCAAGAAGTTGTTAAAGGTAAGGGATGTATATACCATCCCAGTCCCTTGTTCCCATGTTGTGGTAAGTGGGTGCAGATCCAACAATTACTCTTATTCAAAATAGCATGCGTAGCATTCATCACTATCATCAAAGTGTTATTATGATATTTCTGTCTATGCCGAGAGTCTCTAGGGGACAGAGTGTGAAGGTGTACAGAGGGAGTCAAAACAGTTGGTACGATTTTGGTCGGTAACAGAGGCTTCAAAGGATAAATTTCTTCAAAATACCAAAGCCCCACGGCAGCAGTTGCAAAAGTAACAATAATCAGAACGAGAACACAACAGTACGTTTTCGGGGCCCAGGCACATTGTTCATTGTTCGATTTGGTCACCTCCTTATCTAATAGTTCAATACGGGGAGCAGCGGTGAAGGCGGCAGGCATCATGGTCATCCCGATCGACGGCCCCAATGTTCGTTGCTGGCGGCACTTCGGCCGCGCGATTTCTTAGTCCTTCCCAACCCTAGCCAACAGAACCCTCCTTTTCTTCGTTCGAAAAAAAGAAAGACAACAGTACTTCAATCACTTTTTTTCCCTTCCAGATGCACGATACTCGTGCCGTAGTACTATTTCCGTGGTCGAAGGTTGTACCTGATGGTACCCAAGTTTGTTGAATCCAAAAGCAAAGTATCGTCGCTCCCTGAGGGGAGCGTCGTGTCGGTGGCGACGGAAGTCGCAGAGCTCGAAACAAGATTTTCCGGAAGTGATTGATCAAGAGAGTGCGGAGACAAAATGGACGGCTCCCCGAGCTCCTCAGGCTCAGAGAATTTCTCCGACGCACTCACAATGCTGCCTGCTACTCCGAGATCAGAGATTGTAGCACCAGCGAAGGGTTCTGTTTCTTCTGTAGCGTGTGGCGTCGGGTGAGGGATCTTCTTAACGTGTGTTGCATGTATCCAGTCCTTCTTTCCTGCCACCCGCACTGCCGTCCTGGTGACCAATAATACCTGGTAGGGTCCGCGCCAGCGAGGCGCAAGACAGGAAGACCTTTCGTAGGCCTTCACCAGGATCCAGCTACCGGGTAGTATATCGTGTCCTGGGCCCGTAAACCGTACAGGTAAGGCGGCATTCACCTGGTGGTAAATGAAATACAGATTTTTAGTCAATTGATTACAGTAATCTATGAGCAATACATTATCCACATCCCTCAGGGCTTTAGGTTTAGGGAGACCCCAAATATTAGCAGGCCTTCCCATTACCACCTCGAACGGAGAGAGCCCAGCTCTAGTCTGGGGTGTGGTGCGCATAGCTAACAACACAATAGGTAAAGCGTCGGGCCATTTTAGCTTAGTGTCGGCACATGTTTTTGCAAGTTTGTTTTTCAAAATACCGTTGTGTCTCTCTACCAACCCCGCACTTTGAGGGTGCCTAGCTGAATGAAAACGTTTCTCAATCCCTAGGGCAATACATATTTGCAACATTACGGCTGCGATGAAATGGGGGCCGTTGTCCGACCAAATTATCCTCGGGAGCCCAAATCGAGGGAAGTACTCTTTCACCAGGATCTTTGCGGTGGTCATAGCGGTAGCATCTTTGACAGGGAAGGCCTCGACCCATTTGCTAAAAGCACAAATGATGACAAGAACATATTTCAAATTATTACATTGCTCCATTTCAATAAAATCAAGGTGAATGGTTTCAAAGGGGACAGAGGGGGGCCCGAAACTTCCCCTTGGAGTCACTGTCCCTTTACCCACATTGTGCTGCAGGCAAATCATGCAATTCTGAACATGTCTCTTTGCAGTTTCCAAAATTTTATCATTCACCCAAACCTGCTGTAATATCTTCGTAATTTGCTGGGCACACACATGCGTTGGACCGTGTGCCATTGTAACCATTGCTAACACATAAGAATCAGGAAGCAACCATTTCCCGTTGGATGCGTCCACCCAACACCCTTCGTCATCCAATTTTCCCATGCCTTCAGCCCACTTCCTAGACTCTTCAACTGAGGCATCAGTCTGCATGTCTCGCACAGACCCAATGCCTTCATCTATTATACAAACATCTCTCACTTCCCTCGAGGTGTACATGTCTGTGCTAAGGTCTGTGGCTGTTTGTCTAGCTATCAAATCTGCAAAAGCATTTCCTCTGCCCACATTGTCTATGACCTTGCGATGTGCTGCACATTTCATGATCGCTAATTGTTCAGGGAGTGAGAGCGCTGAAAGTAGTTGTACTATTAAGGGACCATGCTGAATCTTGGTCCCATGTGAGGTCAGAAACCCTCTTTCCGACCACAGTTTTCCGAAGTTGTGAGCCACCCCAAAGGCGTACTGGCTATCCGTATAAAGATTGACTCTATGCCCTTGGGAGAGCTCACAAGCGCGGGTCAACGCTATAATCTCCGCGGCCTGCGCGGAGTTATGCGGAATCCTTTTAGTTTCAACAATCTTGTTCAAAGTAGTAACTGCATAAGCAGCTATAGATGTGCCAATTGGAAGTTTGAAGCAGGAGCCATCGCAAAACAGCTCCCCTTCCGCATTCTCTAAAGGAGTATCTGAGAGGTCTATCCTGCCCTTCGTTTCTTGTTCGGTGGCATACAGGCAGTCATGTGATCCTTCATCACCGCAAACAATATTTTGCGGGAGAGGTAAGAGTTCAGCCGGATTGAGAACACAACACCTTTTAATTTGGATATGAGGAGCAAATAGGACTAATTTGTACCTTGTCAACCGGGCAGAGGTAAGGTGTTGCGTTTGAGTTTTATTCAATAGAATATCAACAGAGTGAGGTACCATCAAAATTAAATCGTGGCCTAAGACCATCCCCTCACTCTGTTTTACAGACGCAGCGGCAGCAGCAACAGCGCGCAGACATCGCGGCAAAGCGCATGCAACAGGATCGAGGGCGGAGGAATAATAGCCGCACGGCCTATTCTTCCCTCCATGTTCCTGTGTTAACACAGACAAAGCACATCCATCACATTCATGCACAAACAACACAAAGGCCTTATCGTAATTTGGTGTACCCAGAACCGGTGCTGAACACAGCACGGTTTCGAGAAGCTCAAATGATCGTTGATGTTCCGATTCCCATGGCAGTGGCAGAGAAATGCCCTTCTTCGTCAAAGCCAACATCGGTTTTACCACTAGGGCAAAATTCGGGATCCACAGTCTACAGTAGGATGCCATCCCTATCAGGGCTCTGACTTCCTTCTGTGTTTTTGGGACAGGCATGCCAGAAATGTGTTTTATTCGTTCAGGTGTCAATCTTCTCCCCTCCTTTGACAGGAGGTAGCCTAAATAGGCAACCTCCTGGCAACAATATTGAAATTTTTTAAGTGAAGCTTTATGACCATTTTCAGCTAAATGAACAAGCAACAATATAGTGCCTTCCTTACAAGCTTTCTCAGAGTCTGCAGCCAAGAGCAAATCGTCTACATATTGAAGCAGCGTGCAAGTAGGTGGCATTTCAATGGTGTCAAGCTGCTCCTTTAAGGCTCTACTATAGATACTAGGACTTTCAGTATACCCTTGAGGTGCTCTTGTGAATGTAAACGAGCGTCCCCCCAAGGTGAACGCGAACAAATACCTGCTCTCCTCATGTATCGGAATACTAAAGAAGGCGTTTTTCAAATCTACGACACTAAAGTGTGTAGCCGTAGCAGGGATCATTGTTAAGATCGTTGTTACATCAGGCACGATTGGAAATTGTGGGGCTACCACCCGGTTAATAGCACGAAGATCTATTATAAACCGGTACGGAATTGCATTGTCGCCTTTCTTATATACTGGCAAGATCGGGCTATTACATAAGCTACCTGTTATCTCTTCGATCACTCCACGATGTACAAAATCGGAGACAATGCATTTCAGAGCACGCTCACCTTCAATTGAAATTTTATATTGCGGAATGCGCGGTAGCTTAACCCCATGTTTCAAGACTATCTTAACAGGCTCGATGTGTAATATCCCGACATCATTGTCGTCTATTGCCCACAAACATTCCGGGACAATGTCAAACTCGGGAGGTAGAGGTCGGGTCAAGTACTGGGAGTTAAAGGGTTGCTGTGGTGAAACTGTTAATCTTATTCCGTCAGGGGAACAATGAATCACTGCATTTAGTTTCTTTAACAAATTCAACCCTAGCAAATTTTCTCCGCAGTTTGAAGTAAGAAGAAAAGGGCACTGGTCTGTGAAAGGACCCAAAGAAACAGATACCGGCGCAGAAACCGGACAAACAGTTGGTATACCAGAAAACCCTATAGAAACGTTTGTTTGCCCTGACAGTGGAATGTTTGGAACCCTAGAATGCTCAATGGAGCACTTTTGTGCTCCAGTGTCAATCAAGAACTGGTGTTTCCTATTCCCCACCAATAATTCAACGTAGGGGCCCTTCTGAATAACCGGAATAGGTAAAGGTTCCAAAAGCTGCTTCGGGCAATCCTAGTAAGGCAGAACTTCGTCAAAGGGAAGTTCTTCAGAAAGATAGGCAGCAGAAGGGTGATCAAATATATTTCTCGAGTCCATACTCGGAGTCTGATTTTCCCGTGAAAAAGGTTGTTGTGGATCTTGTAGAAGCTGACCCCTATCAGGGCCCCCTGCTCCGGGGCGGCCCCTTGGTCGCCTACCCATACCTCCAAATGTGCCTCCTGACCTCTGACGAAGGGCAGGGCACTGTGCTCGCCAGTGACCTTCCTGGCGGCAATAAGCACACTGATTAATATTTATAGAATTCAGAGGAGTATTTCCTCTTGGAATGTACTGACCTCTAGTCTGTGTCGTACCTCCTCTGGGGTTTCTGACAATTTGCTGCAACAATACCTTAGTCTTTAAGTCGCCCCTTCTTTTTTCGATTTTCTCTTTTTCATTATTAACCCGATTCTCATAATACTGAGCCATATGCAAAACTTCTGACTGAGATTTTGCCTGCCAAGCGCTCTCTGAGGACATAATTTGTGACTGGATGTGGGGCAACAATCCACGTACAAATTTGTCCACAAACAACCTCTTCCCCGACTCTGTGCCTAAATCCTGTCCACTGAAGTCAGAGAACACCTGTTCAAATCTATTAAAGAATTCAGTAGTACCTTCAGTTTTCCCTTGGACGCAGGCCGTAAGCTTGTCCCAAATAATCCTTTTTTCTGGGATTATAGTTTTTAGTTTAGCAACTATTCTATCGGGTAAGGTAAGTATTACCTGGGGTGGTTTCTCACCAGCTGGCCGTTCCCCATCTATTCTAATCAGATTTACCCATGTATCCCCTAGCCCCGGCACATCATCTACTGTCCCTATCTGTTTCCATATATCAACTGGTAAAAGCACTGGAAACAATAAGTCCATGTCACTTAAGGTGAACACAGAAGACTGTAGGACGGATTCTATCTCTTTATAAAACCCTGTCGGGTTTTTCCTAATATCACGGACTGATTGTCTAATCATGTTCACTTCCTGTCGAGAGAACGGGACGTGAACAAACTGGGATACGTAATGTGCAGGGATATCCACCGCGGGAGTACCAGCCGCCGCGTCGGCGGGGATTTCTGCTTTTGGGACAAGGGTTGGTGGGACCTCTCTCATAGGCAACTGAGATATAGGGACCTCCGACCGCTTACTGAGCAATAGGGCCAAATCGAGCGCTAAAGCAGCTGTAGAAGTGTCGGGTGAAAAAGCTCTTTTACAAATATCTAATAACTCTATGGGGCAACCAACCTTCTTCCTTCTTCCTCCTGTAAGTGTTGTACCATCACTTGGATTACCTTTCTTTGCATCTCTACCGTGTATTGACTGTATGTGTCATACACCTCATCTGGCGGTATCGATGAATCCGAGATCCATCGAATCGCGTCTTTGGTACAAATTCGTACTTCCTCAGGTGCTGATCTCCGGCACGAAAGGAACCGTTTCTGTACATATATCCTATCGTCCTCATCATCCTCGTTTTGTAATCTTTCAAAATCCCTCCTAAACTCAAACAACCTATCAACATGTCCATATACTTTCTGCTCTGTGTCCCTCGAAAGTGCCAAAGCATTCAGATCTCTCACCCCTTGTGGGAGATCCGAAGTCTACAATCTACCCCACATTACCCCTAAGTGAATCCCCAGTCCTTCAATAAAAACATTTTTCTCGGGAAAATCGAGCAAATTAGATAATGTTGAAAATGCATCAGTTTGATCACCTTTTTCCATGCAATGCTTAGCCCAAGCAAATAGTTCCTGTTTCCTGCCCGCAGGAACAGTACTACGAGTCACAATTGTTGACCCTGCACCGGGATCTGTTTTAACGAACACGGGGCTCCCCGGAATCGAAAGTGTAGGTGGACTTAACAAGGGTGCAGGGGAGAGAGGCAGAGTAATAGACAAAGGAGCGACAACCAAAGGACTAGGAGCAGTAGGCTGTGCAGGGGGAGTAGGAATAGCAACAGGAACAATAGTAGGAACGGGCAAGGTGCCCACAAGAGGAGCATACGGAGGTGGCGCTGAAGAACCAGGCCTCCGTTCGTTCAATATTTTCTCAATAAACTCCTCGGAAACATGGAAATCTTTAGAGGGGTAAATTTTCTGGACCTCGAGCGAGAAAGCTCTATCCTTTTTCTGGGCTTCTTCTAATCGTTTTTCCTTGTCATACAACAATGCTTTTTCGGCATTTGTTTTATGACGACGTGCATGTTTATCCCTACTTTTAAGCTGCTGCAATGCTTCCTTTTTCCAATTTTGTAATACATCAAAGGCTGCTGGCCTAGCCTTTTTCTTAAGCAAGATCGATTCTAAGTATTCAATACGGGGGATCTCAAAACTACCATTGATTGGCCACTGAAATTCGGAGGCATTTCTGGTCTGTCTGTGCCAAATGTCATTAAATACAATACTACCAATGCCATACTTACAGTACATAGTACACGCCGGCGACCCCTCCTGTGGTGCCGGACGGCTAAATTCCAAAGATTGTCGATCGCTGCGGAACAGAGCCCTAAAGCAGCTAGACAATTTCCCAGGCATTTCTCAAAGAATTGGTGCTACCTGGTCCAATAATTGTGTCTGCAGATACAATACACCAAATTCAAATTGTCAGGGTTAAATTAAGAGCCGGGTCACGACTGCACCTGACCAAACCTAAGGAGGACCGTACGGTTTACAAAGGACTTCAACTAACAAATTTTTACCTGCGTACGGTGGTTTCGGCAAATCTGCCCGCCTCGGATTTGGACCCTCGTCAAGATGCCGTGTCAGACCGCACGACTATCGTCCAAGGATCGGATCATGCAGCGCTGCCGAGGTATCGCGTCTCGATCGGTCGGGCCCGCAGAATCACACCGTCCGATCCCGATTCGATAGTCTGCGTCAAACTTCAATGATCCGGCATCAATCTTGAGGGTCCCTATTCGGGGGGAAGCCCAAGAGGAAACACACCAACACAGGTTACAAAGGACATACAAAGCGCTTTATTTCAAAGTTACAAAGTTACCAAAGTCAATTGACATACGAATAGCTATTCGGCCCTCTGACTAACACACGAACCTTCAACGTTAGGTTCGCACTAAAAGTGGGAGAGACCGATCATCGGGATGCTTGGGTTTTTATACGTTTTGTCCTGCATTGGCCAGCCCTCTCGCAAGTTAACCATTCTTTGAACTGTGGCTAGGGTTCGTAGCCAGGTCGAACACACAATTTACATAATTTGATCAGTTCCGCTGATACAGTTACATATTTACACACAGGTTAAAGAGAGGACAAGGTCTTAGTTCGTGACCCTAACAAGTGGCCTGCGGACATATTATTTATTCACGTGTGCGGAGGTCACCATGGCCGGAGTCTTACTCAAAATGTCATTCGGCCTCCATTTTGTGATTCAGGGTGACTTCCACACTGCAAGAGTACCTAAAATGGCGGCTAGATCCAAGATGGCGGCTTACACAATACAATAAGGTCAAGACCTTGCCGCGGAACCTATGTACATGGTATTCTTTAGACAACTTGGCGTAGGCCAACATACATTCAAACAATGCGATTGGGGTCACAATATTATATCGATTTCCACAACACCAGGTACAGAGACAGGTGCGTATGCCACCAGTGACAACATAACCACAGTTCCTCCCACCTGCTAGAGAGACAGGTACTCATACCATCCATAAAAAACACAACCATGCATGCACCATAACACAGCCTACACCAGGTACAGAGACAGGTGCTTATGCCACCAATAACAACACAACCACAGAACCTCCCACCGGGTAGAGGGGCAGGTACTCATACCAGCCATAAAAAAACATAACCATGCATGCACCATAACACAGCCTACACCAGGTACAGAGACCGGTGCTTATGCCACCAATGACAACACAGCCAACAGAACCTCCCACCTGATACACAGACAAGTACTCATGCCAGCCATCACAAACACAACCACACATGCACCATAGCCTACACCAGGTACAGAGACAGGTACTCATGCCAGCCGTCACAAACACAACCACACATGCACCATAACACAGCCTACACCAGGTAGAGAGACAGGTGCTTCTGCCACCAATGACAACACAACCACATAACCTCCCACCTGGTAGAGAGACAGGTACTCATGCCAGCCATCACAAACACAACCATGCATGCACCAAAATACAGCCTACGCCAGGTACAGAGACAGGTGCTTATGCCAACAATGACAACACAACCACAGAAACTCCCACCTGGTAGAGAGACAGGTACTCATACCAGCCATAAAAAACACAACCATGCATGCACCAAAACAGAGCCTCCACCAGGTACAAAGACGGGTGCTTATGCCACCAATGACAACACAACCACAGAACCTCCAACCTGGTAGAGAGACAGGTACTCATACCAGCCATCACAAACACAACCATACATGCACCAAAACAGTGCTTCCACCGGGTACAGCGACAGGTGCTTATGCCACCAATGACAACACAGCCAACAGAACCTCCCACCTGATACACAGACAAGTACTCATGCCAGCCGTCACAAACACAACCATGCATGCACTAACCAGGTGCCTCCACCAGGCACGGACGGGTTCTTATGCTACAAATGACAACACAATCAACAGAACCTCCCACCTGCTAGAGGGACGGGTTCCAATGCCAGCCATATCAAACACAACCATGCATGCACCAAGACAGAGCCTCCACCAGGTACAAAGACAGGTTCTTATTCCACAAATGACAACACAACCAACAGAACCTCCCACCTGGCAGAGAAATAGGTTCTCATGTGAGTCATCTCAAATACAACCATGCATGCCAACCAGGTGTCTCCACCATCTACGGAGACAGGTGCTTATGCCACCCATGATAAAACCTACCTGGTAGAGGCACAGGTTCTCATGCTAGCCATAACAAACACAACCATACATGCACCAAAACAGAGCCTCCACCAGGTAGCGAGACATGTGCTTATGCCACCAATGACAACACAACCACAGAACCTCCCACCTGGTAGAGAGACAGGTACTCATGCCAGCCATAAAAAATACAACCATGCATGCACCAAAACAAAGCCTCCACCAGGTACAGAGACAGATGTGTATGCCATCCATTAAAACACAACCAGGCTCCCCAACAGCACCTCCCACCTGATCGGTACTCATGGCAGCTAACACAACAGGCATCATAGCCCCCTCCCCAGTATAGAAGTAGGTAACCATGCCAGTCATCATAAATAGGCATCATTAGAACTCCTCCCTATCCCCTCCCGTTTCCCCTGGTACTCATGCCACCCACTGTTTTATGTGTTTTCTTTCTTGTATTTTTAATTGCATGATTCTTGCGAATCTGTCCAGTGCTATGACATATCTTCAGAAGTAAAAGTGTTGTTCCTTAAAGGAAATAAATAAACCACAACAGTGCCTGCGCCCCTCCCCCTCCTTGTACAGAGATGGCCACTCATGCCACTCATCACAAATAGCCATGGGACTGTGGCACTCCCAATCCTGATATGTAAAGTGCTGTTTTAAGGCGCCCTTCTGCTGTGCTTGTTGGCCTTGCTACTACATGTGGCTCTGTGAGAAAAGAGAGAGGGGCTTGTTAGGCGGGTAGTAGAAAATGCAGATGCAAACCCTATTGTGCTGATGGGCGCAAGCTGGAAGTTGCTGAGTCCTGTGTGCCCGTGTGGGCTTGGCAGAGACGCTTGGGGGTCTATTATCCAAAGGAGAAAGCACAAGGTCTGGGGGACTACAGAACTCTGGGCCCCAGATGTAAGGGAGTGATCTTTAGGCCACAGCCCCCTTGACAAACCTCAATGGGATACAGGCATCTCCTCCAGGCAGCCCTTTGTAGAGATCAGCACCGTCTCACCACAGGTGTGGGCCGTCTCACCACAGGTGTGGAGGTTGCCAATCTATGCTTCTATTACCAAAAAGGATGCATGGCGGGGGACAGCAGCCACATGTTTTCAGCCTTAATGGTGGTGCTGCCCGGTGCCAGGCATTTGACGAGGGGCAGCAGCACTATTAATGCTGAAAAGGTGAGGCCTCTGTAAGCAGAGGCTTTTTTTCCTAAAGCCTGAAGCTCCGACGAACCAGCAGGAGCTTCAGGCTTTACAAAAAAAAAGCCCCCGGCTTCCAGCAGCCTTGCCTTTTCTTCTATAATGATGGCCTCGGCCCAGAGGCATCTCTTGATTGACGGAATGCCTCGCAGGTGCCAGCGCCACCATTGTACAGAAAAAGCTTTTTTTCTGAAGCCTGAAGCACTCACACATGAGCGAGAGCTAGCGGCTGGGGGGACATTAAGGGGTCCCAGCAGGGCCCCAACTCAGACCCATATTTCTGAGCCTGCCAGGGCTCCGGCCCGGCTAGCCACCGGCCCACTTAAAGCCCTGAATATCCCAGTAGCCCCCACCTAGGAAAATACCAGCACAGACCACCGGGCCCTGCTGGTGTGCAGAGCTGGTTTGCAGACATAAGTACTCAACAAAACACAGCTCCTTCTGCTTCTACTAATTAAGCCCAACGCGTTTCCCAGCAGGCCCTTCAGAGCTCATGGAATGGCAGCAGTGCACTGGATGAAGCCCAATAACATTGCTTATCGAGCGGAGCATGGCTGTAGCAGGCCGAGCGGCTTCACGAGCTGTCGCATCTGCAGAGGGACTGTCTCGCGGCAGATGCGCAGGCGCTATAGTATTAGTGAGCTAGGAGCCTCTGAATAGCCCAGCCTGAAGAGGCCGCCGCAGAAGGCCACGTACAGGGCAGCCCTGTTTATTCAGCGGGGCTTCCCACGGGTGTGCCAGCCAGGATGATGCATGCGAGCCCCGGGCTCCTGCTTTCACAGCTGCCCTCGGGCTGCCGGGAGGCCTCGGTCACAAGGTGACACCTTGTCACTGCATTTTCTGCGGCGCAGGGGAGTCTCACTCACAGCCCCACCTGCTGAAGGACCCGCGCCGGCAGAGGCGACGCCTGGCCCACACAGAGTCAAGGAGACCGCGCGGGCAGTGGGTGGGCATGATGGGGGCCTGCGGTGTGCAGGTGGGAATTGGCATTGTCAGGGACTGCAATGGTGGGCGCGTTTTCTAGGGTATGCAGTGTCGGGGTGAGTCTCATCAGAGTGGGTTTAGTTTTTGTGCAAATGGCAGAGGAGGCAGGCAGTGTCAGTGTCTGCAGTGTGGGTCCATTCAGTGTGCAAGAGGAAAGTGCTGGGAGATGAAGTGCTAGCCGCTTACTTTTTTGGCAGATTAGCAGTGTAACCGTGTGCAGTGTGAACTATGTTTTGTAGGCGTATTGAGGCGCCTGACCCGGATGGAGAATGTTTGAAGTGCGCGTGTGCAGTGGCGAAATATAGACAGTTCCAAAGCCGGCAGAACCGGGAAGTGTAAATGTCTGAAATGGTGGGCAGTCTTTGAGTCGATAGCGCGAGGGACTGCAGTGCCAACGTGCAGCGCAATATTATGCACCCCAGGGCCTGCAGTGTCAGTGTGGGCAGTGCCCAGGGCTGCAGTGTCGTGTCAGCCCCTGCAGTGTCAGGGAGGGCAATATCAGTGGGCACCCCCAGAGCCTGCAGTGTGAGTGTGGGCAGTGCCAGGGGATGGAGCGTCGTACCAGCCCCTTCAGTGCCAAGGAGGGCAATATCAGTGGGCAGCCCCAGGGCCTGCAGTGTCAGTGTAGACAGTGCCCAGGTCTGCAGTGTCGCGTCAGCCCCTGCAATGTCGAGGAGGGCAATATCAGTGGGCACCGCCAGGGCCTGCAGTGTGAGTGTAGGCAGTGCCAGGGGATGCAGCGTCGTGTCAGCCCCTTCAGTGTCAAGGAGGGAAATATCAGTGGGCAGCCCCAGGGCCTGCAGTGTCAGTGTAGGCAGTGCCAAGGGATGCAGCGTCGTGTCTGCCCCTGCAGTGTTAAGGAGTTCAATATCAGTGGGCAGCCCCAGGGCCTGCAGTGTCAGTGTTGGCAGTGCTCCAGGCTGCAGTGTCGTGTCAGCCCCTGCAGTGTCAAGGAGGGCAATATCAGTGGGCAGACCCGGGGTCTGCAGTGTGAGTGTTGGCAGTGCCCCGGGCTGCAGTGTCGTGTCAGCCCCTGCAGTGCCAAGGAGGGCAATATCAGTGGGCAGCGCCAGGGCCTAGAGTGTCAGTGTAGGCAGTGCCAGAGGATGCAGCGTCGTGTCAGCCCCTGCAGTGTCAAGGAGGGCAATATCAGTGGGCAGCCCCAGGGCCTGCAGTGTCAGTGTGGGCAGTGCCAGGGGATGCAGCGTCGTGTCAGCTGCTACATTGCCAAGCAGGGCAATATTAGTGGGCAGCCCCAGGGCCTGCAGTGTCAGTGTGGGCAGTGCCAGGGGATGCAGCGTCGTGTCAGCCCCTGCAGTGTCAAGCAGGGCAATATCAGTGGGCAGCGCCAGGGCCTAGAGTGTCAGTGTAGGCAGTGCCAGAGGATGCAGCGTCGTGTCAGCCCCTGCAGTGTCAAGCAGGGCAATATCAGTGGGCAGCCCCAGGGCCTGCAGTGTCAGTGTGGGCAGTGCCAGGGGATGCAGCGTCGTGTCAGTTGCTGCATTGTCAAGCAGGTCAATATCAGTGGGCAGCCCCAGGGCCTGCAGTGTCAGTGTGGGCAGTGCCAGGGGATGCAGCGTCGTGTCAGCTGCTGCATTGTCAAGTAGGGCAATATCAGTGGGCAGCCCCAGGGCCTGCAGTGTCAGCCCGCTCTTGTGTTTCGGGGTTGGCACTGTGTGAGTAGGCACTGTGCGTCCACTGTGCTATGTGCAGCCAACACCACTCCCCCCAGAATATTGGCATCTGCGAAGAGGAGGGGGTTCTAGATTGGTCGGGGATCCTGGTGGCTCGGGAAAGGTGAAAGGTCGATGGGGTTCAGTTCCGCATAGGCGGAAGAGTGAGGGGTCCTTATTGGGTCAAAGATGCAGAGAGCGGAAAGGCCGCTCGGATTTTACTTGGGACGGAGATGGACAGATTTCGACAAGGTTAGGGAATTGATGAGCTGCAGAGACCCCCCTGTGGACGGTGTCATCGGCTAGGTGGGTCCCAGGTCCCCGGGTTGGTGACGCATGCGCATGGAGGCGTGAGTCACGGGGCTTCCCGGAAGCGAGATCTCGCCATTCCCAGACCAGGGAGCAGCGACCACGAGACAAAGTCTCAGAGCCAGACGTGTGGGTGGGCAAAGCCGAGCACTCATCCTCCGGCTGGCTGGATATACCTATGTTCGTCTCTTATGCTCTGACCCCCAAATGGGCCCGGCCACACGCAAGGTGTCTGCCCGGGCAGGTGAGTAGCCAGTGGGGGCCAGTGACAGACATGGAGAAGCTGCTGGCCTTAACAACAAGCAGGATATTTCATTTTTATAAACGTGAGCTCTGAATGCTTGTTTACCACTCTTCTCATCTTGCACCAAAACCAAAGAGGTGATGGCTGGCTGGATTAGAATTCATCTTAACCTCTGGCATTGCTCCTGGTAACCCTCCAGACCATCATTCTTCGCCTGCCAAGCCATTACAGAAAGGGGAAGGAGTTTCAATTATAAACCTCCTTGTCCAATTTTGGTAACGTGGACAGAATGGCAGGCTTATCCCCGAAAGGTCGAGGATCATTGGTTAGTTGCAACACAGCGAAAATACAATTAATACCCAATGATAAAAAGGGACTGTCCAGTGAAGGTTGGGTACAAATATCTACTTCTTTATTATCCAGGGCCGTCACGAGGGGGACAGGGGGCAGATGGGGCAATCTGGAGTGGAAGGCAGCACAACCCACCCGTGTTCTTTAATGACACGGGGGATGGTTCTGCCTGCCTCTCTGCAGGGCCCTGTCCCCTGCAAAACGCTTTTTTTTGTTTACGTGAGGAGCCATTTGGTTCCTCAGCAAACTGAGAAGTAATGAGAGACAGCTGCTGCCTCTCATTACTGTGCTGGCAGCTCGGGCACACTGAATGACAGGGGAGAAGGCCTCTCCTGTCATGTTCACGATGCGGAGACCAGCAACATGAACACGCTGACTGACTGTCAGGCATTGTGTCTAGGTGCTGGAGAGGAGGGATGGCCATCAGGTCCTACTGTGGCTGCGCAGGCTTGTCTCAAGAAGGGTGCATGGAGGTAAGGTGTTATGTTTTAAAATTAAGTGTGTGTGTATATATATGTGTGTGTGTGTGTGTGTATTTAGATTAACTGTGTATGTATGGGCGCGTGTGTGTGTGTGTCAATGGTATGTTTGTTTTTGTGCATGCATGCATTCAAGGAGTTGTTTGACTGGTGGGTGAATGAGTAGGTGAACGTGTTATATGGGCCAGCTCCCACACCTAACTGTACTGGCCTGGGTGGACACTACATTTAGGGGTGGGGGGGGGGGTGCTGGTTTGTTTTATGGAGGTGTTTTGATTTAAAATTAAATGTGTGTGGGTGTATATGTGTATTTAAATTAACTGTGTATGTATATGTGTATGTATGTGCGCATATATGTTGGTGACAATGATGTGTTTGTTTTTATGTATGCGTGCTTGCAAGGAGTTGTGTGACTGGTGGATGAAAGTGTTATATGTGCCCGTCCCCACCCCTGGATTAAGCGGTGGGGGCTGCTGGGTTGCTTTACCCAGGATGCATGGAGAGAGTGCAATCCGTATCACACAACTCTGGCAGTGATCCTCCATCATAGCACACACCTCTGTTGGAGAGTCCCAATCATATCAGACACTTGTTTACATTATTGTTATTATTATTATTAAGGTATTTATTGATTGAGGACCTAGCTTCAGGAAGCAACAGAGCACTTGACGAGTCATATGGGGAAGTACGCGGTGAAGGAAGCACGATAAATACACGGGAGTGATACAAGGGAGCGGGGAACTAACAACAGGGGAGTGGGAGTGTGCACTGTTTGACTGCAGGGGATCAACAAGCCACTCGGGGAGAAAAAGGGGAGAGCAAATCGCGCAGTCTCAGGTATTGTGTCTGGACCTAGGTGTTAGAGGCGAGATATTCCTAGAAGAGGAGGGGCTTGAGCTCATTCCTGAAATGTAGTGAGTCTCGTGTCGACAGGGAGGAGGTTCAGGTTCTGGGTGAGTAGGCAGAGACGGCCTGTCTTCTGGTTCTTTCCTTTCTGTGCCAGTGGAGTTTAAGTCTGAACATATCCTTACTTCTTTAACAGTTTATTGAGAGGCCACCCTCAAGACATGGCGTTATTCTCTACCCAATCAAGATGTCACACAACAAATTGTTTAATGGATTCTTTGTTCAGCCCTATTTGAGATGCTTATCATGCCCCTTGAATCCCTCCCCCTGTGCCACCAATGAGCCAAGAACCAGGCCGGTGTACAGGAAATATATTTATATTTATTTGGATTGTAGGTAATGGAGATCACATTAAAACTACACATGCCACCTTCTCTGTGGCTCACAATTAAACTTTCTTTTTGCATAAATAAGTCGCACAAGTTGGTTTGGAAAACACGAATCACAATACTTTACTTTATACAGATTTCAATTCAAGGAATAAACCACACTGGTCAATGAACAAAATCAATTCACGTATGCCGTGCAATTTCAATTTTCCTGCACGCATGAAAAGGCTAGCAGTTTGGTTTACAGTGTTGGATATATGTGGTCTCCCTTTTGCAAGCACTTTTCCCCCCAGCCCCAAAACACAAGCAACAATAATGTGCAGCACCCTTCTATTCAAAAGCTAGGTCTAGGGAGTGGAGACAGTTTAGACATTTTGTTTCACAGACCCCCCTCACTTAAAGGCCTGTGTTGGGTAAATTGGAGAGTAAATTGGGAATGATTAGGAATTTTGGTTTTTCAGACTTTGGTATTGACATATGCTGGCAATTTACTGGACCGGCCAACTGCAGGTTTGCCGGTGGGCCTTACCAGCAAAAAATTCCCTCATTACCGGCACAGGTATTATCGGTGCCGGTAATTACGGCAAATCCCGTCATGGAGTCCTGTGCGACTCCATGAATGGGGATTAACACCGTCATTCCTAATCCAGCGGTAATACCACCAGACCGAGTGCCGGACACAATAATTACATTGGCCATTATCCTGGTGGATTTACCGCCAGGATACCGGCCCCCTTATAATGAGGCCCAATGTGAAGTAGGCCTTAAGCCTGTGGATGGCTTCTTTGGAGGATATCTTGATGTAGAGCTAGGTTTCATTTATGTATTGGTGGATTTGGATGTTGTGTGGAGTCAGAAGGGGTCAGAACGGTTCCATGTAAAAGGTTGAAGATCAAGGAGGAGAGGATGGATCACTGCGGACTCCACAGGTGAAGGGTATAGTTGATGTTCTGAAGGAATCCATTTGGGTGAATTGCTGGCGGTTAGCAAGGTAGGATTAAAACCACCTGAGGATGGTCTCACTGATCCCCATGTACTGATGTAGGATGGCAGTGAGGGTCTGGTGGTCTACTGTATCGAAAGCTGCTGAGAAGTCAAGAAGAAGCAGTAGGCAAGGATGGCCATCGTCAAGGATGTCAATTGTATCATCAATTTGTTGCCCTTGATGATGGTAAACATTTCCGTGTTGCATCTGGGTCTGAAAATGGATTGGTAGGACAGAGAAAGGTTGTTGTAGCTGATATTTTGTGTGGCTACTGCTTTCTCAAGGATTTTACCTAATATGGGGATATGGGTGAAGGGGCAGTAATTACTATGGTCGTCAGGGTCCAGTGTTGGTTTCTTGAGAAGCGGGAGGATTTATCCAGTCTTGGGGGTCGAGGGGAAGGTGCCTTGAATGCGGGAGCAGTTGATGATTCTCAGGGAAGGGTGGAGTGCTTCTGTCGGAATAGTCCTGAGTATGGAGGCAGGCAGGATGTCATCCGCACACAATATGGTCTTGAGAGATGCTAGGGTGGCAGTCAGGTCTCCCATGGTGAGTGTTTAGGAAGTTGTGGCATGCTGGTCTTGTTGATGAAGACAGAGTTGATGGCAATGGAGTTTTCAATTGAGTCCAGTATGGGTGGGTCAGGCAGAGGGTTGATGACTTTGAAGAGGGCTCTGCTTTCATTGTTGGCTTGACTGTTGTGTACTCATAGTAGTTGGCCTTGGCAGAGAGGCTCAGTCGTCTGCGTTTAGCACAGAGTTCCTTGAACAGGGCAAGGTCGCTGGGATCCAGGTTTGTCAGCAAGTCCTGTCTTCATTTCTGGTTGTTCTTTTGTTGAGGTGTAGTTCTTGAGTGCACCAGTGTGCAGAAGGTTTAGGCAGGAGTGTGTGTTGTTTCACCGGGGAATGCATGAGGTCCCATCATAGTATATAACTCTGAAAGTGCGTCTCCATTATAGCACATTCCTCTAGCAGAGTCTAAATCATATTGCACAACTGTGGCAGCAAGTGTTCCTAAATGCGCACACCTTAGGACGTGAGTCTCCATCATAGCTCACACCTACGGAATAGAGTTCCGTTGATCTCAAAGAGCTCTGGCAGTGAAATTCTATCACAGCACACACCTCTGGCATTGATTCCCAATCATAGAACACAACTCTGGCATTGAATCCCAATCATAGTACACAACTCTGGGATTGTGTTTTTTTAATAGCAAACACTTTTGATATGATATGATATGATAGTCTATTTATATAGCGGCTATACACAATGTGTTTCAAAGTGCTTCAAGGGAGGGAACAAGGGAAAATACAATGACATTCTTACAGGCCATGAACACTAGGGATGTGAAATGAACTATTGTACTCGGCCTGGGGCAAGGAGCCTCAGTCCCAGCATGCAGGAAGTTAGAATCCTTAGTAGCACACACATCTTGTCGCGAGTCCTGATCATATCACACAATTATGAAGCAGCGTCAACACAAGGGTTGGAGGTTGGGTCGTGGCTGTGTGTGCCGTGTGAGAGGCCTGGAGACAAGTTGGATACACTGGTGTAGACTTATCAAAGACACGACAATAGATTCCGGCCTTTGCCCTGATTGCACGTCAAATGCCTGTTTTTTGCCCCTTGGGTATCGCCCTGGCCGGCAAAAGTCCCAGCAGCCTCCAACGGGCACAGGTGCCGAGAAAGTTAGAGTGCAGTTAGAGACATCTCTAAGCCTGCCAACCAACACATTAAGCAATGCATAACGAGCACTTCAGGTCTTCATATCTCTGACAGCTTTTTCCGAAATAAAAAGTTCATACCCCCATAACTCCTAGCACTTTAACGTAAGGAGGGGGGCCGGGGTGAGGAGGTTCACCTCTTAGTCTTCTTCCCTCATCTGCCAATTCGCTCATCTGACAATTCCCTCACCTGCCAATTCCCTCATCCGCCAATTCCCTCATTCGCTAATGTCCTCATCCGCCAATTCCCTCATTCGCCAATTCCCTCATCTGCCAATTTGCTCATCCACCAATTCCCTCACCTGCCAATTCCCTCATCCGCCAATTCCCTCATTCGCCAATTCCTTCATTCGCCAATTCCCTCGTCCGCCAATTCCCTCATCTGCCAATTCCCTCATCTGCCAATTCCCTCATCCTGTTGCACAGTGCACAATGTATCCATTTGAGAGGAGAGAGACAGAGTGTGACAGGGGCAATGCAGGAAAGTGAAATGGGAGCTACTTGCAGAGGAGACCGCGTTGCTTTGCATTGTCATGCCTCGTTATGTCTAGTCATGCCTTTTCTTGCCTTGCTAAACCTTGCTATTTGGGGCTTCTCAATCGTTGGCGCCCCTCACTAACCTGCTCACTGTTCCCCCTTCCCCCTTAAACAACACACAATGGCTAGACAATCCCCACACTGCAGGGAGCACCAGTTAACGCCCCCTCCCCTGCACACACTAACAGCACGCAAACTGTACACCTCCCTTACCAGATTGTCACACACTGCCCTCCAGAAACACTCGATCCATCCTAGCTAGCAAGGGAACACTGCATTCATAGCAAACCAAGCACAGCAGATTCAGTTTCACTTCCCGCCTTTTCAACCTTTGAACATTATAAGGCGCTAGGAGACCCACTGGGTAGGGCCAGCGCTGGACAAACATTCCAATAAATAAATAAAACACCACAGACTCCCTCCTGGATGCACCTACCTCAGGTGCCCTCAGCGCAGCGGATCTAGAAACTCAGCAGGGCACATAGCCTGGTCCTTCTAATCAGTGCGCATTAACACTGCAGCGAACCAATCTTGCCCTGTCCCTTCTGCCCCTGCCAGCCAAACCCAACCAATGCTCTACAGCAGTAGCAGAGGCAGCCTTTGGTGCATGGGGTGGATAATAGGGCACCAGCGAGAGGCTGGCGGGCCCAATGGGCACACACTGGGCACCAGGGGGGAGTTAGAGCGGGCTGCTGCCCCCCCTTCCCAAGCCCTTGCTCGGCCACTGTTCTACAGGTCCAATGAGCTAAGAGAGCATGGAACAGGCAGCTGTGCACCCTATAAAACCACATACCTTAACATTATGTAACGACACACAGCTCTGGAAATATGCCACACTAAATAGCACACACCACCGGCAATGAGTCCAAATAATACCACCCAGCTCTAGCAATAGGTCTCCCAAATAGCCCAAAACGCTGGCAGTGTGGCTCAATCCTATTGCACAGCTCTAGCAATAGGTCTCCCAAATAGCCCAAAACGCTGGCAGTGTGGCTCAATCCTATTACACAGCTCTAGCAATAGGTCTCCCAAATAGCCCAAAACGCTGGCAGTGTGGCTCAATCCTATTACACAGCTCTAGCAATAGGTCTCCCAAATAGCCCAAAACGCTGGCAGTGTGGCTCAATCCTATTACACAGCTCTAGCAATAGGTCTCCCAAATAGCCCAAAACGCTGGCAGTGTGGCTCAATCCTATTACACAGCTCTAGCAATAGGTTTCTTTAGTAGCTCAAACCTCTGCCAGTGAGTCCCAGTCATGCACACAGCTCAAGCAACAGGAATCTATAGCAGCACACACTCCCTCCGTCTGCGAGTTCATCCTATCACATAGTTCTATCAATAGGTTTCCCATGTAACACAAACCTCTGGCGGCAAGTCCTCAACATACACACAGCTCTAGCAATAGTTCTCCTTTGCAGTACAAACCGCTGGCTGTGCATCCCAATCATGTACACAGTGTTTGCAATAGTGCTTACTTGCAGTGCACACCTATGACAGCGGGTTTCAGTCATACCCATTGCTCTTGCAATAGGTTTCTCTAGCAGCACAATCTCTGGCAGTGTATCCCAGTCGTACAAACAGCTTTTGCAACAGTTCTTCCTTGCAGCACAAACCCCTGGCAGCGAGTCTGAATGATACCCACTGCTCTCGCAATAGATCTCTCTAGCAGCACAAACCTCTGGCAATGAGTCCCAATTAAATCACAAAGCTCTATCAAGATGTCTTCCTAGTAGCACACACCTCTGGCGGTAAGTCCCGAACATACGCACAGCTCTAGCAATAGGTCTCCCTTGCAGTACAAACCGCTGGCTGTGCATCCCAACCATACACACAGTGTTTGCAATAGTGCTTACTTTCAGTCCACGCCTATCCTATGGCAGTGGGTCTCAGTCATACCCACTGCTCTTGCAATAGGTTTCTCTAGCAGCACAATCTCTGGCAGTGTATCCCAGTCATACACACAGCTTTTGCAACTGTTCTTCTTTGCAGCACAAACCTCTGGCAGTGAGTCTGAATAATACCCACTGCTCTCGCAATATGTCTCCCTAGCAGCATAAACCCCTGGCAATGAGTCCCAATCATATCACAAAGCTCTATCAAGATGTCTCCCTAGTAGCACAAACCTCTGCTCGCAAGGCCTGAACATACGCACAGCTCTAGCAATAGGTCTCCCTTGTAGTACAAACCGCTGGCTGTGCATCCCAATCATACACACAGCGTTTGCAATATTGCTTACTTGCAGTGCACACTTATGGCAGCAAGTCTCAGTCATACTTACTGCTCTTGCAATAGGTTTCTTTAGCAGCACAATCTCTGGCATAGTATCCCAGTCGTACACACAGCTTTTGCAACAGATCTTCCTTGCAACACAAACCTCTGGCAGTGAGTCTGAATGATACCCACTGCTCTCGCAATAGGTCTCCCTTGCAATGCAAACCGCTGGCTGTGCAACCTAATCATACACACAGCGTATGCAACAGATCTTCCTTGCAGCACAACCCTCTGGCAGTGAATCTGAATGATACCCACTGCTCTCGCAATAGGACTCTCTAGCAGCACAAACCTCTGGCAATGAGTCCCAATCATATCACGAAGCTCTATAAAGATGTCTCCCTAGTAGCACAAACCTCTGGCAGTGAGTCTGAATGATACCCACTGCTCTCGCAATAGGTCTCCCTTGCAATGCAAACCTCTGGCTGTGCATCCTAATCATACACACATCGTATGCAACAGTTCTTCCTTGCAGCACAAACCTCTGGCAGCGAGTCTGAATGATACCCACTGCTCTCGCAATAGGTCTCCCTAGCAGCACAAACCTCTGGCAATGAGTCCCAATCATATCACAAAGCTCTATCAAGATGTCTCCCTAGTAGCACACACCTCTGACGGTAAGTCCCGAACATACGCACAGCTCTAGCAATAGGTCTCCCTTGCAGTACAAACCGCTGGCTGTGCATCCCAACCATGTACACAGTGTTTGCAATAGTGCTTACTTTCAGTCCACACCTATGGCAGTGGGTCTCAGTCATACCCACTGCTCTTGCAATAGGTTTCTCTAGCAGCACAATCTCTGGCATAGTATCCCAGTCGTACACACAGCTTTTGCAACAGATCTTCCTTGCAGCACAAACCTCTGGCAGTGAGTCTGAATGATACCCACTGCTCTCGCAATAGGTCTCCCTTGCAATGCAAAGCCCTGGCTGTGCATCCTAATCATACACACAGCGTATGCAACAGTTCTTCCTTGCAGCACAAACCTCTGGCAGTGAGTCTGAATGATACCCACAGCTCTCGCAATAGGTCTCCCTTGCAATGCAAACCTCTGGCTGTGCATCCTAATCATACACACAGCGTATGCAACAGTTCTTCCTTGCAGCACAACCCTCTGGCAGTGAATCTGAATTATACCCACTGCTCTCGCAATAGGTCTCTCTAGCAGCACAAACCTCTGGCAATGAGTCCCAATCATATCACAAAGCTCTATAAAGATGTCTCCCTAGTAGCACAAACCTCTGGCGGTGAGCTCCAACCATACGGACAGCTTTAAAGATAAATCTTCCTTATGGCACAAACCTCTGGCAATAATATGTCCCAATCATACACACTGCTTTTGCAATAGACCTCCCTAGCAGCACAACCCTTTAGCAGCGAGTCCGAAGCATGTCACCCCCTTCTGCTTGCGATTGAGTAATCACAATATCGCCCAGTGTTTTAAATGTTCCACTTCCTTGCTAAGTGACTGGAGCCACAGTGTGGCGCTCGCCCTGGGTTATAACGCAGCGTACAGTTCCTTGTGTAGCCGCCCCCAGTCCTATCCCTCATCACCTCTGTTATTACAGCCCGACGGTGGAAGTCTGGGGGCCTTATTAGAGGGTGGGTTTGTGAGCCCCTTTCTGATCCCTGCGAGCCGAGAAGGCGAGCATTTGTACAGTACTTGTGTAATAATAATACGGGGTCTGTTCGGGCCTGGCTCCAGTCTGCAGGCTTCGTCCTCTCCTGCAGCAGCGGGACAGTGGGAGGCGCGAGACAGGCTGCGAGAGCCGCCTCTGTGTACAGTGGTTTCAGTGGGATCCGGGCAGACAGCTCACATTTTCCTCCCTGTCTGCTGCGCCTGCACACATTATTTTTTAAAGCTGAGAGGAGACCCGAGGGGTGTGACCGGCGGGAGCTTCCAGACTTTGGAAGCCGCCCGCCAGACTCCCGAGGTCTGTGTCAGGAGAGTGACTGTTCAGTGCCAGGAAGGACTGCCTGGGAGCCGGGCCTTGTTCTCAGCTTACAACAGGCTCTGCTGCTCCCAGACAGGGAGAGGTCCCTGGTGCCCGCCCATTGGCCTCAATATAGCTCTTCGAAGCAGGGCAAGTATCAGGCCCTGGTCTTAGCTGGGCATAGTGCTCCCCTGTCAGAGTGCTTGGTGGGCACTCGCCAGCGCACACGGCTCTTCTGGGCTCCATTGATCTCGTCTGTGCCCTAGCACGAGGCACTCAGCGCGTGCGTTCAGCACCAGTGCTGCCGCTTGTGCAATGCAGACTGGAGCAAACCGGTTTGGCCTCACGCCAATCCATATTACATATGAGTTCCCGCATTTATTCTGCCTATTGCATAATACGTAGGACCCGGGAATACACTCTTGAGTTTTCACTTTTTCCGTTTTACAGGAATGCAACACAGAGAAAACCACTGCTCTCATACTCTTTATGTGGTAAAATGGCGCTTCAAGGATAAATCCTGTTTTATGACATAAGTACACAAATCAGACTGCTTCGTTTTTGCCCCAGTGCATACATTTGTAAATACTTTTTGGGTGGTCGTTGTGTCTCTGGGAGGAGGGGGGGTGTGTGTTAAAGGGGCCACTGGCCCCCTTTCACAATGTCTGCCCTCCTTCGTGCCCTCCAGTCAGGGGACAGCAGGAAGTTGGTCGCTGGGCCGGTGCAACGTTTAGAAACTGCGAGAAGGATACTATCATGACCTGTTCCCTTCTTGTACATTCTCGCCATCTTAGATGAGTGCACATTGCAGTTAATGTGAGCTGCAGTGAGACATTTCCACCACAACATGCCGTGCCAGAAGCGTCCACCACGTTACGTGTGTGTTGGCTTTCTCTAATGTGCTGTATTCGCAATGGTAAAAATGGAGACTAGGGTTTGTGTATATATAGGGCAGCCATGCCTTAGATCCACAGCGGCTTACGTAGTAGTGCGTCATTTGTATAGCGCATTTCACTATTAGTATGGTCACAAGTACTGTCGGTTGAACGCCCTCGGGGGACCGGAGGCCAGGTATGGAAAGTTCGAGGGGGTGCTAGCATGCGGGTTTGCATATTGGCCCATACGAAGATATGAAGGGGTGGCCAAGTCCCTGCTAACCACCTATGTCGAACTGGCATGTGTATGGGTGGTGATGAGTGTTCTAGAGAGAGTATGCAAGAGCGGTATAGTCATTATGTGTGCAGCATCTATCGAAGTTTCTCATGAACAGAAGCTGCATTCTTATGGCATAGGTGCTGTGCGAACAGTCTTTGAGTAGGGTATGATGACAAACGCGTGCGGGCCACGGGCCGTGCTTCGGCTAGTTTCCATATGCATGGAGCACAACAAATTTCCCACCCAGCAAATCCATCTAAGTGAACACATTTCCCAACCTCTAAATCAAGTGCAACATATCGCCCCCACACTCTAAATCCTTCTAAGTGCAACACATTGCCCACTCTCTAAATCCATCTAAGTGCAACACATCGTCCTTCCTCTGAATCCTTCTAAGTGCAACACATCGTCCACCCTCTAAATCCTTCTAAGTGCAACACATTGCACACCCTCTAAATCTTTCTAAGTGCAACACATTGCCCACCCTCTAAATTCATCTAAGTGAAACACATCACCCCACCCTCTAAATCCATCTAAGGGCAACACATCGTCCACCCTCTAAACCCTTCTAAGTGCAACACATCATCCACCCTCTGAATCCTTCTAAGTGCAACACATTGCCCACCCTCTGAATCCATATAAGTGCAACACATCGCCCACCCTCTAAATCCATCTAAGTGCAACACATCGGCCACCCTCTGAATCCATCTAAGTGCAACACATCACCCACCCTCTAAATCCATCTAAGTGCAACACATCGGCCACCCTCTGAATCCATCTATGTGCAACACATATCGCACACCCTCTAAATTCACCTAAGTGCATCACATTGCCCACCCTCAGGAATTCACCTGAGTGCAAACCCTGCCTTCCCTCAAAGTTCCTCCCTGGGCAAGAGACTGACCAACCCATGACTCCTATGAGTGCAACAGCCTAGCCATTTTGCAATACTTATAGAGTCACATCATAGCTAAACCTCACAGTAGCTCCAATTGCCATTCACAGCCTACCCTCAGGATCATTCTGAGTTCAATATATTGGCTAACAAGAAAGTCCACTGTGTGGGTCTGCATCAGGTTAGGCACAAGTAATAGTAATGAGTGGTAGAGTGTTACCACCACTCATACCACCTTACCTGGAGTGTAGCTGTAGGGTGTAAGTTCTGGCATCCACAGGTGAACAGGTGCAAACAGGGAATGGGGGCTGCCCTAGAGAGGTGCCCTTTGCCTCTGGCCCTTAGCTGGCTGCAGGGCATAGCTGCCCTGGGGGGGAGTATAAAGTAGGCTGTTCTGGCCACATGGGTCTGTGCCGGCCTATCCACGCATGTCTGCGTGGGATGAGGAAGGACAGGGAGGGGGCAAAGGGAAGGTCAGGGGAGAAGCAGGAAACATTTCAAAATGTAGCTGGTGGAGCGGGCGGCAAAAATAAATAGATAGATAGATGGGGCTAGGGAAAGCTAAGAGGAGAGGGTGAGGGGGAGACACTCACTGGCAGGTGACTAGTTATTCTCTCTGTGCTGGAAGGACTTCTTCTTCTTCTTGGGTTGGCTCGAGAAATTTGGAGGTGTCGATTTCCATCTGTATAGATGATGCTTGCCATAACACAGACCAATCAGCCAAGCAGAGCCACTAAATATCTGCCCACTCCCCAGTCTCCCAAACAAAATGAAGAAGGAACCTGCTCTGCTTATCCTCAAGCCCTTTTTTCAAATGAACACATCAGGTAACACCCACACAATCACATCAATGCCACTCATCCTGACTCTAAGCAGTTCCCTCTGCACACTAAACTTTACACAGTCCAAGATATAGTGGGCCACCATCTCCAGGCAACCGCAAGACTCACATTGCGCAGAGGCAACTATACCCATCATACACCTCCACCCTGCCAAACCTGCATGACCCACCCAGAGGCGATTCAATTTTGTTTCCTCCCTCTGTGCCAGCTCTGCATCCTCAAATGTCTGAGACCGCACCTTCATGTGCACTGCATACAACTGCCGCCCCTTCAAGCACATATCCCAACGATCTTGTCACATTCCCTTAATGCTGCCTCGCACCACCACCTGCAACTCAGCCACACTCAAGGGGACCGCTACATCATTGTGGCCCCATAAGCAGCCCTGTCCAGCAATTAGTTACCCAAAACCCAACAATGGCTGGGAACCCAAGCCAACTCCACCACTGTACCCCCCACAATACACTCCTCCAACCACTGTCTTATAAGCCTGACTATATCCTCCTATCACCATTCCCATCCTTGACAGCTAACAACTCACTCATCGAGTCCACAAACACGACCACCCCAGCCAACTGCTTCTCCATAATCCTGAACGTGGCCATATGAATAGCCATTAACTCTTCTGTGCAAATGGAAACATCCGACAGCCTAGCCACCCAGAACTCCTCTTCCTCCTGAAAGTAGCAGGCCATGCCAACTCTGACCCTCTTTGGATCCATGGCCCTGTCAGTATACACTTGGGCACCAATTCCCCCCCCGCACCCCACATACTGCAACACCAGTCTCCTTATCTCCCCCCGTCACCACTCTTTTTGATCACCACCTTCGCGAGGTCCAAACAGATTTTTGGGTCATGCAGCGTCCAGAAAGTCACCATCACCTTGTCCACATGCGCCATCATACACAACTCCTCCACCCCAATTGTTTCACCAGCCTGTCAGCATGGAACCCATAAGTAACCCCTTTCCTCGCTCAACTCCTACTTTTATAGGCATGCAACCAATTAACCACCAGGCATTTCTTCACGGGGTGCCACACACTGAGGGATTTACATTTCAACCAAAATTTAGCACTCAGCTTCTCCCTTCTCAAATACAATGGCATGATCCCTTACAACACTTGCACAGCCTCAGTAAACAATGACCTAACCGTCCCCATCACAATCTTCAACACCCTCGTCTGGACACTGTCCAACATACTAAGCTGAGTCTGACTATAACCACCCTGCAGTTGAAGCCCAAACTTCAACACACTCCTGACCATTCCAACATATAACATTCTCATACGCATATGTCCTCCACCCCACTCCTGACCAGACACTGCCCCCAACAAATTAAGCAGTCCTCTACACTTCGCCACTGTCCTCTCCATTTGTAACTTCCAAGACAGCTGCTCATCCAAAAATATACCAAGATACTGAAATTCTGACACCCGTGCCAACACATTCCCTCTCAACTTAAGCTCCAAACCAACACAGGTACATCTCCTGTTAAACAACATGTACATCATTTTGGAGAAGGACAACGTAAAACCACATTTCTGACACCAGGCTTCCGTAACATCCAAAGACTTCTGCAATCTCCCTTGAATCACTCCATCAACCTTACCTCTCACCCACCCAAATCAGGCCATCATCCTCATAGACTCAGAAAAACCTTAACCCAAGAATACAGTTTCCCCTTAACACCTTTCACCCGAAGGCGCATAGAGCAACCCTCCTCTCCATACTGTATCGTACACCTTCTCCATATCCAGAGAAATCGCACCCACCATGTCCCGGCAGGACAAGGCCCCCTCAGTGTCTGTTGCCAAAGCGGCCACAGCATCCATTACCAACCTACGAAACCCATGCTGAAATATACTCCGCCATTGTGCCGACTCCAAAAAGTGCACCAAGCGACCATACACACATTTTTTCCATTACCTTACAGAAAACTGACGTCAAAGCAATGGCTCGATAGGACCCACACAAGCCAGCCGGCTTCCCAGTTTCAGTACCGGCAGGATGACAGCCCTCTTCCACCCACTGTGCAATGTACCGTTATCTCACACCATATTGAACAGCCACAACACCACCATCAAATAGACATCCGGAAAATGCTGTAAAATAATAGAACGCACCCCATCCTCACCCGGACTAGAATCCCTACACCCCCACAAAGCACCCTGCAACTCACTCATAGTATAGGACATATCATACAGGGTGTCCAGCCTTCCACATCTTTCAACATACCCTTATTAGTAGGCACAAACTCGGACATTGCCCGTCTGGTTTCCAGGGAATAACTATTCGTACTGTGTAGTCCTGCAAAATGCGCACCTAATGCCTCCGCTTTACTACCATCATCCAACATGTCACATCGCATAATAGTTATAATCAAAATCAGAGATCCACCTCTCACCTGACCTGTACTGCGCCGGAAGCTCGCCCATACCCGCGACACACATGTGTCGCCAGAAAGAGTACCACAATAAGTCCTCTAATAACCCCTCTTATGAAACTGAATCACCCTCTGCACTAGTGCCCTGACCTTATTATACACCACAAAATTTGCCACAGACTTAGATCGCACTGACATCCGCCATTTCCTCTTCCTATCCCGAACAGCCACTGTACAGTCCGATGACAACCACAGGACATCAGGTTTCCTGAAGAGTTTACCCCGAACCGGTCCCAGTGCATAGGTGTGCCAGAGAACCGAGGTTCTTGCTACACAGTCACCCTTCAGCAGAGTTCCCAGGGCCATACAAACCCTCCCCCCCAGCAACGACGGAGGACTCAGCCAAGGGTAAGTTAGAAATGTCCTTTATTTTCCAGACAGACAGGGATCATCCAGCAATCACAGCTCCTGAGCATGTGTCATGTGTTTCTATTACACAATTGCGTCACAGTTGCTAATCTTTCCCCAAAAACCTAAGAGCCCATTCTATTGGGTGGCTTGGGTGCTATTACTTATAGGGGTTGTCTATATGAGTGGCCTAACTGGTCCTTGCACGTCAGGTGGTCCTGCCTGAGACTTCCCCAAAAAAACAATCTATTACCATTGGCCGTTGCCCATTACACGGCAGCCCATGAGTTTGGCTCCCTGATTGTCTGGTGCAAGTCCCTCCATGCCTGGGACCCTGCTCTGTTCACAGCACTCCGTTTACCTTTCCCAGGTAATGAGAAAGACTGTTTCCTCCAATTGTTGCCACTGATATAGCCGCCTATCCTGAGAGAGTGCCTGCAGATTGCAATGTTTATTGGGCAACATATGTATCAGTTCTTGCCTGTTTCGCTGGGAACAGCTTTTGGGTAAATGGCTATTGTTCGGCTAGGCCGAGTCACGTGGGCGAGGAATAAAAAACAGAGCTTATTGGTCTGCAATAAGTGAGGATTTGTCCTGTTATTTTGAAGGTGGCTCCTTGCCCCTGGAGTCAGGAATGTTTCACCTGCCCTTGTCCTTGGTTGGGAGCACTGGCCCTTTGCTCCGTGCTGCAGAATCTGCTTCACTTTGCCCTTTATTCTGAGTCCTGTGGCTTTATGCAATTATTATCATTCTATTGTAGTAGTATTTGATTCTTCCAGGTTCCGTATACAACCCTGTAGCTCCATACGGTTAGCTGCAATAAATGGTTGCAAGATGGCTCTGTGTGTCTCTTGCTTTTCCAGGGGAAGACTCATGCGCTGCCCTGTAACCACGCCATGTGGGGTTAAATAGTGGACCGACCCTGGTTTGTTGCACAATGCGAATAAGGCCAAGGGTAGACAGTGTAGCCCACTTTTGTTTAACATTTTTATTTTAGCAATCCCTTCTTTGAGCAGCCCATTGAATTGAGGCACTCACACATCCCGTTTGCTTGCAGGTGATAGGCACAAGTAAATGTGTGGTGTTGTTCTGCCCTTACACTTACCCACCGCCCGCCAAAACCCTAGTATTCCCCAGTCCTGTTCACGTACCCAAAGGCAGCAGCAGTGGCTTAGTCGGAAGTGGGGTTTACCTGCTGGCAATCCGGGATACTTACGGTGATTCACCGTGCTCAGCAGTGCCGTGCGAGCATTCGGGGACGGCCATGTCATGTGATCAGGAAGCGGTCCCACATGACACGGAAACAACGGATGCACGCAAAGCAACACCAATCACTGCACTCTACATGGGACACGTAACACGCTACTTGCGTTCACGTGACCCGCTTCACGTGACAAACCTCGCATTCAAATGGATCGAGGTAACACGGAAGCCTCGCTTCACAGCTGCTTCCTTGGAGGACTTTTTAGCATCTTGGTTTGCTCTTGTTTTGTTCCTTTCACGACCACAGAATGTTTTTTGGATTTGTCTTTGGATTGCCCTTGGATTTGACACACTGCTCATCTGTTGTTCTGGTAACCGACCTTGGATTGTTTACTGTTTCTGCATACGGATTTTCCCTGGACTCTGGCTGCCGTTTTTTGTTCTCGACCTCGGACTGCTTTACGGACTGGTCACAGATCACGTTCTTACTTTGCTCCTGCTCGGGTGTTTTTTCAGAGTGCCCGCAAGACATCATTAGCCTGCTGCTGCTGCCGGTTATCCTGCTACCCTGTTATTCATTACCTTCCTCCTTTTCCACTAGGTAAGTCCCTGGCATTGTCCCTTTGTTACTCATGGAACGCCATTGTCATTGTTTAACCATCATTCCTTGCCTTACAGTGGTTGGGGGTTCTTCCGGCGTTCCTGGTTCCAGGCCTACGACACTCTACACCTGTGGCCTCAAAGATTGCATGAGTAGTGGTTTTTTCCTTCTGCTCGTGTGGTACTTGAGGACGGAGGTATTTTATATCTGCACGACCACCAAGACAGAACAGACTGTGAAGTCTGCTGGTCATCTAGATAATGGATACCTCAGCCGGGGACCCTGTGGGCACTCTAATGCAAGCTGTTACGGCCCTCAGGACAGACATGGCCGCAGCTACAATGGCCATAGATCACCGCCTTGATGCCATACAGAGCGCCCGCTACCAACTACCTGCAGATTCCGAGTTTGGGGATCCAACCCCACCTCAAAACCCAGCTCCGGTTTTGTCCCCTCCTGCTCCCATCACACCTGTGGTTCTCCCAGCCCCCTTTCCCCTTGCTACACCTGAAAGATACCAGGGGGACCCTAGAAAGTATTGCACTTTCCTGAACCAATGCAAGCTCTATTTCTTGTGCCGTCCTCAAGCTTTCCCTGATTCCGTCACAAAGGCAGCTTTCCTGCTAACCCATTTGTCAGGGGTAGCAGCTAGCTGGGCCAACCCCTTACTCGAAAATGATCATCCTGCCCTATATGATTTTGATCTACTAGTGGCTGAAATGGCCAAAGTGTTCGATACTAGGTACAAGACACAGTCCCGAGACATGGAATTGTTGGATCTCACCCAGGGTAGGCAAACACTCATAGAATACATAACTCGGTTTAATCAACTGTCTACTGAGACGTCCTGGCCCGAAGATAAGAAGGCAGTTGTGTTTTATCGTGGGTTGTGTAACGCCACGAAGGATGCCCTGTCGGTAGTTCCATCCCTACCAGCCATCTACACTGACCTGGTTGACCTGGCCTTGCAGGTGGGAGCTCGAAGGAGCGAGCGCAGGGCAGAAGTAGTCCTTTCGCACTCTCAAACATCCCATTCATCAGAACCTACCAGTGAGCCCATGAAAATTGGGGGAACACGGAGCCCTATAACCCATGCTGAGCGAGAACGCAGAAGAAACGATAATGCCTGCTTTTATTGCGGTCTCAACGGCCATTATGTCAAAGAATGTCGTCGCCGTCCCAAGAATAGGAATTCGGGTTTTCAGAAGACTCGCTCTTGAAACCAGGGGCAAGGCCGAGTTCTTCTAAAAACCCCTCTGAACCTGCTTTGGGTCCCATCAGGCCTGCGGTGGTACAGGCCATGTTGAAGTCCACCGCAGACTGCGTGCATCCAGTACACATAGTGATCGAGTCTGGGCGACTGGGTGCTATATAGACATCACACTAGCCAACACTCTCAATTTATCCTTGTTATCAAAAAGGCATCCAGAGCCGGTCCACGCGGTGGACGGGACGTCTCTCGCTTCTGGTCCAATAATGCAACAAACAGCCCCGTTGGTGGTGTTGATCCAAGAAACACACAAAGAAACCCTCACTTTCGATCTCATTGCCACACCACAATTCAGGGTCATCCTAGGTATTCCCTGGCTAAAGAAACATAATCCAATGATCAATTGGGGCACAGGCCAAGTCTCCTTCGAATCCGAAGTGTGCCAGCACTACTCTCTGGTAGAGTCAGATTCTGTGCCCAATCCGGCAAACGCTCTCGGGTTGGTGGCGTCCTTGACACTTGAGGAGAATGAACCTCCATCTACAACTCCTCACAATGTAGGAGTGGTCACAACGGGAATAGTCTCAGTCTATCACGATTTCCAGATCGTATTTGACAAGGGTTCTGCAGAAGGCCTTCCACCGCATAGGTCTGACGACTGTCTCATCGATCTAATACCCGGTGCCCCGATACCAAAAGGACGGGTATATTCACTCACACGCTCAGAAGATCAGGCTTTACAGGAGTACATTCAACAGGCCCTACGGTTGGGTCATATACGCCCCTCTACCTTGCCGGCAGTGAGTCCGATCTTCTTCGTTCCGAAGAAGGAAGGGGATATCCGTCCTTTTGTGGACTACAGACGACTAAACACCATCACTATACAAAACCGTTACCCTACCCCTCTCATCTCCACATTATTGGACAAACTCACACATGCTGCCATATACACCAAATTGGATCTCCGGGGAGCATACAATTTGATCCGCATGTGAAGCGGGGATGAGTGGAAAATGGCCTTTTGTTCCTGACAGGGACTTTTTGAATACACTGTGATGCCGTTTGGCCTCTGCAACGCCCCGGCCACCTTTCAGCGTTTTGTTGATGACGTGTTTAGCGACATCCTGAACGTCTTAGTAGTAATATATTTAGATGATATTTTGATCTTTTCCTCTTCTCTAGAGGAACACGCCACTCATGTTAGAGAAGTCTTGAATCGTCTCCAACGAAATGGCCTGTTCGCGAAACCCGAAAAGTGTTTGTTGCATGCTCATGAGGTCGACTTTTTGGGTTTCCACATTTCACCAGGCGGTTTTGCTATGAACCAATCAAAACTTCGCGCAATCACAGAATGGCCTATACCAGGGTACCTCAAACAACTTCAATCTTTTTTGGGGTTCGCAAACTTTTACCAGCGGTTTATCGCTGGATTCTCTTCCATTGTTGTGCCACTCACTGCCCTCACCAGTCCTCTTGTCCCCTTCATTTGGTCGACTGAGCAACAAAAGGCTTTCGAGTCCCTAAAGACATTATTTACTACAGCTCCTGTCCTTCAACACCCTGATCCAGAACTACCATTTATCGTGGAAGCGGATGCCTCGTCCTTTGCCTTGGACGTTGTGCTTTCCCAACCTTGCCCAACAACTGGCCGGTTACATCCCATAGCCTACCACTCACAAAAGTTAACGTCAACTGAAGCACACTACACAGTCACAGAGAAGGAACTGCTTTCCATTAAAGACGCATTGCAGGTCTGGTGTCACCATCTTCTGGGGGCCAAACATCAGACCGTGGTATACTCTGATCACAAAAACGTACAGGACCTCGCTACCCTCAAATGCACAAACAGTCGGCAGGTGCGTTGGCACCTGTTTTTTGCAGCATTTGATTTCGTTATCAAACATAGACCCGGGTTAATTCATGGAAAGGCGGACGCTCTGTCCCGTTCCCCTGGTGGGGTTTCTCTTCCATCCTTTGCTGACACCTTGTTAGGGAAGAACCATGTTGTATGTGCCTGCACACCATCACGTTCCATGTTGTCCATCATACGCCAATGGGTCTCACAACATCCACATACTGCGCCAGAATGGGATCCGGTTTATCAAGCGGTCTGCCCTTTATACAAGGAAGGCTATTTTTGCCCATGAGTGAGACACACAACCAAGCATTAGACTGGTCCCATGACGCTGCTATCAATGGTCATCCGGGACAAAAGCATACCCTGGATCTGCTCAGACGTTGGTGTTGGTGGCCATCTATGAAACGTGATGTGGAAAATTACGTGAACACCTCAGTGTGTGCACAATGCATGTCCCGCAGGGGTCATCCGCTAGGCCTCCTCCAAACACTCCTGATACCCCCAAGGCCTTGGCATACGTTTTCGATGGATTTGGTCACTGACTTGCCCCTTACACAGGGTTACAATACCATTTGGGTGGTTGTAGATTCCGACAACAAGTTGGCCCGTTTTATCCCCTGCAATGGAATACCCTCCACCCCAACGTTTTCAAGTCAGTATTCTGTTTTTTCGGCTTACCACATATATTGGTTTCAGACCGCGGTACTCAAGTTTACGTCCCGGTTCTGGTTAGCCCTTACCAAACTGCTTGGCATTGATGCTAGGTTTTCTTCTGCTTACCATCCAGAGAGGTACGGACAAACGGAAAGGGTTAACCAAGCAGTAGAACAGTACTTAGGTTGTCTGACCCTCCAATACCAGAAGTCCTGGCTCAATTTACTACACCTTGCTGAGTTCGCATACAACAATACATTGCACTCTTCCACTGGTTTTTCCCCATTTTACGCCCTTTATGGCCAGCATCCACACGCTATTGCTCTCCCGGACTTTTCCACCTCCAGCACCCCGGCGACCTCTGCTTGTGCTCGTGAGTTAGTCTCGGTCCATGCCCAGACTTTGGTCCATCTACGTGAGGCTCAAGCCACCATGAAGGCATCTACAGACAAGAAACGGGTGGCGGCGCCCGTGTATCGGGTGGGGGACCGGGTATGGCTGTCATCCCGTCATTTACACATTCCTGGTTGCCGCAAGTTACTTCTCCATTTTGTTGGATCCTTTCGGGTCACTAAGATTCTGAACCCTGTAGCCCGGCGACTGGCGGTTCCCTCCACCTGGCGGATCCACCTGGTTTTTCATGTCTCTCTAATTAAACCCTGTTCCGAGCCTACCCGCCTGGTTTCTCCTCCTGCTCCTGTTTCTGTCTCCTCTCCCGATGTGTTCGAGCTTAGTGCCATCCTGGGTTCTCGTCTCTGCAGGGGGCGTCTGCAATACCTGGTGGAATGGTTAGGTTATGGCCCGGAAAACTTTTCCGGGGTTCCCTCCCGGGATGTTCATGCCCCTCGCTTAGTGGCTCATTTCCATCGCGATCACCCGTCTAGCCCACGGGGTCGTGGGCCATTGGGAGGGGGCTCTGTTCTCCCCTTACACTTACCCACCACCCGCCAAAACCCTGGTATTCCCCAGTCCCGTTCACGTACCCAACGGCAGCAGCAGTGGCTTTGTCGGAAGCAGGGTTTACCTGCTGGCAATCCGGGGTACTTAAGGCCATTCTTGCATTGGCAGTTGCTATGGGGATTCCCCCGTGCTCAGCGGTGCCGTGCGAGCATTCGGGGACGGTCATGTCATGTGATCAGGAAGCGGTCTCACATGACCCAGAAACAACGGACGCACGCAAAGCAACACCAATCGCTGCACTCTACATGGGACACGTAAAACGCTGCTTGCGGTCACGTGACCCGCTTCACGTGACAACCCTCGCATTCAAATGGATCGAGGTAACATGGAAGCCTTGCTTCACAGCTGCTTCCTTGGAGGACTGTTTAGGGTCTTGGTTTGCTCTTGTTTTGCTCCTTTCACGACCACGGAACATTTTTTGGATTTGTCTTTGGATTGCCCTTGGATTTGACACACTGCTCATCTGTTGTTCTGGTAACCGACCTTGGATTGCTTACTGTTTCTGCATTTGGATTTTCCCTGGACTCTGGCTGCCGTTTTTTGTTCTCGACCTCGGACTGCTTTACGGACTGGTCACAGATCACGTTCTTGCTTTGCTCCTGCTCAGGTGTTTTTTCAGAGTGCCCACAAGACATCATCAGCCTGCTGCTGCTGCCGGTTATCCTGCTACCCAGTTATTCATTACCTTCCTCCTTTTCCACTAGGTAAGTCCCTGGCATTGTCCCTTTGTTACTCATAGAACGCCATTGTCATTGCTTAACCATCATTCCTTGCCTTACAGTGGTTGGGGGTTCTTCCGGCGTTCCTGGTTCCAGGCCTACGACACTCTACACCTGTGGCCTCAAAGATTGCATGAGCAGTGGTTTTTTCATTCTACTCGTGTGGTACTTGGGGACGGAGGTGTTTTATATCTGCATGACCATCAAGACAGAACAGTTGTATCCCTAGCAAGGTTGTGATTTGTAGAAACATCTCATTGGCGAAGAGAGGACCGTTGGCAGAACGTAGGCCCTAACACATGCCCCATTGTGGGAATATTTCCTGAACCAGGAATTTTGCTGCTCTAGTGGTACGCACTGCTGCCCACAGCAGCCTTTTCCAAATCTTTTCCCTTCACACTCATGTCAGCAGGCAAAGAGACCTAATATGTATGCACCGTAAAACAACTGGGAGAGGGGGCCTGTGACCTGGGGTGTCCCTGCCACGTCCACCAGCACCTGTTAAAAAATGTATATAGGAAGCACTATTGGGCCTCTCAACATAAGAATAGCAGAACATTTGAGATCTATCAGAAACAAGGACCTGAGATATCCCTGGGCCTATTATTATCAGCAGGAACACAAGGAAGACTCCATGGACAACATCACATTTTTTGGACTTGAGAGTGTTATATGCCACCCAGAGGAGGAAATAGGGAGAACATCTTGAGACGTAAAGAAGCATCTTGGATATGCTTAATGGACACTTGCATTACAGGTTTAAATGTAGATACGGAGATGAATAATTTCCTTTAAAACTCTCACTATTTATTAATCAGTCATTGCATTTGTGACACTGAGCAACATTACTAAATGGCTAATAGCAAGTTCAGCCCGAGCAGTTTTTTTTTCTCACAATGAATGTCAATGTTCTAACTTATAAATCCCTTTTTGTAAAATTTACATTTTTAGGTTATAGCCTCAGCGGGAGGGAGGGGAAGAAAACAATATGTTATTTTCTTTAAAGTTTTCCACTTACACATTTGATTCCATACTCAAGATAATAGATTGAGTCACAAACAAATATGGCATTGTAATAAGATTGTTTTAAAACAAAGGACAGAAGTAGTGATCACACATCAACACCAAGAATGCGCACTTTCATGTTAAGTATTCTCAATGAGCCGAAAGCAAGATGGAGTATGCACAACAGCGTGACCGCATCATCACAGTACTATAAATAAACAGCCATATTTGTTTTCCATGCCGCGAGGAAAACATCTAGAATGGGATCATATTTACACCCTATGCAGCAAGTAGTTCAGCAAGTCTAATGGAACATTCATTTTCAAATTTTGTTGGAATGTAATTGGATAAACACATGAGTAAAACTAAGAAGTGTTACATTGCAAATTCCAAATTGGCTATTGCAGAGTAAATATCGAACCACTGCACACATCCATTAGTGAGTATAATTATTCTTTTGCAATTAAAGGTTGTTGAGTCTGAAATCATAAGTAGAAACTGACTAAGTTTCATAAAATTGCCAAGACTGATATGAAGTCTTGTTTTGTTTTAGGTCACCTAACTGATTTGTATCATTGAACCCTCCTGATGAACCACCACAAAAAGCTGGAGTAACACGTGTCGAGGAACTACTATGTATTTCAACAACAGTTAACACGTTGTATTTCCTTTTCTACTTGAACTTAATTATTAAAAACATTGATCTTGGTGCAACAAATCTGATTTTTTCTTCTTCTTCAAAGACACCTAATACGTATGCACTGAAAAACAACTGGGAGAGGGGGCCTGTGACCCAGGGTGTACCTGCCGCATCCACCTGCTGCCCCAACCTCAGGCACGTCTGACACTCCCCCACCACCACATCTGCAGATACACTATACAAACACTGCAAGGATCTTACGGTGCCCCCTCAGCCGCAAAAACCTCCCAATCCTTCCTCCTCTGTCTGGCACAGTTCTCTGGTTCTGCCCCAGGAGCTTCTGTTGCAGTTGCCTGGCAACGAACGAGAAGCGACCCCTGAGCCATCACCCCCGTATCTTGTGTGTCCCTAATGCACCACAGACTCTACCTAGCTCTCCTCCCTCGACCAGCTCAGATTAGAGGAGTGGACCTAATAACGCCTCCCAGCGTCCTCAGTGGGCCTCATTACGAGTTTGCCGGTACAGTAACAATGGTACCAGTGCTTGCTGGTACTGTTGTTACCGTACCGGCAAACTACGAGTTCTGCTCGCGGGTGCCTTTGCGGCCACCAGGTCTGTCCTGGTGGCCGTAACGGCACCCGGGAGCAGAAAATGACAGTAGCAATGGTACCGTTATTAATGGTACCGGTACTACCACCTTCCCCATTCCCATTGAGCCCTATGGGGCTCAATGGGAATGGGGGAGAATTTTTTCTGGCACCCAGAAAAGGGCAATTACTGGGTCCGGCAAGGTCCCCTTTTTCTGGGTGCCGGAAAAAAATGAATACGGCTACCTCCAGCCTCGTAATGAGGCCCAGTATCTGCATGATGGGAACGATGTCTCTCCAAGCCTTCCACCCTGGAAGGCGTTCAAAGTGTTCCAGCACAGGGGTGTGGATCACAGGCTGGCTCGTGTGTTCAGGCCACGTGGGTCAGTGCAGGTCTATCCGCACAGGTCTGGGAGGGAGGAGGGAGGCTAGGGAGGCGGGACAGGGGAGGCCAGGGGAGATGCAGGGAAAATGAAAAAGATGTAGCTGGGGAGCTTGTTTCTCTGGCGTTATTGCCTATTTGTTCTTGTCTTGTTGGAAGGGTATCAATTTTGGGCATGTGTCTGGAGTCATGTTCAGGTACCATGGAATGTATTTTCTCGTCAAAAAAGGCTTCAGGGGGAGCTACCCCGTTGATGTGTGCCGAGAGGTTCGATACGCCATAAGGAAAGTGCTTAGGTCTGTCAGCATTGAATTACCCTTGTCGTACATTACTCGGAATGCCTAGTTAAGAGTGCACATGAAGTGTTCCACATCCCCACTGGCTCAAGGCCAACACTCAGTTATGCGCCTGTGCTCACTATCATGACATTTGACCAAGTCCACGAACACATGGCTCCTGAAGGGTGGCCCATTATCTGACCTAAGTGTTTTTGGGGTACCCTGGGCTGCAAACATTTCCTCTAGCGCTGGAAGATCCACCACGGCCTCTATTCAGGGTTCAAAACGTACTTCAGGGGATCAGGAGTATTCCTTCCGACTAGCTACTACAAAGTGCCGATTCTGGCAAATGGCCCCACACTCTATGCTGGCTGCTTGCCAGGGAATGGCGGCTCTGTGTGCTGATTTAATTGGGGTAGGGCACACTTGTACCATAGCCTCTTGACACACAGGGCATCTGGTTAGAAAGTGAGTGAGTGAATTAAGTTTATTCGGAAATGAATTTCCATCAAACTTTGCAACAAAACAGCATGTACAAGAAAATACATTAAAAATAGAAAGTCTACCATGAGACATTGTTTAATGAATACATTTTAAAACCTAGCCACGTCATAAACACAGTATACCTATTAATTGATTGACCCCCTATTAAGTGTTTGTCCCCCTTGTCAAAAGGCGTTCCCCAGTTCTCAATGCAAAAACACAATATACGCCAGGCTACCAATGGTGTCTCAAACCCCATTAAATTAAAAAAGGACGGTGTGTGTTGCCTTCAGTATGGGGTTAAGAAGTGTTGATGGGGTTTCTTATATACTGGGCAAAAAATACAAGAGGTGGTCGAGACCTTCTTCCACTGCATTACAAAAACTACACGCTTGATTACCCTGCGTTCCACCCGTCCAATTTGCAGTAACCCTGTTTAGCCAAACAAAGTTTAAAAGTTTTACCAGTGGTGGAAGTGGAAAAAATGTGGTGGGGGATCCCACAACACAAGGGCCGGGGTGGGGGAGGAGTTTGAGGGGTAGGTGCCCGAGGGGGCGTAGTCTAGAGGGGGGGCGGGGCTCGTAGTGGACATCCAGCAATGCTGGAATACTTAAAAAAAAAATCGCCTGCGACGGCAGTATTGCCTTTTACCGCCGGCTTTGGCACTGGTGTGTAAGCACTGGTGTGTAAAGCACAATGCTCGCTACATGTACAACTGAACCAGTTGTACTGAACTGAACTGTACATGTAGCGAGCATTGTGCATTACACACCAGTGCCAAAGCCGCGGTAAAAGGAAATGCTGCGGTCGCAGGCGCTTTTTTTTCTTGTTTTGTTGTTTAAGTATTCCAGCACGGTCCATGGGCTTGGGGGGCTGACTCTGGCCGGATCCCGAGATCCGGCTGCATATCTGGTGCCGGATCTTGGATCCGCCGAGATCCGGCCCAATGACCAGCACTGCGTTTAACCAAACAAATTTAGAGCTCTATCAGACATCAACTTTGGCCATGATAGGCAGCCAGGAAGCTGCCCATCAAGCAACAAAGCATGTTAGTCGGTTCCTGAAGTTCACGTCGTTCTTTATCGACTACATGTAATGCCAAAATGTCAGATGTAAGTGTGGCAGCCCCAAGACTAGTAATAGCGGTTGTATTGCTAAAGTACAGCCCCAGGTTAACCTCCTGCAAAGAGTGTTTTTATAAAGCTTACAAAAGTGCCCACCGTCTTTTCCAGCTCAAGGAACCATACCTTTTATCTCAATTGAACATTTGTTTTGCTTGCCTCTGGGGGGTGGGGGATGACCAGCAGCACGTCTCCTAGAAGGACACGATCTGAACCAACTGTCAACTTGGGTCTCACTCGCCAGAGGTTTTGCTGGATTGTTTGAGTGTCATTGGTGCAATGGAACACCGCTGTCCACCTTGCAGTTGTTCAACAACTCTCTACAGCCTGCTGGGACATTGGCTCTCATTACGAGTCCGGTGGTAACCTTGCTGGTGCTTCCGGCGGGTTGACGACAGACTCGTAACCTTTTACAGGTGCCTTTGTTCCTGGTGCCACCGCGAGATTACAAGTCCGGCTGCCCTGGAATTCAGGCGCCAGTAAAAGGTTGGTCCCCATTCCCATAGAGTCCATTAGGAATCTATGGGAGTGGGGACTCGGAAACATTTGCACCATTGCTAACGGTGGTGGTGCTTCTGTGAAGAGTCTGCCTACCATGGCCGCTGCGTCCGGCAGGGTCCGATCTGTCGGGTGCAATGGTCCCGGCAGGCAAACCCGTAGTTTGCGGTCTGGAAACAAGGGTGCCGGTGAGCTTACTGGCACCCTTGTTTCTGGACTGGCAAACTTGTAATGAGGCCCATTGATTTGGGAACAGCCATTCTCGTATTCATATTTACTAGTGCCTCTGAATCATTGTCTTTTCCATGTACTTCATTCTTTTGAGTTTCAGGGCATCTTGCCAAGCAGTCATTCGGATTTCCGCTCCTGATCTAAACTGTAGGGCGACACCATAATCTTGTATTTGTAACGACCATCACTTTGGTTGTACTGGAGGTAGCAGAGCAGATCCTTGCATTATAGATAGGAGTGGCTTACGGTCAGTGACCACCAAGATGGGGTGTCTGAAGATGTACAGGAGGAAGTGTTAACATACCCACAAATCAGGAAGTGCCTCTCGCTTGATGAGCAAGTATCGCTGCTACATGCGATTGAGTGCCTTGCTCGTAGATGCTATTGGGCCCCTGATGCCGTGTTGTTCTAGTTGCACTAGAACTTCCCGCTGCCCGAGAGGGCTTGAATTAACAACTGTTTTGGACTGCCTTCCTGGAGGAAAGAACACCATCATGGTTTCCTTGTGTTTCTAAAAGCATGTTCATCCTTTGTGCAATAACAAGATTTATTCTTATAAAAGACAAATACGTGCCAGCAAAGAACTCTGCTGCCATGGAGTGCTTTGACAAAATCAGCATGGACAATAGTTTATAAAGGTCAAAAGAGTCACAACTGACGTACATCGCATAGGGTACAAATTCAGGTAGCTGGTTGGTGTGACCCTATACATAGGCGACCTGCTCCATATGGGATGCCAGGTCCTTGGTCCCAGCTTCTCCTGTCCATTTTCTTCCACGTGGGTTTCTTCAATGCACGTCAGCTAGCTCGAAGCTCGTAATTGGCTATTACTCACACACTTCAGTGCATCTCCTATCTGTGGCCTAATGTGCACCTCGTACTGCAGACATAGGCGCAGAGGCTACTTTCGAGGTCACGACAACTCTAAACCCCTGCTCGATCTCAGATGCATCCAGTTATTCACACCCTGGGCTTAAATGTGTTACTTTCCCCCACTGGTACCTCGCAGCACAAATCTCAAGGTTCCAAGATATTCTGCTGAGATCTTCTTGATGAATTGGCAATCTAACAGTTTTATGGTCGGTGGTCTGGGGCTGGCTAGTACCCTGGAATGTATTTGTATTTGTATTTATTAAGTTTATAGAGCGCTTTAATCCAAAGCGCTTTACACAGCAACAACAAGATCACATAGAAAAATTGGACGCATAATTATAAACATGAGACACACCTTCAAAAAACAATAAGTAGAACAATTTACCTAGGTCTATAACAGAGAAGCAGAAGAGAGAAAGGGTAAGAGAGAAGTAATGAGGTTAACAGGATGGGGAATGAAGATGAGATTTCAAGGAAGAACGGAAGGAGGGGTATGAGCAAATGGAGCGGATAGAGAGAGGTAGAGAATTCCAGTGTAGGTGGGCAAGAAGCTGAAATGATCGGAAATGAGAAGGGGCACATGAAGGTGGGGGAACAGTGAGTAGGAAGAGATCAGCAGATCGGAGGGGGCGAGTGGGAGCGTAAAATGAGAGGAGAGAGGAAAGGTAGGGGGGCGATATCATGAAGAGATTCAAAGACGAGACAAAGGAAGTTAAATTTAAGTTGTGAGTGGAAGGGAAGCGAGCCAAGAACAGAGAGCGAGGAAGAAATGGAATCATGAGGAGAGAGAAGACAAAGGGTGCAGATAGCATAGTGATAGAGGGATTTGAGAGGAGCACGATGAGAGGCAGGAAGGCCAAAGAGGAGAGAAGAGAAGCATCTGGGCACTATAACTTAGGGCTTGGACTGGTGATGGTCAGAGGCTCCTGCCCTCCTTCTCGTGGGCTAACCTTTCACAGACATCTCTCAGCCCCCTCTTGGCCTTGAGGCTGCATTCCTTCTGGGATACGAATGCTAATAGTATGAAACAATGATAGGTTTATGACTGTCCACTGTTTTTTTTTCTTTTTTACTACTGACTTTGCTGCAACCCGACCCTGCATGTACACACCTATCTCTATATTTTGGGCCTGGGCCTACTGCCGTGGCTGCAGTGTGGCTAGGGGTCAATTTCAAAATGGCACCTAGTTTCTAAAATGGTATTTTACTGCCAACACAATATATACCTAAACAGATCATATCTACCCATGAGGCAGCATCTATGAACATCCCCCACCCCCTATAACCTTCCCATATACATAAAACGCCCTCACAGGTCTCTACTTCATCCAGAACCGCCTGGGGGCCTGGGACGATCACCCTCGCTTCCCAACACCAATCAGGTTTGAATTCTTTCAGTTTATCAATCCTGCTGAAGCAGTAAATGCTATACCTTGTCTTAAATCAGTGTCCCGTTTAGATGAGATTCCTCTCCCTCTCTTTAAACGGATAGCCAATGATATGAGTGAAGTCTTTGCCGAAGCACTTAATTCATCTCTTATGCTTGGCTTTATTTTAAGGACTCTAAAACACACGCTTTAGTCCTTTCTCTGTTCGAAGAATCAACTCTACATGCCACATTACAGTCTAATTATCATTCAATCTCATTCATTCCCTTTTTTTTGAAAATGCTGGAACTGGTGGTCAGCCCCCAACTAAGGTAATTTTTGGATGACCATCAAGTACTAGAACCTTTTCAATTAGGATTCCGCCTGCTCATGGGTACAGAATCAGTTCTGATTTCACTAGTAAACGATCTGGCTTGGATCAGAGAGCAAGGCAGGGTGGCCGTTCTAATTTTATTGGACCTGTTTTCCCCCTCTGATACTATTGACCATGCGATTCTATTGACTAGACTGCAAAACATTGGCCTGTCTTATCCACTCTTTTGATTTTCGTTTTTAGCTAGTGTGGATGACACATAGATTTTATTTCGGTTGGATCTTCAATCAGATGGTACTACCAATCGGTTCAAAATTTGTCTTGAAGCAGTGAGTAACGGGTTAGGAGCAAATTAGTTATAGCTCAATGGGGAGAAAACTGAGGTTTTTAGTGGTGGGTTCTCCCACATCATTTTCATTACGGAATTTGGAATTTCGACCATCTGCACTAGGTCCTCTTCCCACACCTTCGAAAGTTGTAAAAAACCTTGGTGGGTGAAGATTTTCTGCTTCCCTTTCCCTAGAGGCCCAGGCCAGTTCTATCTGCTCCACCAGGTTCATAAAACTCAAACAGCTGAAATAGATGTTACCCTATATCCACAGCTGTTTTCATGCTATGGTCACCGCTACCATGATTAATGGAAGCCTCGACTACTGCAATGATGTATTGTTGGCCCAACCAGCTTACTTGATCGATTGCAGGTATTACAAAACACGGTAGTCCACCTGGTAAGGCCATACCTTATGGTAGGGCAATTTCACCTGCCCAGCGTGACTTAGACTGGTTGCCTGCTAAGGATCGGATTCAGTATAATTCTCTTTGTGTTATTCATTGAGCCATTCAAGGCAAAAGCTGCAAAGCTCTTCAGGAACAAACATTTCTTTATTCTTCTGCAGACTCTTGCATTCTGCGTCTTCATCTCTTCTCAAAGTTCCAAACTATCATTTGGAACGTTGTGGTGGCCATGCTTTCTCAATAGCTGGCCCCAAACTATGGAATTCACTCCCTTTTTCTTTACGTAAAACTCTGGATTTCAATCGATTTAAGGCCCACCTGAAGACCTAGTTGTGTGAGCAGCCTGTTTCAATCCTTCCTTCGGCATTTGAAGCACCCTGATGCCACTGGTGACGGTTTATGTTACATGAATGCGAGATTGATTGATTGAAACTGGGAGGAGCAGGCCACCCATTCTTAGGCGAGGTGGAGAGTGCAGGATTTGTGGACCTAGGCTTTAGGGAAGAGCCATTCCATATACAGATATCGCCATTTATTTTGGAACGTTACTGCGCATCGAGGTTGCCATAATGTTCCTTGGACACCTTGGCATATTGCCAATATGAAGAAAACATCTGCAGCATTGTCAAAGGATTGGGGTTCCAGGTTTTCTTCTGTCTGTTCTTGGATGGCCACTGTAACCTTTGTTTGTGGATCCTTTGGTTTGCCTGAGTCTTTTCCGGGGTTTGGGGCAGTCATGTGCCTCTATATATATTCACAAAGTGGTTCACCTTTCTGCATCTACCACATTGATCGCCAGATGCTGGACATCTCTGTGCATGGGGGAGGATCCCTCCACAGGTATGTTTCGGCGGATCCTAACTGTACTCGCTGGTATGGCCGTGATCTCTCTCGCTTCTGCTTTGACCCGGTTGAGGCCACCCCTTCACTGCATGTGCTTCTTCCACCTGTTGACCTTTCATGGCCTTCTCCGTGAAAGGCCAACAGGATGTAGCAAGTTCCTGAGCCTGATCAAGATCTAGCATGCGAAGCAGCAGACGGCCTGCTTCTTCCAGAATCTGCTTCCTGAGATGTGAAGAGAAGCATCTTAGTATTATTTGGCCTCTCGTCTCCCGCTCTTCATCAGGCACGCACACATCACTGCCATGTTTCTCAGCCATGGTTAGAATGTGCCCAGGGATTCTGTCAGTCCTTGGCTTGCTTGTCAGAGTAGAACCCTTCCACAGTCAATGTTGACCATACGTGTGAGGTAAGTAGTTAGGGCATCTTTGGTGACAGCATTGGAACCATTCCCTGGAGGCAAGGTTTTGTCCAGCTTGTGGATGTCGTTGTCTGGAGTCTTCACTTTCACGCCTCATCCTTTTCTACCCTGGAGGCCTTGAATAACATTTCTAGATGTTCTGTCCATTAAAATCCTTTGAGGTCCAAAGGTAGCAGAGGACCCATTAACATCAATCTCAGGGACTAGGCAGGCATGGACCTGGTGTGTCGGCTTTAGATTAGCCCTCCCTTCGTAAGTTTCATGTGGCTTCACCATTCAGTCTTGTGGCCACAATTCAGTGGATGAGCAAATATCATATTATCTTCATCTACATGACAATATAAACCCTCCATGCCCTAATGCACGTATAGTGGTCCAGCTGTCAGTGTGCCCCTTGATGAGCGTTAAGACGGATTTCTGAACTCTGACCTGGTGCGCAGAGGTTCAGAGGCCAGCCTAGTTTCTTGGAACAGGGTAACCTTCTGGACAAGCCAGACCAATCTAGGTAGCTTGGCGGCGGTCAAGGCTAGGTCTCAGGAGGGGTGAGGGTGACTGAAAGACCTCAATGAGCACACAGAGTAAAGGACACTTACAAATCACTCCCAGTCAGGTGTATATATATCAAAAATACAAATACATTTATTCCAAGGCCTTTGCAATTCAACACACAGTAAGAAAATCACAGCAATACTATTAAACCAATACAATCCTATCTATAAATATATATACAAGACCAATGGGATTTAAAGGGTGAATGCACCAAATGGGTCCACAACCTAAAATGGGAAGGAAGCAGGCAGTGCAAATAGTCTTTAGGCCCTTCTGCATCAAGCACAGTCCTAACTGAAAGGCAGTCTAATCCCTAAAATGAGGGGAGCCTAATGCTGAAATGTACTTGCGAAGCTGGCGCACGTGGTAATTCAAAGGGCAAAGCATGGTTTTTGTAGGGGCAGTAGCAGCTCAGGAAGGTAGGTGAGGTGATGCAGAATAGGTTCCCACTCTTCTAGGAGGGCCTCCACTTGAGGACAAAGTCGATTCCAAGAGTTGGGAATAGTTTGCACTAGCAGTGGAAAGGAGAGGGGCCCTCAGGGGCCACTTGTGCATAAAAATTGATGGATGTGCTAGGGGCAACCGGTTAGGGTTGCAATTACTCTCTGACCCCCGGCGCACTGAGGACCAAACTTCGGCTGTAGAGTCCACTTCCCTTGCAGGTTCAAATGCGACAATCTTGCGGCTCTGCTACTTTCAGCAACGAAGATCCTACGGGACAGTGGTGATTTCTCCGCTCCTGGTGGATGGATCAGGCCAGTTCCACTGTAGCAGGCTTCAGGGCGCAGAAGACCACAGCTGCATTGAACTTGCAAAGTTTGTCACCATGGCTGGGTGACACGGTAACCGCAGGTACTCCGGTTAGGGCGCACTCACTTTACTCCAGACCTGGGAACGCCAAGTGTACGAAATTCGGTGTGAGAGTGCCATGAATACAGAGCTTGCGATATACCATGCTTCAAGGGCCTCCTCGAAACGGCGGTAGTATCAGGGCAAAATCCTGCGCAAGCTGGTCAGCCCACTTGTTGGCCCAGGAACACTTCCGAAAAGGCTTACTTGCAGGGATTGATGAAGGTGTTGAGAATAGTTGGTCCCACTATTCCAATGGGTCAAAGCACCTTCACACACCTTCTAGGTCGACCAGATGCAGAGGGGTCCCACAGGACAACAGTGGGCTCAAGGTGCCAAACCTTCCAGCAGGTCACCAGAAGTTCCTCGACTCTGCTTCTTAGCTTCAGGATACTTGGATCCTATCCTTCGTTCAGTGAGAACTCCAGAGATCGACATGGCATGGGTGTTTGGAGCCCTCTCTTATCCAAAATCTCCTTCGCACCAAAATGAAGAGGACCCAATGGGAGATCTGCTCACATACAGGCACACCATACGTGGACCAATAATAGACCACGGTGGTCCAAGCATTCACAGCACTCCAGATTCTCTGGCACCCAGGATGGGTATTGAAGCCAGACGTTCCAGCCTACATCCTGGGGGCGCGCACACAAGGCATGCAGAAGCCTGCGAAAGCTTGGAGCTTCACAGGAAAATTCATGCTCAAATAAGGACTGACCCAGGTCGGCTCGACCTGGGGAAGGTGAAGGGGCAAGATGGCCAAAGGACAGGACAAAGAACCTCGTGGCGTGGCGATTTTGGAGCCAGGCCACCTAAATGTGCCAAATGCGGTAATGGCGGCTTACCTGGCAAGAAAGGGTTAAAAATATGTGAAATTGTAAGCTGCCACAAGCCCTGTCCGAGGCACATCTGAACTTCGCCTAAAAAATCCTTTGAGAGTATCTAGGGCCTTTGGAAATGACAGGCAGACCAAAGTGCACTGTACCGTAAGGTACATTGTACACTTGTTACATGTTGCAGAAAAGTTGCAACACTGACAAGGACTAAGGGAAACAAAGTCTCCCATTACTGTCTTTAAGGGCATGTCAATTTCTCCATAAGAAGTGAGCGAAAAAGCCCAGGGAAGTGCAGCAGAGCGCTGTGTTCCTCTGGTAAAGTGAGACTATGATGTTTAAACAAAACAAAATGTTAGCGGGTACACAAGTGGATGGAAAATTATACAATGGGGGTCATTACGACCCTGGCGTTGAGGGTTTAACGGCGCCGTAAAAGGTGTCGGCGCTGTTAAACCCTTAACGCCTGATTACGAGGTCCCTTTGCGGGACCCGACCTTAACGGCTGGTTTTACCAGCCGTTAAAGTAGGGTGCCGCAAAGGGACCTCGGTGCTAATTACGGTACCGCAATTTGCGGTACCGTACTTAGCGCCTTCCCCAGTCCCATTGAGCCCTATGGGGCGAAAATGGGAATGGGGAAGGGCCATGGTGAAATGGGGAAATACCGCCCCGCCAACCTTGGAATGGGGCGGTATTTCCTCATTCCACCATGGCAGACTCGTTACAACACCGGCACCAACCATGGTGCTAATAGCGCCATGGTTTAGCGCCAGGGTTGTAATGAGGGCCCATGAATGGAAATCTTTCCTAACACTGAGCATGCATACACTGTGCTCGTTGTTTGTTACTATGCTTGATAAAGTGTCCACTCCTCGCAGTCATGTGGCGTGCCGCACGGGCATCCTGAGGCTGCATGACACAGCCTCGTCTTTTAAGTGTCCACTTGATCCCCACTAACCTCGCTAAGTATGGGATCAGCTATGACGCCACATCCCCAAGCTACATATTGTGGGAGTGGGAAGTCGTGACATGTGCTAATGGTTCTCTACAGTGCCAGTGCTGATTGGTGTTGTGATCCAAAAAGGACACTGTACACCAGGAGAACTGGACAGGAGAGCGGCAGAGTAGGATAGAGGGATGTAGGAGGATGTGACGTGATGAAGGGATTCAAATATAGGAGAGAATAAAGTGATTGCATCCATCCGTGTCTCCGTTCTTGGGGCCTCATCACGAGTTGGTGGAGCTAATTGCACCGGGATACCGCCCAACGCAAATAGCGTTACCAATACTCGGTCTGGGGTATTAGCGCTGGATCATGAGTAGCAGTCTGCCCGTAATTCCCCATTCCCCAATAGAGGTTTCATGGTGCTATTGGCTCTGGCGCAATTAGAGCCACACTAATAGCACCAAAAACCTGCAGTAAAGGGAGATTTTTACCTCCAGCATAAAGCTGGAGGTAAAACTCCCCCTTACCGCCCAGCTCGTGATAGGGCCAACCCTTAAATGTGGCGGTAATATCGATACCACCACATTTAAGGGTTAAAGTCCAACTCGTGATGAGGCCCACAGGCGTCCACTCCTCCAGACACAACAATCGGCAGAGTACTTCGCCGGCGTCTTTGCATCCACGAGGGTACGAGAGACATTGCTGTTCACGCCAGGACACACTGCTCGGAGGTGTCTGGTGCACCACGAGTAGTTGATTCTTCACTAACCTTCACCAATTTTTATCGAGTGAAAGCTGCATGCGGCACAATCATGAGTAGGCGGTAGCCCTTAAATGCAGCACAGTAACAATATTACCGCCGTATTTAAGAGCTGGCCCAATCATGAGTCTGGTGTAAAATGTGAGTTTTACCTCCAGCATTTGGCTGCAGGTAAACATCTTAGTTTTCGGCCCGTTTTCACTAACTGCGCCGGCGCTAATAGCACCACCCCAACCCTGTTGGTCTAATGGACCCAATGGAAATGGGGACCTATCACCACCCCCGACCCCCAACTCGTGATCCGGCACAAATTGCACCAGACCGAGTTGCGGTAACGCAAATAACGTTGGGCATTATCCCCGCCCAACTTGTGATGAGGCAAAGTGTGCATTAACACATGGACACAGAATGGGTGCTATTAGCAGGCTCTAGAAGGGTGTGATCGGTTCATTAACCTACAGCACATCATGTTCGCCTGCATCGGCTGTGTGGAGGCATGCCATCACAGCAGGGAGCAATATCCTGTGAATCCCAACTTCTCATGACTGACCCTTCTCCCCATGCAGGGTGACCACAAAATGCTTTAGGTTCCTGGGAAGCATTATCAGTTCTGTCACTAGAAATCTGTATTAGGGGGGCACAAAACGGGGCACAAATACAACAAGGAGGGTCGTTGCACATCAAATAAGGGCCAGCAGGCCAAAATGGTTTAAATATACCTATACTAGTGTAGAACATGGATGTCATTTCACCAAAATACCTGGGGTAGCGGAAGTGACATCACACAAACCTTGACCTTTGATGACATTACAAGATGTGATGTCATTTGACCCCACCTTGAAGGGACATCACGGGAAGCGATGGAACACAAACTTTCACCCCTTGACAAAACAGGAAGTGGCATTATGTAACATTCTTCCTAAGTGCAGTACAAATAATAAGGTTACAATATCACTGTAATGTGATATACATTTCATACAAGAATGGATCACCATATTTATCGTTAATAACAGTGTGTGTAGGCCCATATTACCAAATTATGGTGAATGCAATCAGATGTCCAAGTCCAAATGATAATGATGTGGTATTATATAGCATTTATGCCTAAGTGCTTTAGAAAGAACAAATATACATACAATATCACCTAACCTGTGCTGGTACTCATTTATTGGCCTCAAAAGGATGAAAGGCTGAGCTGGCCTTGCCGGGATTCGAACCTGCAAACTGCAGATCACACACACATTGCAGCAGCGAGTGCTTAACCCATTGAGCTATCTTACCGACTACAGCTATCGTACCAGCTATAGTAAAATAGGCAATTACATGTCTAAATGTTCTCAAAGTCAGAAAGCAAATTACACTCTGTAGTGGATAACATTAACTGAGATTTAACAGCAGGCCTGTTCTTCTGTAGGTCTGGTGCAAAGTTCGCCACATGTCAAACCTGCGTAGAACTAATTTTCAGGCTTCAGAGGTTGGCAAAATGCATACCATTGGGAGGGTTCCTAACTGTGTATTAAAGAATGTAGATTAGCGCAGTAAAATCAGCGCCACTCACACGACATCCAGTACTTGTTACCCCGTACATGCAAACAAACATCCTGATCAGCATGCCAGGGAAATTCGAAAGATAAACACATTACAACAAAGCATTAATACTGGCACAATGAAATCAATGGCCACTTTATGTGCTATGGTCAAACATTTCTATACTGTGAATTTGAGGTGTTTAAGAATAGACTAAATCAGTGACTCACCCCGTGAAGTGTGCCTGAAATAAACCTTTGATGAGTCTTGCAATTATTGTATGGAATTCCAGAAAGACAATTTATTTGTTATTCCTATTCTTTCTTATTTAGGGTCACTGCTCAAAGTGTTACCCTTGTGGAACCCCCTGTTCTTTTAAGAGGCCTGAACAAGAAAGCCAGCCCCTCCAGAAATAAAGAGCCACATGGCACTGGCCACAGCTTCCATTTAAAAACATGTATCTTTTTTTTTTAAAAACAATTTTTTAGGGTTAGCAAGGGAGACCTCAGGAGTTACAGCTGTGACCCCTGGTTACCCCCATATGACGTCCCTGGTGTAGAGGCCTGTGTAGACGGGCCAAAGTGCAGGTTTACAATAACACAGTAGGACCACTATATATTCCTAAGCCCAAAGATCACTCTAGCGGTGACAACAGGCAAAGCGACTGCATCGAACAAACATACAGGACAAACATACATCTAGCCTTTTATTATATTGTCAGATTAGATAGATTTTACCAAGGTGGTTAGAAAAAACGGTGGGACAAAGATTGACATGCAAATGGTATTTCTCCTCTACGAAGAGTGCAGTGAGCTGAAACGTGTTTGTAGGCCCTCTTGAGTGGAAGTAATTCCATAGAACAGGGTATTTGACCCATATTCGGTCTCAGAAGAAGGGCTCTCACAATCCTTTGTAACTTTGTAAAATGTGGGGTTTCACCCTAAATAACTCAGGATAATCCAGATGTCGACCCCTTGCCTACTGTGTCTTAGAGAGGCTCAGCTTGACCTCAATGATGAGGCCCGACTAGTCCGAAACAGGTGTCTTGGATTGCTGATGGCACTCTTGTTCAGAAGAGATTTTCCTAGCATTTCGACGCTGAACTGCCCATGTGGATGGGAGAAAGACTGATATGCAAATGGATATTTCTCCTCCGTGAAGGGTGCAGTGAGCTAAAACGTGGTTGTAGACCCTCATGAGTGGGAGCAATTCAATAGAACAGGAATTTGACCCATGTTCGTTCTCACAAGAGGGGCTTCCACACTCCTTTGTAACTTTGTAACACTTGGTGTTTGACCCTAAGTAACCAGGGTAATCCAGATGTGGACCCCTTGCTCACTGTGCCTTATAGAAGCCCAGCTTCAACTCACTGATGAGGACCGACTAGGCCGAAACACGTAACTGGGGTTGCTGATGGTACTCTTGTTCAGAAGAGATTTGCCTAGCAGTTCGTGGCTGGACTGCCCGTGTGGGTGGGGCAAAGACAGATATGCAAATGGATATTTCTCCTCTGTGAAGGGTGCAGTGATCTTCAACCTGGTTGTAGACCCTTCTGAGTGGAAGACATTCCATATAACAGGGTATTTGACCACCCATGATCGTTCTCAGTAGAGGGGCTCCCACACTCCTTTGTAACTTTGTAAAACTTGGGGTTTCACCCTAAGTAACCAAGGGTAATCCAGAAGTGGACCCCTTGCTCACTGTGTTTTAGAGAAGCTCAGCTTGACCTCACTGATGAGGCCCGACTAGACCGAAACACGTCTCTAGAGTTGCTGATGGTACTCTTGTTCAGAGGATATTTGCCTAGCATTTCGGTGGTGCACTGCCCCTGTGGGTGGGACAAAGACTGATATGCAAATGAATATTTCTCCTCTGTGAAGGGTTCAGTGAGCTAAAACGTGGTTGTAGACCCTCCTGAGTAGAAGAAATTCCATAGAACAGGGTTTTTGACCGATGTTCGTTCTCTGAAGAGGGGCTTCCACACTCCTTTGTAATAAAGATAATGTAAGTTTTGCATCAAGTTAATATGTATCCTAAAACGTTAACTTACGTTCAACAGTTGCAAAAATGCACTATGTACTCAAACCGCCATCATTCGCAGCACAGCTCCAAATAATGTTTAATTAGAGGTGGTGTGTAGCAGAAGGGATATCACTTCCAGCTCAGCTTTAAATAATAGCAAGTCAGAGAGAGTTTGTTTAACAGAAGAAATAGCACTCAAACCTCAGTTTCAAATGAAAGTCAAGGACAGTCTGTTTCACAGATTAAATATCATAGGCTTTAGCAATAGTTGCAGGAATCTCACTTTGCCCCTAGAAAATTGTTTACAGTTTTCAGTTTCACATCCCATTTTTGGCTGGTGAATTATTAAATTGCAGGGGCGTGAATAATTCCCCCAAATATGCCAAAGCGAACGAGCGATGCGAGGGAGCCCAAAACAATGAAGAGGGTATGGGGGAAGAGACCCCCTGAGGACATGTTTTAACAATTGGCTTGAAATGGGGCATTATACAGCACGCCTTATTTTGAAAAATTGGGTAAAAAGCCAAACACTTTGCAATTGCTGTTGTAGAGTAACTCATGAAAAAATCCAATAGCTGTCGGCCACCAACAGTGCACACAGCGGCATTTAGCCCCAACACATTTTCATGAGGTCTTTGTCCACAATATATGACAGAATAAAAACATGTCCATGCTGACTGCACCAAAATATGCCAGTATTCACGAATAAGAACCTACTCATGTTTACTTTGCATATAATTCCAGTAACTAACAATACTATAAGAAAACGTGTCCACACTGGTTGTGCCAATACATGGCAGTACCCCACATAAGAACATACTCAAGTTGGCTTTACCATTAAAAATGTCATGCATAGTATGAAAACATGTCCAAACTGACTGTGTCAAAATGGCAGTTTAGCCATGTTATAACACTTATTATGCTTGCCTTATCAAAAATGCCCAAAACAAAATATGATGCCACAGTAAGAAGTGGCTAGACTAGCTGCACCAGAATGCCAGTCTAGCCATGTAATAAAACTAATGATGCTTCCATTATCAAAGATGCCAATACAAAATGTCAAGGCACCGTAATAAATGGCTAGACTGGCTGCATTAAAATGTCTGTCTGCCTACATTTATTTATTTGTAGAAATCGCAGGAAAGCAATGCATGTTTGGCACATAAATACCTAAAAGATTTCACATGTATAAGACAGTGGAGGACATGGGTCCTTGACAATGGGGTGGGAGAAAGTCATTTGAAAACCAGATGTTGCAGGGGAAGGTGGAAACACAAACCAGGGACGAGGATAGGACAGGACAACGTAGGAACAGGATGGTGGAGGAAATGCTACATCAGAGGCGTTGCTAGGGGGAGTCTAAGGGGGCTATAGCCCCTGGTCTTTTGGTTGTAGCCCCGGATAGAATCTCAGGAGCTACAGCCAAAGGGCTAGCTAGCCTCCAGTCCCAACAGTTCCGACATTAGCGTAGCCCCAATTCTTTTCCAGACCTAGCAACACCCCTGTGCTACATTAAGCATGGGGGGATGGAAAAGTGCTGTAGGGTTGTCCATGGAGGTAGGGAGAGATAGTAGCAGGGTGATGGAGTAACGTAGAGTGATAGAAAACAGGTTCTTCAGAAAGGAGGAGGGCTTTGAGATTGGATAAAAAAAACAGTTAGGTACATTTAGGAGTCATTTAACCTCCTTTTGCACAGAAAGACAATATCATACAAATATAACACTATAGGAAACCTATAAAATTTCACATACAATTCCACGTAAAATACCCTATAAACCCATATCAGGGATACTCATATACATTTTAAAATCATATCACATGGCAATGGGGTTTGGCTCCTTGAATGTGCCCATCTGATTGACTCTACTGCATCTTTGTGTCGCAGCAACCCTGCAGCATGGGGTTAGGCTCCTTGAATGTGCCCATCTGATTGACTCTACTGCATCTTTGTGTCGCAGCAACCCTGCAGCATGGGGTTAGGCTCCTGAATGTGCCCATCTGATTGACTCTACTGCATCTTTGTGTCGCAGCAACCCTGCAGCATGGGGTTAGGCTCCTGAATGTGCCCATCTGATTGACTCTACTGCATCTTTGTGTCGCAGCAACCCTGCAGCATGGGGTTAGGCTCCTGAATGTGCCCATCCAATTGACTCTACTGCATCTTTGTATCGCACCCACCCTGCGACATGGGATTAGGCTCCTGAATGAGCCCATCAAATTGACTCTACTGCATCTTTGTGTCGCAGCTACCCTGCAGCATGGGGTTAGGCACCTGAATGTGTCCATTTTATTGACTCTACTGCATCTTTGTGTCGCAGCAACCCTGCAGCATGGGGTTAGGCTCCATGAATGTGCCCATCTGATTGACTCTACTGCATCTTTGGGTCGCAGCAACCCTGCAGCATGGGGTTAGGCTCCATGAATGTGCCCATCTGATTGACTCTACTGCATCTTTGTGTCGCAGCAACCCTGCAGCATGGGGTTAGGCTCCTGAATGTGCCCATCTGATTGACTCTACTGCATCTTTGTGTCGCAGCAACCCTGCAGCATGGGGTTAGGCTCCTGAATGTGCCCATCCGATTGACTCTACTGCATCTTTGTATCGCACCCACCCTGCGACATGGGATTAGGCTCCTGAATGAGCCCATCAAATTGACTCTACTGCATCTTTGTGTCGCAGCTACCCTGCAGCATGGGGTTAGGCACCTGAATGTGTCCATTTTATTGACTCTACTGCATCTTTGTGTTGCAGCCACCCTGCAACTTGGGATCAGGCTCCACGAATGTTCCCACTCAAACTACTTTTGCCTCTGATGTAATTAACTTCTGTACATCGCTCTATGATGTAATTACTTCCCGCGCTTTCTGTCCTGTAACCATAAGCAAATAAATAAAATCACTTATAAAATGAGTATGCTGAATTGATTTTAAGCCAGACATGGAAGGCTGAGACCGAGATGACATAGGATTCACCACAAAACAAAATACTACAAAACTGGTCAGGACCACATCAGTCAGAAGATGTTGCGCTGTTTCAACAAGAGTGGTGCACAATCGGCAGAGGCGCTTATTCCCCTCCAAGCTGCGGTGTTGGCCAGCACCGGAAGAATATCAAAGTGTAAATATAGTATAAATCTTATAAGGGCAGGAAGACTGATTGTGACAAGATATGTCCTTGGAGAATCCTTAAATAGGCCCAGCTAAGTCTACACAGCATATTTAAGCATCTCGGCCAGCCTGCTGAAGGAGGAGATCCGATCAAATTTTGCAAGTTTTACCACTCAGACCACTCAAAATATAGGGATATCCAACAAACCAGAGCAAGGTAGGTCGATGACGCGGCAATGTTTTCCCACCATGGTCTCAAGTTCCCCAAACCAAACACTTTTAGATAGAAAGTTACTGTGGGCTTGTGTGTTGTATAATAAGGATGGAGTAGAGCTCCAATTACACTTTATCTCACCCAGGTCTTACAGGCTGCCACTTTCCAGGAGGATATGCGCGACTGGAGACCTAATTCTAGTCTCAAAGCCTCAACTGACGCGGCGCTCAGGAGATTTAATATTGAGCGCATGATTTTTGCCTCAAGCTTTGGCTGCCTTACGTGGAAAAACTTGAAGAGCGTAAAGGATGGTAGGAATTATAGACAATTTCCATGCCATTTTCAGGGCTTCACTGGAACTACCCCCATTTTCGACAGATGACCCTCCTGATGGTCAACCACTTATCCCATGTTCTGAACAATTGGATTGGATTTAAATAGTGGTAGAGTTGTAGTGGTATGGATAGGGAGAGGAAGAGCATTCAAGCGTAGGGAAAAAAGGAGAGGGAGTACAGGGGGCAAGAGTAGCAGTAAGGAGGAAAGCTGAGGATGATCATAAGGACCGAGGGGGATGGTAGGGATCGGATGAACAGATAGGGAGGGTGGGGCAAGTGTGTGGATAGTTTTGAAGTTGATGAGAAGGAGTTTATACTTAGCTTTTTGTTTCAGAGATAGCCAGCCAATCTGGTGATGGGCAGAGCAGGTAGAGGTAAAGCAAGAAAGGTTGAAAAGTGTGTGGATCACGAAGTTGAGGACTTTGTCCAGAAGTGAAAATTCATATTTGGGAAGGCCATAGAGTAGACTGACACCGTAGTCAGATCTAGAAAGGAGTAAAGAGGAGATATGTTGTTTATCACAATCAATTGAAAGGAAGAAGAGGACAGGTTTTCCTGATATTGAGGAGGTTGAGTCTGGCTGCAGTGGCATATTAGGAGATGAAGAACTGGAAGTGCGTGATGTGTCGAAGATAACACCAAGGCTATGAGCGGAAGCAGAGTAAGTATGGGAGACAGGGGAGAAGAGAAGAAGTGAGCAGAGGAAGAGATAGTCTGTTCGGCTGGGACATACAGAACAACAGTCTTAGTGGAGTTGAGCATGTGCGAGTAAGACACCATGTAATATTCGATGGCGGAGAGACAGTTTGACTTTTTTCGACAGCGGCTCCTCAGATAAGGAGGGAAAGGAGAAGAGGATCTGAGTGTCATCAGCGAAAAGAAGATAGGAGAACCTGTAAGAAGAGATCGGGGTGTAAACAGCTGAGGCCTAGAGAGTGAAGAGAAGTGGGCCAAGGACAGACGCTTGGGACACTCCAACAGTAAGGGGGAGTGAGTCAGGAGATAAGGCTGTTCCAGGATACCTGCAAGTGTCTACAGCTATGAAGCAAGCAAAGAAAGGGCCTTATCTCTGATGCCAAGGATCAAAGGCAAGAGAGAGGTTGAGAGAATAAGAATAGATTAATTGTTTGCATGACGTGCAGAAGAGATGAAGTTGATGACATTGAGGAGAGCTTTCTCGGTAGAATGAGGAAGTCAGAAGCCAGATTGAAGAGGGTGCCGGAGGTTGCAAGTATCAAGGATCTCAGTGAGTCTATTACTCGCCCTAGGATTTTAGAATAGTGTGCTATACGAGACAGGATGAAATTTGACAGCACAGTTACGATTGAGACCAGGTTTCTTAAGCAGTGGGATGACAGCAGCAGACTTACAGAATGAGGGAAAAGTAGCATCATCAAGAGAGGAACTGAAGAGGGAAGTAAGATGTAGAACAACACTGGGAGCTATGTGCTTCGCAATGTGTGGGGTCAGTGGGAGCACAGGAAGGATTAGCCATGAGGAGTAAGGCAAGAATCTCATCTGTATTGGTGGGCGCAAAGGAAAACATAGTAGTGGGAGAGGAGGGTAGGAGTGATGGAGAGAAGTGAGCAGGAGGAGGGGATATAAGGTAAGTAGCGAGGGTTCTGCGAATGGTAGAAATTTTAGAAGCAAAGTGGAGAACAAGATCATTTGCAGAACTAGTGGAGGCTTTAAGATGTGAGCTAATTGAGTTGAGGGGTTTTGGAGGCACCTGGGTTGGGAGGGTTGAGATGAAATGAGAGACATAGATAGAAGTCACGTTTGGCAGAGTCAAGAGCCAAGGAGTAGTTTGAACAGCAGTGAGTTGGAGATATGAGGAGTGTCTTGACCATTGCCAAGTGCAAAGCATTTTCCGCATTGTTGTTTTCAAGGTGCAGATGAGAGGTGTAATCCAGGGACGTGTAGGTGAGAATTTACGAGTAAATGTGAAAAGAGGGTAGCGGGAGGAAAAGGGAGCATATGGAGCCTATGCAGCATTGCAAAATTTAGGGAAGGATGTTTCAGTTGTTTGAAAGGTGAGTTCAGCATAGAAGGAGAGGGAGTGGTGTAGGTCAGAGAGGTAGTCAGGGAGTTTGGAGGAGGGAATCATGTGTTAAGTAACAGTAGTATTAGATGGAGAGAGTGAGCACCAAGCAAGAGTGGAGACTGAAGCAAAGATGATAGAGTGATCAGAGGGACACAGAACGGTGGAGATGAGATATTGGAGGGGGAGAGTTGAGCGGAGATGAGAATAGAGTTGAGGGAGTTTCCATTTGAATCAGTGGACAGAGAGTGGACAGAAGAGTGAGTGGTTAAGGAGAAGAGAGTTAATGTCAGTAAACAGAGCAGCAACAATGAGGTGGGGATCGTGAGGGTGAGAGTCAATCAGTTGGAAGAGGTGGCCAAAGAATTGGCCTACCGGACTAGATGGCCGACAGAAAGAGATAATATGTATGCCGTAGGGGGCAGTGATTGTGGAGTTTATTCAAAAGAGGGAGAATTAGAGGGAGATATGGGAGGGGTGACAGAGGAAGTTTGGAATATGAACAGTCCTACACCACCACCCCTGCCAGTGAAGCAGGGAGAGTGGGTGAAGGTGTAGGCAGGATCATGAAGGGCAGCAAGGGTTGCAGAATCAGGGGGAGAGCCCCAAGTTTAGGTAAGGGTAACACATAATAACGCTTATTATGCCTGCTTTATCAAAGATGCCCAATGCAAAATGTCATGCCACAGTAAGAAATAGCTAGACTGCCTGCACCAAAATGCCAGCCTAGTTACACAGTAACACTTCTCCTGCTACCTTGATCAAAGTTGCCCAATTCTAAATAATATGCCACAGTAAGAAATGGATAGACTGACTGCATTACAATGTCAATGTAGCTACATAATAACACTCACCATGTTTACTTTAACATAGAAACCCAGTAAAAAATGCCATACCTGCTTCATAGTCCTCTAGAGACTCAGACGCACACAATCAATGTGAGTCATGGTATTTTTTACTAGGCATCGTAGATGGGCAGTAGAATAATGCTGTGCCCGTCCTAGGCCCCCCAGAAACTCAGATGCATGCACTGTGATTGTGTGTGCATGCGAGGAGCTGGGGGCCCCAGGGGTCAGGCATGGTATTTTGTTACTAGGCCTCTATCATTTTTAAAATGCTGCTGTTGCATGACCCCCCCCCCCATCCCCACCCACCAAAATAAGCTCCCCGGCCCACCACAAACACACATTCAGACAATATTCACACGCAGCATGTGCTTGCTCAATCACATATGCACCCATCATCATACACTCACTCGGTGGGTGTGTGCGTGCTCACTTGGGATTTTTTGTTTTTTGAAGTTTTATATGAAATTGAATGATGGTAGATCAACCTGCGGAATATGTATGGTGCTAATCCGCAAACATTTTCTAATGCTCACTGCACGACATACACATAGACCTGTGTACTCTGGGTGGACACAGCCTACAGGCACAGCCCCCCCCTCTGTCATATTTAGTTGGGATATGAAATGACAGATGGAGCACACAGCTCTCCAGAAGTTGGAGGGAAAAAACTTCCCCCTGCCATGGCCAGCCTAATTAACTAACAAAGGCTCCATGGATCCACCCTGTCCTTTTGTTAAGCCTTGCAGATGCTGGCAGCAATTAACATAATTAACAAAATAATAGAGTGTACTTCAAACAGGCCCACGTGGGGCCTGTCTGCAGAGGTTAACAAAACCCCATCAACCTTTGATATGAACTGTGTCACCCTGAAGCCAGCTCCCGCCCTTAGTATCAATGGACAGTGAAATGTCATGGCTGGTACTGCGTGGGTTGCAGTTTTCATCCCCGCAGGGGGACCCCATGCAGAAGGTACAAGTATGTGGATTGACAGCACCAAAACGTCTGGTCCTGCAGCAGCTTCGAGGGGGACTTGCCGCTTTAATTAGGAACCACAGAGAGCTCCATTTACCAGAGAGACCCCTTGATCCATAACAGACAGGAAGATGGGTGGGACTTAGTATTACATTACCTTTTCTGTTGCAAAGCACTCTGGTTATGACCATGCAGGAGGTTGTTGGTGGGAACCCAGGATTGGTTCATTGAGGTAGGCGTAGCCTACAACAATCACTGCAGTTCATTTGACTTTAAAAGAGGGTTGAGCCCTTCTTTTGAGAAGATCATCTGAAGGCTTCACCAGAAACAGAAAGAAGAACTCAGCATTGGACCCTGGCTGAAGATACAGTTGCCTTACATCTTCTGCCAGTAAAGGAAGGCCAGAATTTCCAAGAGGTTAGCAAGATCCCTCCTCTAAACATCTCCCAGGGAACAGAGGGAGGTACCAAATCCAGAGGAACCTACAGCAGCCCCAGGACCAGTGCCCAGCCAGCACACAGCATGCCCTGGCAGGCTCTGCAGCAAACTTCCTAGGTGGGAAGTGCCAGAGAGTCTCTAAACAAAACCAAGTACAAGGCAGCTGCCTGCAACACTCGCCTCATCTTTGAGACGTCCGCCTTAAAAGACAACACAATCCCAGTGAAGAAGCTAGGAGGAGTGCATCGACAAGCATCTACCAACGTCTGCCTTAAAGGACATGTAGAGGAGGTCCCAAATATGGCCTGCACTCTAGTCGCCCATTTTGAAGTACCAGGAACTTTCATACCGAGATATGTGACGTATGATGAGCAAATAAACCAGCAGAGAGCCACAGTAGGGCTCTGCCCAGTGCCTATCAGAAGGACAATACCTATTGAAGTACCAATAACCAGACAACCATGGACAGTACGGTATCCATTGAGAAGACCCTACCAGCAAATGAAACAAATGAAGATTACTTAAACATTGTCCCGGAAGAAACACAAAAGGCCTTAATTGAAGCCGAATGGTGACGACACGAGGGCCAGGACAGACTCACAGATGAAAGAAAACGACAACCAAAAGAGGACACACAGAGACGAAACGCCATGAATAAGGATATCATGAACTTAGAAGGAGAGACGATGTAGAAATATAAAGAAACTTAAGCCGTAAGCAGCATGAAGACATTCAACCAGCTAACGCCTGTACATATGTTAGTAACCGCAAGAAGCTAAGAAAACAGTGCGGCTTGCTATGCTTAGTAGAAGAATAGAGGTGCAAGCGCCACCTATACATATCTACCTCAACGAAGCACACTATATAAGTGTGAGTCCACTTTACACAAAAGCGGAATTAACTCAGGTTACTAGGGGTCAAACAGGACAGGATTCGTATTCCAGCTAAAACGAGAAGAGACGGCTGAATCGAAACTCAGCAGGAGCAGCTCGTGCCTGGGAAGTTGAGGTCAGACCAAGAGAAGGAGCGAACAGTAGCTTCGCGGAATCGAAACTTAAGAACAGAATAGCCTATCTTCAGGAAGGCCAAGATAAGAATTAAATGTGCAAATAGAAGGAAAACTAAGCAGATTCACGGTGTGCTAGCATGTGACCAGCCGAGCGAGAGGAGGCACAGTTTCACACCTACGCCTGGCTGTCACCCAGACAGAGATATCATAACTTTTTCTGACAAGAAGCTGCAGTTTCGAGGCCGTCCGCAACCAGCTAATTGACACATAGCCACCAAAGTACTGATTGATGGAAGAGCGGCCGGGTGAATCTTGGGGCATCCTGCACCTGGTTGACCATTCTGCGTGCTGCTAATTAAAGTGGAGATTTATGCATGGGGTTGAAGCCAACCCAATCACAATGGACCAAATAATCTAGGGTCCTATAGATATGATATGATCGATATGATATGATCGTTTATTTATAAAGCGCCTATACACAATGTGTTTCAAAGCGCTTCAAGGCAAGGGAGGGAACAAGGGAAATACAACCACTTTCTTACAGGCCATGAACAGTAAGGATGTGAAATTATCTATCGTACTTGGCCTGCCGACATTTCAGATAGTGCAAGAGCTAAGACACAGGTAAGGAAGGCAGGGGGAGAGTGGGAAGGAAATGGAAACAGGCAAACAGGGAAGTAAGTGGGCACCACTTTGTAGGGTGAAATGTTTCATCAAAGGTTGAATATACTTATTAATTCATCCAAAATAAAAGAGGAGCTGGCTGCAACAAGTCTGGAGACACCCCGACTTCAAAACAGAACAACAAGCAGGAGACCGAGTAAAAATACTAGGTCACGCAGCCGCTCTCAAAAAATGCCCAGAGGAGGGCGTAAAGTTATATAGTTCAAAAGGTTTAGTTGTATCCATAGTAATTAAGTTTCTCAATAGAATAAATGCAATGAGTCATCCGTTGGTTTTTCAAAAGTTTTTGGTTTATCCAGAAGATAAATATAGCTGTCACTAATATTTTCTTAGTGAGAGGATTGTGAACCGCAACACATATGTACAATAGATGTGCACAATAGACTAGGGCCAATGCATTTCGGAAAGGTTTCCTTCTTCAGGGCAAGTCTATGCAATTACAGACAACAAAAGACATAATACACAAATAATGTCATTGCATATGCATGATGTAGAGTAACAAAATATACACATACCAGTTGGTGGATAATCCAATAGAAGATGCAGAATGTAAAAAAGAAAGAAACAACAGGATGATAAACATGAGAAAATTGAAAATAAAATGCACAAAAAAAAGAATAAAGGAAAAAAAGGTATGATTACCTTAATTGTATTGCTAAGGTTCAAAAAAACGTTGGGTGCCCACACGCAAGATGGGTCGCCACGTTTAAGCATGCATGCAGCAGCAGATTGAAGTGTCAATAATATCGTAATCTAATAGGGAAACGTGGATAAGGGTAAGTATGGTAGAGGGAGGTAAAAGACCTCAGTACGATGTAAATTGACACGAGCGCGTCTCTTACCAGGATCCGCTCGGAGCGAGTGGGTACTGCTGCAGGGAGTATCCGACAGCGAAACGCCGTGTTAGGCGGTCGCCTTGGAAACCCGGGGTTTTATGCGCATGTGACCATCGCCTCGCGCTCGAGTGTCCAATGGTCGCGTAACAAGGTGACAAGCAGAAGTGTGGCTGTGAGTTAAGGGCTAATAAGTAATTATGGGGCATGTACTCACTAAATCCTATCCAAAAAAGGAATTTAGACACCATTCAAAAAATGACCTAAATGAGGCATAAAAATAGAAGAAATACTCCGTGAGGGAGCCCAGTAAAATAAAAAAATAAATATGAGACAAAGCACAATTGTGGTTCTTTAAATAAGTCTTGCACTCTTGTGTCATTTTTGAAAATATTCCAATGTTTTTTAATAGTCTTCATGATTTTATTGCTTTGTGTGGAAAATTTAGACACATAAACGGGTGATTTCAACTCTCTACCTGGTTTCTTTGGTGCAGAGAGTAGAGTATCACGATCGAGGATATTAATTCTGCTGGCAGCAAGGTCCAATTCTTCTTGGTGGTAACCTCGTTGTAGGAATTTTTCTTTCATCAAAAGTTGTTGTGCTATGCAATCTTCCGGATGGTTTCTATATTGTATGCTATTTATTTTCTCATGTGTTAACCGTTTGATTTTACATTACACTTTCATCTGAGCAATATGTTACATTCTTTTACCATTTTGAGTTATGTTATCAGCATATTCTATGTATATTGGCACTTTTCCGGTTCTTATAACAATTGTGCTTTGTCTCATTTTTATTTTTTTATTTTACTGGGCTCCCTCACGGAGTATTTCTTCTATTTTTATGCCTCATTTAGGTCATTTTTTGAATGGTGTCTAAATTCCTTTTTTGGATAGGATTCAGTGAGTACATGCCCCATAATTACTTATTAGCCCTTAACTCACAGCCACACTTCTGCTTGTCACTTTGTTACGTGACCATCGGACACTCGAGCGTGAGGCGATGGTCACGTGCGCATAAAACCCCGGGTTTCCAAGGCGACCGCCTAACACGGCGTTTCACTGTCGGATACTCCCTGCAGCAGTACCCACTCGCTCCGAGCGGATCCTTGTAAGAGACGCGTTCGCGTCAATTTACATCGTACTGAGGTCTTTTACCTCCCTCTACCATACTTACCCTTATCCACGTTTCCCTATTAGATTACGATATTATTGACACTTCAATCTGCTGCTGCATGCACGCTTAAACGTGGCGACCCATCTTGCGTGTGGGCACCCACCGTTTTTTTTAACCTTAGCAACACAATTAAGGTAATCATACCTTTTTTTCCTTTATTCTTTTTTTTTGCATTTTATTTTCAATTTTCTCATGTTTATCATCCTGTTGTTCCTTTCTTTTTTACATTCTGCATCTTCTATTGGATTATCCACCAACTGGTATGTGTATATTTTGTTACTCTACATCATGCATATGCAATGACATTATTTGTGTATTATGTCTCTTGTTGTCTGTAATTGCATAGACTTGCCCTGAAGAAGGAAACCTTTCCGAAATGCATTGGCCCTAGTCTATTGTACACATCTAGTGTACATATGTGTTGCGGTTCACTCTCCTCTCACTAAGAAAATATTAGTGACAGCTATATTTATCTTCTGGATAAACCAAAAACTTAAGGAAATGGAAACAGACAGGCGACTACCGTACTAGGCCTGACGACATTTCTGGTAGAGCCAGAGAAAAACAAAAGGCGAGGGAGAGGGGTGCAGAAAGGGAGGGGAGGAACAAAACAAGCGACTATCATACTAGGCCTAACGACATTTCAGATAGTGCTGGGGGGGTTGTGGGGAGGAAAAAAACAGTAATGGGAGGGTGGAGGATACAGACGAGGTTGCTATCATATTAGGTCCAGGGACAATTCTGATAGAGTAAGTGCATAGAAGAAAGTAAGGGGAGGAGATAGGAAAAGGGAGAAGGGAAAGGAGGAGCGGAAAGAGAGTAAGCAGTCAAAAAGAGTGGAGAAGCAAGATTGGAGAGCGAATACAATTGCAGAAGTCAGTAGTAACACATAATGTTGCAAGCAAGGATACAAGATGAAGATGGGAACCGCATGATTCAGGGCCACCATGAGTACAAGATGCAAAGGAAGTCCAGCATGAGAGATGAGAAAGAGTGACGCGCTGTGAATGAATGAAGTCCATAAAAGTCAAATCCAGCATTGGCCACAAGACAGTGATGGTGAAGGAAGGCACCAGGTGGGCGGGCCTTGCTAAGTGCTGAAAAAGTGCAGCAGGTAGGAAGGTACCAGGTGGGCGGGGCTTAGGCCAGGTGACCTAGATCCACTTGCACCTACTCCCCATCTGCAAAGGAAAAGAAGCTGGAGGGCTCCTTAAGTAGGGAAACAGAGCGGCAAGCAGGAAGGCACCAGGTGGGCGTGGCTTGCTAAGTGGTGAAAAAGAGTGGGAAGCAGGAAGTCACCAGGTGGGCGGGGCTTGCTAAGTGGTGAAAAAGAGCGGCAAGCAGGAAGGCACCAGTTGGGCGGGGCTTGCTAAGTGGTGAAAAAGAGCGGCAGGCAGGAAGGCACCAGGTGGGCGGGGCTTAGGCCAGGTGACCTAGATCCACTTGCACCTACTCCCCATCTGCCTAGATAGTAGAACCAATGGGACGTCATACTTTTAATGACGTCCACCGTAGTCATTTGTGAAGGAAGGGCTTCTCTCTGAAATAGCCTCCCTGCCCCTCTCAAACTTGAGCAGACCCACCTCTGGTTCTGGAAGCAACTCAAGAACTTCCTTTTTTCTTCTGCTTTCTGTCTTCCTCTCCCCTGCTGATGCACCTGACTGCTCTGCAAACTGGTCCCCTGGTCACCCTCTGAATTTGGGCCCAGGTTCCTGCATGTCCAGTTGCCCTTGCACTGCCTCCGGGCTCCCCAGCACTTAAGCGTCTGTGTCTGCAACCCTATAGTCCCTTTTCTCGGCACTTATGAGCCACCCGCTGGCTGCACTTGTGAGTTAACTGCACTTCTCCCTTCCCCTCCCCCATGGCATGTCTCCCCTTCCCCGCACTTGCGCGATCTGTTTGACACAAGGCCTAGTAAGATCATTATTTTGTCCTCCCTTGTTTCCCCCCTCCTTGTCTTGTCGCGCCTAGAAACACGTGTTGACAGGCGTGTTATAAATGCCACATCATATCATAGCCATCTTAAAATATGAGCAACCCCTTACCCATATCATCCCTGCCTCAAAGTCTCAATTGTCTTTTTTATACTCCCTACCAGGCCGGAGCCTGGCCTCCTCCAGGCCTACTACTCACGTTTTCCATCATCCTAGACTCACAGTCTGAGGTGAAGTCCTAAACAAAAAGGTGGGGGGCTAATTAACATACCAATGGAATCTGATGTCACCAGAAATTAGCATATCACAGTGAAATATAAAAATTTCATTCAATTGGCTTTGCATAACCATGCAAATTTCACAGGACAAATGGCATTTGCCTTTCAAAAAATCAAGACATACAAAAAAACAAGAGAGGATATTTCTAAAAGAGTTTTGAAAACGTTAAAAGGTGTGCATGTTTTAAACTCCAAGAACCAATGCCAATGTTTTTCCTGGAACATGCGGTCCCGAAATGTGACATTTCACCTTTTAGTTGTGTGTTGCATTTCGTCAGGTTATGTGGTGCAGTGGTGAAGTGCCTGCCCTGCGAAGTTCGAGTCCCGAAGTCAGTGTAAAAAACACAGTCCACTTTTCTAATTGTACACATGCCTCTAAAATACCTGGGGGGACTCTGTCCACCCTTTGAAAACGGTTGGGGGACTCCGTCTACCCAAGTGTACCCTCGACTTGAGCCCTTTCTCACAGGACACATTAGGGCCGATTTGCCTGAATGACCATGGACTTGGAGGGTGACATGAGCATTGCCAACCAACTCCGATATGGCTGGGTACAGAGTAGAGAGGTGGGTCCAGGGAGTGCTTGGAAACTGCACTAGCATTTCATACAACCTGCAAAGGTTTCTTTTTATAGTAAATCAATTTGGACAAATACATTTGAAAAATGTTTGACTTTATTAACTAAACATTTCAGAAGGTAGTAATAAATGGCATCACTTCTATATGATATGGTATGGTATGGCATTTATAACGTGCCTATACACAAGTGTTTCAGGACACGAAAGTAGAAATGATTTAAATATCAATGTACATTGCAACTTTTGAGAAGGACAGACAATTAAAAAAAGACTCTGGGTTGGACATTTTAAGCAAGATCAGCATTCTACTGCCAAAAGCCTCCCTGGTAAAGGACGATGAGTATTGGTAGTACTCCAGCTGACATCAGAACTTCTGGGTCCGCAAATAAATGACGCGGGGCAGCAGTGGCAGAGACTGGAGAATCGCAGTGTGTTGTAAGGCACGGACCTGTCTCTGCTCCAGACAGCCATATGCGGTGGCGACGATGTGTGTCAGTCACCCTCTGCCATGACTTCTGGGTATCGGAGGGTGCACATTTGCATCCCTTGAGAAGATTCCAGGAGAGAAAGGAATTCAGAAGCAGACTTTCCCCATGGTGCTAGATACCTAAATCTTAAAGAAACATCTAAAAGTACCTTTGTGTGATGCTTCTCTAGTGTTTATGCCACTATAAGGCTGTGGTAAAAGAATAGACAGGACAGGTTTTGTTTCCATTGATAGGCAGTAAGCGTCAATCAGGAACAAGCGTCTTGAGTTTTGGCAATCGGGGCAGGTTTAGAAACATCAATGACCGTAAAGGTCTTGTTTCACTCTATACTTCAATGTTCTTATTATCATCTCATATGTAAACGTTGGTCATGGATCAACGCGTCATGTGAGAAATGTCCAGAAATTTAAACACTCTGGTATACGAGATGCTCTTTTGAGGTAATAAGGGATAACCACTCATGGGGAGGTAGGAGAAAATATGGACGCTTACACAAATCCGACAATTTTCATAGCAAATCAATGAAAACCACATAGAAAAGAAGTGGCTATCAGATATTATGTCAAAAGAACCTCTGATTTAGCAGATGGTTTGAAGTTTGGGATATTTCTCACATTAGGCTTAGAAACAATCCTCATTACCACATAAGCATAATCGGAAGGCGATATACACACTCTGTGCTATCTACACACTCAGTGCTGTGATTGGTCGTATCAGTATCTGGCTCCTAAAGTTAGCCAGCTAACCAGCAAAGTGCATGCTTCATTCAAACATGAGGGATTTGCTTTTAACAGGAAGAAGCATCTCTCTGGTTACTCCCTGGATTTAACATTTTGTGGCATCTGATTCTGATTGGTGAAAAGTTGAGCTTGTCACCTTTTGCCCCATGTGGCAACCCGACAAAGGACTCTCTCCCAGAACTACCTAAATTGAGGTACTTCCAAAAACGCTGTTATTTTCCCGGACCTGACAAATTTCCTTGTCAATGTTTCGAAATGTTGGTGTCCTTGATTAAATCCAAACCCTCTATATTTCTTACTCCTACTTTTAATACATTCCTCTTGAATTTTCAATAATCAGCTGGGGCATTTGATCATTTATTGTAACTACATGTGAATCCAATAAAATGGCATTAACAGACGGCTAGGTAGTCACAATGCAACTTTGGCTGTGTACAAATGAGGACACATTTTCTTTGCCATGAACTTTATTGGCCAACAAGATTTTCATAAAAGTGGCTGATATGCAGTGAAAACAGACTGGTACACATAAGGTCTGACCTGATGGCAGAACATAAGTCTGAAATGCATTGGCAGAAAACATATGAAAGGTGTCTGTTTTGTCTGGATTGAAATCACATATTCAAAATCTGACCACAAATTTGATTGATTGCATTACACTTTAGGAAGGACTGTTTCTAAATATAATGGCATAAAATGGCAGTCTCGGCATCTATTATGAGAACCTAGTTTCTTCATAGAACTACATGTGAATATCATTTCTTTGCTGCCTGCTTTTATGCCAAGGTTGATCTTAATGCCTGTCGTCCCACCACTATAGAAGGCACTCATTTTGGGTGACCTAATGGGGGCTGTTTACAAACCAGCACAGGCCACCTCATTCTGACCGTGGTGCTGGACTTGGTGCAGTGAGGGTGTGGAGTATTTTTATCCATGCCACTGCGCCACACTGCACCCTTTTGCCAATGGGGAAAGAAAATTGCCAAAAATTGAGGCAATAACCCCTGTGCGCACTAAATATGCAAAATTGTGCAGAGCTCATAAACCACGAAAAGAGCTGCAAGCCCTGCCACATACATGGGCAAAGTGGTGTAAAAGCAGAAATCACTGCTGTCATCTGTTATCTGTCATCTGTCACCTGAAACAAGGCCTAATCCGAAAATGTCCTTAACAATTCTGTCACTTTCCCAGAGAATTATGGAAAGGAAAGTGTGCTGAAATCATAGATTATCCAGGCAGTTCGAGGAATCCAGGCCTCCCTGCCTGACAGCTGCCTAAGGAAATTGGCTGTCAAACCCAGTTTAAATGTATTTCCTTTTTCCTGAAAAATTGCAATATCCACTATTTCAAGCATGTTTGTGAAGGGCAAATTATTTTAAAATGTTTAAATCCTTTATAAACTGTGCTTATATTTTATATTTGAAATGAAAAGACTTTAATATCAAGCAGCCCATTCTGGGGCCAATCCACTATTTAATCCTGATCTGACAGCCTGGCCTGGGAAATCTGCTACCCCCACTTGACACTCCCTTGAGAACAGGAAGGCTAATGGCTGTTAATGGTTCCCGCATAATGCCGGCAAGAACACAATGGGGCCACCTTAGACATTCGCCTGCTGGCTGACCAAAGAACAAAGGACAGGCTGAGCCTTGACCTCTGCAAGGAGGGGCCAGATGTGGGGGAGATTTCTCAGTGAACTTCAAAGGACTGGACAGCTTCTGCCTGAAAAGGGGAGGTTACACAAGAGGACTTATTTTTGATTCAAGTTTAAAACTCTTTAACTGAGCAACCTAAAGAGGGGTAAATCTGAAACTTGGTAGGCATTAAACTAATGTCAGCCTTGTGATTTGAAGACATTGAGGTAACTCATATCATTTAAGGAACCAAAGTTTACAAAGTGTGCCAAAACTATTAATGTTGCAAACTTACAATTGTATGTACATGATCCACTGATAAGCGCCCAGAGATGTATCAAATTAGAAATGATTAATCCAAAGTGTTATGGGTAAAATTGATAAAAACCCATAGAATGACCAATACAGCTCTCACAAAGATGGGAAGTGAATGTAAATGTAGACAATCGAATATAAAATATATGTGTCCAATTTTATGAGGGTACATAATGGTAGAAATGTACATTTGTGCAAAAGTATGTTTTGGGTAAAAATCCAGATGGGAGTTCCTAAATCCTGTCATAAAATGACAGCTCTGTTCAGTCTGCCAACCAAAACAAAGCACATGCTGTAGCCACTCACAACAACGGGGGTGTGTTTTGAAGTTCTGCCCATGCCATAAAATGTGTAATAGATAAATATAGGAGTTTCACTACACACAGACACACTGCTTCCAGAACAATGCTTCCAGAACCTATCCAGATGTCCGCTCATCACCTCATTGCAGAAATCCTCATCTTGTAGCTGATTCCAGAATTCTTGGAAAGATCCAGATTTCTTTGCAGCATCCAGACTCTAGCACTGCAAAATTATTGCTAGCCTGACCCAATTGCAAACATCCCAAACATGAAGGGATTTAATTCTGGTTCAGCTTGGCTTGCTACCATTAAGGCTTGCCCGCTGAAAACTTGCATCCTGCTATCTACCGTGTCCAGTAACCAGAAGGGACCCTTCCAAATCCAGTCTCAGGTGCAGGTCAGATTGACCAGAACCACCTTGCTGATCCAATCCCGCTAGAGGTGCCCAGCTGCCGGTAGACCAGATCCATTTCATTGACCAGAGCTGACGGTCCAATTTAATAACTTCTTCTGTAAGTATTCACAGGAAGAACAGTGACCCATAGTATATCTGCATTGTATTATCCCTATCTCAACCCATCCCATCTTTAATTCAGAACTCCAGTATTGTTAGAATCCTTCTTGCGCTGATTGTCTCACCTGTGTTCCAAACCCATAGCTCCCTAGTGATTTTGAATAACTAAACTAAATTCTAGGAAGAAGTAGAGTATCCACAATGTGACGGGTTATGCTGATCACGTGACTGTAAGATCCATCTGTGGCATTCTCTTTTTCATAATCATAATATAGTGTAATCAAACCCATTTGTCATTTTTAAAAGTGCATTTCTGTTTTCATTTTCGCGCCTATTTTGCAAAAACGCCTCTCACTAAAACCTCTAAAACTCCTTCAGTTTTAAAGATAGAATAAATTTAAACTCTCACTGATTCCTAACACCCTTAGCTACATTCACAACTAAAAACCGCATTGCGGAACATTTGACCCATTTTTCTTCAATATCGCATAGTAAAAGTTTGCTGCGAATTTGAAAAATTCACAAGTTTTCACGTGTCTTTTTCCGATTTTAAAGTGTTTTTTCCATCCCCTCGTGATCTGAAGTGTGTATTGTTGTTTGTATTATAGCTCATGTATGTTAGGACCTGATTAGGACCTGATTAGTGTTGCTTTCTTTAGAACTTGTCTCCATTTAAGTATTTTTGCACCCTTTTGCAGTATTTCACAAAGCCATTTTCACCTGTCATTTTCAAAGTGTCATTTGCCAAAATAAGGTTTGCACTCTTGTTTGGGAGGGAGGATTGCCTATAAACTTTAGACCTTGTTTTTTACTCCTGAATACCTGCTGATTACTCACATTGGTGTAGGATTGCTTCTTTGTATTTAAACACAATTTTGCAGGGGAAATAGTAACCTAAACGCTATCTGTGCTATAAGTGAATTCAATTGCTTTGCTTATTTTCGAATTGTATTGTCACCCTTTGGGTGATTGCTGCCCCATATATATATCTATAGTAAAACTATGTGTGATTTGAATATTAAAATAAACAAATAAATATTTACCAAATATTTACCTTTACAAACTATCCTGATTTCCTGTTCAGTATGACCTTGGGGGGTATTTTGAGAAGGGTGTGAGATGAGTGGTATATCATTCAGAATACTGAACTTATAGACAAAAATAAATAAGGGTTTCATTGCACACTACATTGCTAGGCAGAACAAGAAAGCAATAATCCTAGAAAGTTAAACTAAAAGAAAAATATTAGGATGGGCGGGCGTGACGTTTAGGGTTAGAGAAGAAAGGAGGGAAATTTTAAAAAGTTAAGATAGTTGGAAGAGCAGAGTGGGGGTAAGGGTCAGAGTAGCAGCGGAATGAATGAGACATTAGAGGCAAGTAAAGGTAGCAGGATGGACTATGCAGAGGGATTGTATTTACAGGAGAATGGAATGCATGAGACATTAGAGGTAACTAAAGATAGCAGGAAGGGCAGTGCTGAGGGGTTAAGGTTACAGAAGGAGAGAATTCATAGCACATAACAGATAAGTAAAGATAGCAGGAAGGACGGTGCAGAGGAGTTAGGGTTGCAGAAGGAGAGAATGCACGAGACATTAGAGGTAAGTAAAGCTAGCAGGAAGGACTATGCAGAGGGATTAAATTTACAGGAGAATGGAATACATGGGAAATTATAGGTAACTAAAGATAGCAGGAAGCGCAGTGCTGAGGGTGTTAAGGTTACAGAAGGAGAGAATGCATAGGACATAACAGATAAGTAAAGATAGCAGGAAGGACGGTGCAGAGGAGTTAGGGTTACAGAAGTAGAGAATGCATTAGACATTAGAGGTAAGTAAAGCTAGCAGGAAGAACTATGCAGAGGGATTAGCTTTACAGGAGAATGGAATGCATGGGCAATTAGAGGTAACTAAAGACAGCAGGAAGGGCAGTGCTGAGGGGTTGAGGTTACAGAAGCAGAGAATGCATAGCACATAGCAGATGATTAATGATAGCATGAAGGATGGTGCAAAGGCGATAGGGTTACATGAGTTGGTAATGCATGGTACATTAGGGGTAAGTAAATCTAGCAGGAAGGACAATGCACAGGAATTGAATTTACTGGAGAAAGGGATGCAAAGGAAATTGGGGTAATTTAAGATAGAAGGTAGAGGGGTTAAGGTTACAGAAGGAGAGAATGCATTGCACATAACAGATAAGTAAACATAGCAGGAAGGGCAGTGCTGAGGGGCTAAGGTTACAGAAGGAGAGAATGCATAGCACATAACAGATAGGTAAAGATAGCAGGAAGGACGGTGCAGAGGAGTGAGGATTACAGAAGGAGAAAATGAATGAGACATTAGAGATAAGTAAAACTAACAGGAAGGACTATGCAAATGGTGTGGATTTACAGGAGAATTGAACGCATGGGAAATTAGAGGTAACTAAAGATAGCAGGAAGGGCAGTGCTGAGGAATTAGGGTTACAGAAGGAGAGAATGCATAGCACATAACAGATAAGTAAAGATAGAAGGAAGGACTATGCAGAGGAATTAGGGTTACAAGAGGTGGTAATGTATGGGACATTAGAGGTAAGTAAAGCTAGCTATAAGGGCAGTACTGAGGGGTTAAGGTTACAGAAGGCGAGAATGCAGAGCACATAACAGATAAGTAAAGATAGCAGGAAGGACGGTGCAGAGGAGTTAGGGTTACAGAAGGAGAGAATGCACAAGACTTTAGAGGTAAGTAAAGATAGCAGGAAGGACGGTGCAGAGGAGGTAGGGTTACAGAAGGAGAGAATGCATGAGACATTAGAGACAAGTAAAACTAGCAGGAAGGACTATGCAGAGGGATTGGATTTACAGGAGAATGGGATGCATGGGAAATTAGAGGTAACTAAAGATAGCGGGAAGGGCAGTTCTGAGAGGTTAAGTTTACAGAAGAAGATAATGCATAGCACATAACAGATAAGTAAAGATAACAGGAGGGACGGTGCAGAGGAGTTAGGGTTACAGAAGGAGAGAATGCACGAGACATTAGAGGTAAGTAAAGCTAGCAGGAAGGACTATGCAGAGGGTTTGGATTTACAGGGGAAGGGAATGCATGGGAAATTAGGGATAAGTAAACATAGAAGGAAGGACTGTGCCGAGGGGTACATTAACAAGAAGAGGGAATGCTTGGCACACCAGGGTATGTGAAGAGAGCAAGAAGAACGTTGCAAAGGAGTTAGGATTACAGGAGGTGGGAATGAATGGGACGTTAGAGGTAACTAAAGATAGCGGGAAGGGCAGTGCTGAGGAATTAGAGTTACAGAAGGAGAGAATGCATAGCACATCAGGGGTATGTGAAGAGAGCAAGAAGAACGTTACAAAGGAGTCAGGATTACAGGAGGTGGGAATGCATGGGACATTAGTGGTAAGTAAAGGCAGAAGGAAGAACAGGGAGGGGCAATTAGGTTTTTAGGGAATGGGAAGATTGGGGATATTAAAGGTAAATAAAGCAATAAGGAAGGATGTGAATCTACGAAACATTACTGACAGTAGTTTTGAAGATTCCCTTTAGTTGTGATCACCCATTAGTTTAAATTGAACTGTTCATTGCGCTATCCCTTTATCGTCCCATTCTAACTGTATTCATACTAAGGTTTCGATTTTCTGCTCTGTTAAAAATATAGCCATAAAGGACCGGGCTGAAAGAATGACTCAGTGGAACGATTGGCTGCCCGCTCCTCTGTTCATGTAAATTGGTCTGCTAAGGAATCTTACCAGACTACACCTTTGACAGTAGATACTCTTGTCCTATTCTCGCTCTAACAGTAAAGACAGATAATTGCGCTAAATGGGATATTTCTGATTTGCGTAGCGTATAATCTAGCATCTGCCGCATCGAGAAATTGTGGCTAAAACTTCAACCAGATTTTATCCATTAAGTACTACACGAGGTCCCAGATTTACACTAAAGGAACTGAAGGAAAGCGACGCCGTCCTGTACTCAACAAAGAATTGCATAGGGCTAGTGAAGGGTTCAAGGTCATCAAGACAGATTGTGAGTGATAAAGCTGATGTGTTATATCTGTAGTTTGCTTAAAAAGTGTAGAAAGTGCAGTCGTGCCATGAATCATCCTCACTTGAGGGCTCCAGCTTAGGCTTTCACTTCTATGAGCCCACTTTTATGTGCTCATGAGCCGATCCCCACAGCAATCATGAAATACATGTACAAGCTTATGACCTCCACTTGCTGATGCTTATTCTTCTTAGGGCATTTACCCTGGGTTATCATAGGCAGCATGGATTCTACCAATCCAGAAAGAAACCCTTTGTATGGTATGTCTGATTTTTATAACGGTCAGCCCATCAGCGCCTTGCCTTTCTTGGGGTACGTCTTCGAGTGGGGTGCAGCAGCTCAGCACATTTCCACTCACCGTCTCATGAGGGACTGTGTATCCAGCTTCTGTCTTCGTTGCCGCATCGCGGCGACTACTCTCGAGATTGGGGATGGTGCCATCTGAATGCTGGTGTGCGGGTTGAGGGGGGCTACTTGTTTACTGATGCTTCTGGATCTCTTAGTTGCCTTTATTGATTGTGCATGTGTAAGGCGCCGCAGTGAACCACGAGCCACTAATCCACATCTTGTCAAGTCCCACGGGATTGGCTGGACCATTATTTAAGTGGGTCTCACCCGCTTTATATAAAAAGAGTTTAAAGACAATTTGAGCATCTGGGCCCCATCAGAACATGCAGGTGGTGTGGTTGCCTCGCACTCTATTCTATGACTGTTGCCCTCTGATATTATGGAGCCACTGGGAGGATCGGCTGGGTTTCTCCACACATCTGTATGCTGGTGACACCCACATGTATGTGTCATCCAAGGCGTTTAGCACCTGTTTGGGGAATTGTCTCATTGCTATTACGTACTAGATGTCCTCACTAACCCCCACAAATTGAATTTCTCTTGTTTTCTACTTTATCACAGGGTTCTCGTATCTAAAAACAGCGATCCTTCCTTTCCTCTCCAGGTAACACTCCTACTCTCATGCCCTCAACTAAACCTCTTTGTTTGCCTTTTAATTCCAACGTGACTTTTTTTTGTGTTTATCAAATTTATTGATTTTACAAAATTTAGGACTTTTCTGTTTCTTAGTAAAAAAAAACTCGCACTTCCATTAAAGAAATATCAGACACGCTGCCTGGATTTTCCTTTTTAAGTCCAGAGTTGAACGAATCGACAATTATTCAGGTTGCTCAAGTTTAGCACATTCCTCCAGAGCTGCTTGTAAGGTCTTTGCATTAGCGATTGGCCATGAAGTCCTTTCTCTGCTTACTAAACGGCACCACCATACTTCTTCTTCCCAGAGAATGTCAGGTGCGAGTATAGAACTGAGATGTGCTTGTCTGAATTTCTGGGTTGCGGATCAACTCATCAGGAGGTGTTGAACTGTTTCAATCGCGGTCGAGTTCTTGCAGAGTCTACATGTACTGGTAGTAGACAAACCTCTAACAGCAAGAATTTCATTAGTTGGGAGTAGATATAGCCAAGCTCTTAGGAAAAATTGTCTCAGCGGTTTACTTGGAAACCTCTTGATTACTTGCTTGGTTTGATGTAATTTCTTAATGTGCGTTGGAAGATGACTGAGGAGCTGTTTTTTTCTTGCCAGTTCTTGAGTTTCGATCCAATCCAACTCCTCAATTTTTTTCTTAATTTTCGTCGGATTTTGCATCAAGTCCTCTTCTGAGCATGCAATTGAATCCAGTTGCAACCTGTTCTTTTCCGCCCAGGTTAATAGCATTTTGCTTCACCCACTTTTATTTCTGTGTGTATCATGTTGTATAGAGGGGGTGAATCTGGTAGAATCACTTTCCTGAAGAGCGCAATTCCACTTGTTTCGACTGTTGCTTTCAGTGAGAGTAGGCCAAGCTCCCTTCTAATTACTGGGATGGAAGTAGACTTTGGGAAACGCAGGACCTCTCGCCAGAAGTAACCTTCTAGTTTTTGCCATAAGCTTGATGGAATTGTCGGCATTGCGCCTCCTCCATACAGCAGAGATGGGACGACTTATGACTTGTAAAATTTTATTACCGGAATCAATGAAAAGCGCCCTTAATTCCTGTCCATCACACGAGCTTGGGATGTCAGCTTCCGTGTCTTCTCCCATAAGTATTTTTGCATATTTACTTTGTGTCTTGTGCTGTCGATCATAACCCCAAGATATTTAAATTCACGGACCACCTCAATTTTGATGTTCTCTAGTTTCCAATGTGGAATCTTTGACTTTTTGATGTTTTTTTCTAGGATCATGAAATCGTTTTTTCCTTATTTATTTCGAGGTTATTCTGAGAGATGTAGCTGACAAGGTTGTTCAGTTGTCTTTGAAATCCTAACGGGGTCTGGTCTAAAAGGATGATATCGTTGGCATATGGCAGCCGAGGGACCAATAACTCCCCGACTTTAGGAGGAAAAGATCTGATGTCACCACATGAATCTTTATAATCTCCAAGAAAAGAGATAAATAGTGCCGGGACGAAGGGACAGCCTTGTTTTACCCCTCTGTTAATGGCTATCTCTTCCGACAAAAGACCCTTTTGATTGAGTTTAACTCTCATTGAGGTTTCAGCATGGAGGGCTTTGATTGGTTCCAAGATTCTGTTAGGACATTTCCAAGGTTTTGATCATAGCCTTGTTCTATCGATCTGGTCGAAAGCTTGTGTAAGGTCGATGAATGCCAAGTACACCCGTGCCTTTCTAGCCATGATTTTACTTTTGATGATGCTTAACAGCATAATGTTCACTGTGGTGCCTGTGTTTTTCATAAACCCTGCTTGGAAAGGGTCGACACTCGGCGATGTTCTTGCCCATTGTTGGAATTTCTTTAGGAGAAGTGACCCGTAAACTTTCCCAATCGTGTCGACCAAGACAATTGGTCAGTATTTTTGAGGGTCTGCTCTGTCTCCCTTTTGAAAACCGGAACTACCACCGAGGAGGTCCACGATCTTGGGATTGACTTTGTTTGGCTACATTCTTTCAAAACCAGGCTGATGAAGGACACCCGTTCAGAAGGGTAAATCTTCAAGTCGATGTTTGTAACCCCGTCTGGGCAGGTGGCTCTTGAAGACTTGAGCTTGTGTATAGTTTCTTCGATGTTATCCTTGTTCGAGAGGTCTTCCCAGGGTGTTGTAGAGGTTGCCAAATTCAAGGAAGTTGGTTGTGAAGGTTACTGAAATAACACAATGAAGTGGGTCTTCCATTTTTCCTCACTCAGAGAGTTTGCCAACATAAACTCAGATTGTGAAACTGTAGACTTCCCTAGAGTCCAGAATTCTCAGGCATTTTGCCCTGAAACTTTCTTCAACATCTCCTCAGAGTCCTGTTGGTAAAGTGTTATTCGATGGTGTTTAACCCAGGATTGATACCTCTTGTTTTCTTCTAGGAGCTTACGTTGAAGAGGTCTCAAATTGTCTTTTGGAGCCTTTCTCTTTAATTTCCTTAATGTTCGACGTTTTTCGACCAACAATTTGTCGTATTGATGAGTTTCCAATTGTGTTGGTCGAGGGTGATTCGAGGGCCTTTTCTGGTAAGTAATTAGAAGGGGTTGGTAGTCAATAGGTGAGGCCTCTATACTGTCGTTTAATGCAAGCTGGTTTTTGTAGTTTGTTGTTAATTCACCTATTCACTCTGCGGTTAATCTCAGGCGGTTTCCTTGATTGTTGGTTTCCACCTTCTCCGCCATCGTCAGTTGATTGGGTTTATTTGAAGCCCATGTTATTTTGAGTATGTTATGGTTGTTGGCGTTAGATCTCATAATCTCGAAAGAAGTGACTAACTCGAGCATAGCTTCCGAGACAAAGATATAATCAATTGTTACCTCTTGATTTTCTCTTTCCCATGCCGGCAATTGATCCTCTCTGAAGATTTCTTGGTCTGTGTTAAATAGATTCCTCGAATCCATCAGTTTCTGCCATTGCTGGCCCCTGCTTTCAGCAAAAGTGGTTAATGTTTTTAGATTTTTCGATGTTGGGAGTTGTTGACGTCGTGGGCATTTAGCGTTTAGATCTCTGCAGATTATTATGTGCGAAGCTTGTGAGTTGGCATAGATCTCGTCTATTTCTGTTTCTATGCACCGTAGGAACTTCTTGTCTGTGGTGGTGTGAGGGTTCCAATATGCTGTAATTATGACTAATGGGATAGTCAAGTTAGTTCCAGTCGTCGTGTCATGGAAAACCCACTTCACCAGTACTGCCAAGTGGCTTTGAGCAAATGAGAGACTTTTTTGGATGCTAAGCCCACTTCGGAGCGAACTGCCAATGAAAGGCCGGAGCAAGGGCAGCCTAACCGGCCTTTGAGTGCGGGCGAGGTTTCAATTGCATATCCGTCCATAGATGGGTTTTGCTGTTAACCAGGTTTCCTGGAGGGCCAAAATGTCAAACTCGCTCACATCTATTACTACCATTTTCATAAGGTGTTGATGGCCGCAAGTATTCCAGAAACCCATTTTTAATTTGATGGAGACTGCTTCAGCGCTTACAATGCTGATCCTGCTCTTCTGCTTCTCGGAGCAGACGACGAGTTGCTATTTGTTTGTACTAGTAGAAAGTGCTTTCGGGAGCCATGCCCAAAGCTGTTTCATTGGGGCAAATGATACGTCTTTGTTTTGGGATTTTGGCAGTTGTGCTGCAGGAGGTATTCCTTGACTGACAGCAAGGGCTTTCAAGTCACTAGTCTGGTTGGAACCTTCTGAGGCTAGGTGGATGGCCTTTGAGGCTTGCTCAGTCTTTTGGTTCTCTGGGCCTTTTCTTGAGTGGCTTCTTTCGTTTTTGGAGCAGGTTGTAGTTAGATCGAGGGTTTCATCAGAGTGTTTCATGTCCCCAGTGTGTTCCCTCACAGTAGTTGTTTTTGTGGTCTGGTGCTCCTGTAGAGTGCCTCTGTTTTCGACGCGTAGTGTATTCGTGCGAGTGGGAGCTGTCTAGGGCCAACCTGTTGCCCCGCTTCCAGAATCTTTACTGACAGATCTGTTAGATAATAACCTCTTTGTAGTAGGTCATTTGTTCCTTCTTTGATCGACTCACCCAAGGCTGTAGTTCTTATGTGAAGGTAAACTTTCGCTTTGTGGGCTTTGTGGTATGGTTCTACCAGAGTTAAATCATCTGATTTCAAGTTTTTGAAATCCTGGATGTGCCTCAGTATTTTCAATACTGTTCCACGATTTAAGGTCACATCTTCGGTGTTCCATGGAACTTGCTCTAGTTTGAAGATTCTTGTCAACTTTTGTGGGTATGTGTTGTTTTTTGGGGCCTTTAATCTCCTCTCAGTTGACCGTGTGCTCTGATAGTGCCCAGTGGGTGTCGGAGAGTACTTTCGACGCTCAGTGTAAGATCTTGATGCTCTTTTTGTAGAGTTTTTCCAGATTGACTGCTGAGGGAAGCGGTCGAGTCATCGGGGTTCTCTGTCTCCTGCCCTTAGTTCATCTCTACTTAATTTTGGAGATGGAGGGGTTTTATAGCTCTTGAGGTGTCTGGGGCCCCTTGGTTTTCTCGTAGTCCAAGTTGGCGATGCGGGAGAACTGTGTTCGCTGACACGTCTCCACTTTTTTAGTCCCGGTTCGCTTCCCTTTTTGTGGGCTTCTTCAGTGTTTCTTCTAGAGGTTTCAACTTTAATGATTTAGTCGGTGAGAGTACACTTTATGAAGAAACTAGGATTTTGGTGGGTTTTTTTGGGCTTACGGTCGCCAGTTTGCGGGGCAATTTGTTATGATTCCTTTTTTTTACCAAGACTGAATCTCTGTCTCTGCATTCTCTGCATATCCCTGATCCAAACGGACGGGTATTAGAAAGGTGGTTATTTGTCTCGAAATCTGTTTCATCATGTTTTCTCTCCAAAGTGACTTCAATAGGTCAATCGCATAGTGGTGCTTGAGCCGCTGTACCCGCTCGTAAGGGCAGTGCTTGGTCATTGGTTTGATGTGCATGCACCTGGGCCACAACTGTGAAAGGGCCCGGCTTCCAGACTAACTCCGAGGGGTCACACTGTTGAACGCTTTGCGGTTGTGGGCGGAGCAACAAAGAGGAGTCCATCTCTTTTCCCTGCTTGGAGTGCGGTTTCGGGTCCTCCTCTTCATAGACCTCTTCGAGGGAATCTTCTTAGGGTGATGATTTCGATGATGAGTATGCAAGCTGTTCTCCCGAGGTAGGCTTTTCTTGGGTTAACGTTTCCTTCGGGTCTGTCTTCTTCGTGGCTCCTGGGGGCTCTCGCTTGTCCTCTGCCCTCGCTGAGGCTATTTCCCTGCCAGTCCGTCCTTCGACGGGCAGCACTGGGTCGCCGCCTGCTGGGGATTGGGAGGGTGGAGCCTTATCAGGGTTCTTATTTGTCTTCTCCGACACTAAAGGTGACACTTGTTTGCCGCCGACTTTAGAACTTTCGCGGCGCTGTTAGGTTGATAAATAGATTGTACTGGCACATCGGTCTCCTCACTGAGCATCATTTTGATGTTTGCCTTAGGTTGGGCTAGGAGAGCAGTCCTTCCAACCGGAACGTCCACGTCCAGGTATGCAGGTGGCTTGGAGCATGCGTCTAGCGCTGAGGCGAGACGGCATCTAGGCACTTGTCAGACAGGAAGGAATTCTCAATTAGGCGGAATAAATCACGAACCGCGTAGGCATCTTTTATCTTCCTCACCGTCGTGTTGTATCTTCAAAGTAGGGGACGAATCCCGGTATGATGTTGCTGGCTCCATAGCCTGTTAGTCTTTCAGTCCTGCCACGGACTTCCAAAGACTGCGTCGACCTCTGCGACAAACTCTGTGGCCTTTGCAGGGTATTTGTGGGTCCCCCCACCAGAAACAACAGTGTAGAAAGACTCAGGATTCGAACAGGAGCACAGCAGAGTAGACTGCCAAAGACTGCGACTACCTCTGCGACCAACTTGACCTTCAAAGATCAGCCTTAGTTCTGTCACTGTTATTTGAGGCAACGCCATCTTGACAGGACCCCAGGCCTCCTCCATCTTGTGGAAAGGTGATCATTTCACACACACGTTATTTTCATTCTTCCCAAGGTCTGCTGCGTTACCTATTAGGCTGTGGTGATGGGACTACCTATTCACTTGTCCGATAAGCTTCAGATCTTGCAGGGCCAGAGAAGCATCCGCAGTTAAAACATTCTAACTTGAAATCCTCCTAGATTTGGACATGCCTGCATTTCATCCCAACTATTCTCGGTGACTTACCCTCAGGGTATGGAATTTCTGTCTAATTCCTAAAATTTTTATAAAAATGCAAAGGTAAAGTGTTAAGGGTAAAAGAGGTTGAAATGTGAGGTATGTAAAATTACATGGAAGGGTGGAGTAGAAGAGAAAATAGGGTAGTAAGACAGAACATGAAAAACGGACAAAGAAAGCAAGCACTGGCAAAGTTAACAGTTTTGACTTTTGTGTTGGTATGGGATAGGCATTGGCCAGGTACTTCCATATTAGTACTACCTGTTCATAAAATGGCAACAGGTGGAACATGTTGTGATTACCTGGGCATAGGATATCAGTGCCTTGCAATACCTGTGAACAAATTCTGTCTGTGTCAATGCTTGTTTTTAGCATTACTTTCATGCAAGGAACAGGTATAAACCCCCAGCTCAAGGCACATTTGGTTAAGATGTTTTTGTTACACCTTTATCTAATTTACAGCTGCGACTAAGCCATTAACTTTCTGCTGAATGCTCAGAAGTAACTCTGGCAGGCCAAACGTTTGATGTTACTACTTGACATGGGAAGCTCAAAGAGATCTCAGGGGGGTGAGTTTTGAGAGAGGAGGGACAGGAATTGGATGGGAATGGGCACAGGGATTAGGATGGCCAAGGCAGTAACAGGCGACTAAATAACCAAACTACCCCCAATAAGCTGTGTGTCCCCCTCACTTTGAAAGCATACTTCTAAGTATGGCACCGCCGTTCTTACCATGAGCTAAAATAAAGTCCAGCACGACATGCTATGGAACAAACTCTTAGTAATTACATGCTTTGATGTCCAGGTGCCAGGCCTTTTTAATTTGACCGTTCCATTCCAAGCCTTCTTTTGCCAACAGCATTGCACACATCCTACCCTTGACTATGCCACCCTTGGCTCAGGATTGCTAGTCAGAGAATTAACATTCTGGAGTTTGACCTGGAGTACAACAAACAGAGTCACCCGGGCAAATAAACCACGAAACGTCCAGGGTTGCCTGAACACATTCTTGAGCCCCTCATACATCCACATTACATTGTGTACTAAATGAACATTTTCCAGACCTGCCTTGCCACCAGAACCCAACTATCACAACACTTTAGGATGCCTCCCTCTCCTTCCTTTTGCAGAAAGGTGGTCTAACTAACAGGACTGACACGCAACTGTGCTATCACAAAACATGTTTCCTCCTCTGCACACCTCTGGCGATACCGGTGTTTGTAGTATCTATGTCCCACTTTCCCACCCTCTCACCTTCCCCTCACTCATGTTCTTTCTTCCTGCAGAGTAAGGTCTGGCAGGGGCACAGGGCACTGCTCCATGGACAAGCCTGGGTGCTCGATGCCACTGCACTGGTGCTGTGATGCAGCATAGAAAGCATATTAACATAACATAACAGGACCTCACCTCACCCTCCTAGTTGTGCTGTAATGCAACCGTTTCTACTTACAGGTAGCGCCTAAGTTCCACGGCGCCACCTCAGAGCCAAAACTAAACAGTAAGGGAAAAGAAGAATAAAGGGAGGGAAGCAAATGAGAAAAATAAAAAAGGGACAACATTTCAGTTAAAAAAATACAAGAATATCTATCAAAAAAGTAAATTTACTATTTTGATTTTACAAAAAGACACCTGCAAATCGTTATAGGTAATTATAAAGAACAGTAGCAGTAGAACGGCTGCAGAAAGTGCACAGTCCCAGTGAGGTGAAGCCATTGTGAGTCACAGGGCTCCCCCTCTGTAATCATTGGCAATTACCCAAATCTACCAACGTGCTCCCCTAGCCCTCGAAAAACTAACACAAATGCAGAAAGGTCGTGTTCTAAGTGTTCACGGATTACTGTTTATAAATGAGTCACTGCCCTGTTTTTCCACCGTTCTGTCTGCAATTCGGGCGTGTGTGTGTGTGTCTGAGCGCACACAGGGGTTCCTCCATCCCACACATGTCAACTGCACCTTGGGGACGGACACGTCATACGTGCCGGTGAATTTGCCTCAGAAGATTCAAAACATGCAACTTTCTCCGGCTGTAATAGGGGCTTCCCAGCCGAGTTTGGAGAACTGCTCAGGCGGCGGGCGCTGAGTAATCCAGACGGAGGGGAAACCACAGGCCCGGCTCTGCCGCGGGGCACCCTGGGACGGGTCTGGGCTGTGCGTGCGTGGAGAGCGTCTGCCGCAGAGGCAGGCTACTAGACAGTCTACAAATATATCCAATGCGGGCTTTGCCACACAGCACTTTCACCAAAGGAGACCTGACTCATGTATTTTTTTTACTCATGTTTTGACTAGTGAAAGTGTTGCTGTTTTGGACTGTTATGTGGGGCGGTCTCGTGGTCACACCAGCCGCCCTGGTCAATGCTGAGGGCACGCAGTTTGCAGGTATGTTGCTGTGGTGACTGGCTGGGGTGTAGAGCCCTTACATAATCTATGGAGCCCCGAGCCATCTGACCCCTCACCCCTGCTTCATACAATGGCGACTGAGCCACTGTATTGGTGTTGGCAATAGAAGGCTGTGTTTTTTATTGTACAAAGTATAATCATAAAACATATTTTGGTAAATGTATTTATCAAAATCACACATGGGTAAACGATGTTATCTTTTGGATACATGGTCCAGGGGGCGCCTGCCTGTCCCATGCCGCCATCTTGGTGGGCCACGTTCGTTGCCCTGTTTTTCCCTTTCTTGTCCCCTTGTTCTTCCTTGTTCTTCCTTGTGGGTGGGTGGGATTGGGAAAAGAAAAGTCTCCTGTGTTGGCTGGATGACTGATGCTGCTCGCTCTGTTCAGAGTACCATGAAGGACCGGTTTCCCTCTCCCAGCTCCTTCTTATTCCCCATACATAGCCTGAGGCTATGCATACTTCTGTTGGCTTGTTGCCCATCAGCCGGCTGGTGTCAATGGCCATTCACACCCTGGTATGGCCCCCTTCTCTCTCATTGTTCTTTTCCTCTTGCCTCTTCCTGTCCTTGGGCTTTTCCCCTTAGGTGTGTTAGCACCCTGGTGTGCTCATCTTCCTGGTAAGTGTTTGGGTGAAACCGGGTGAAGGGGCGCCAAACTTCTTCGCCTTTGTGTTCTTCTGCTGCCTATGGCAGCCTTAGATATTATGTGTGTGTCATGTCACCCTGGTCCCCCAGATTCTTCCCCTGTGCCTCCTAGCTACATGGGTGCCCCATTGCACAGCACTGGCCATAATCTGTGGAACCCAGAGCCAACTGACCCACCAACCCTGCTTCATGTTAT